>NC_041218.1:82098453-82120805 GCF_002837175.3 Physeter macrocephalus
TTTAGAGCTGTTAGCAGTTGCCTTATGTATTGAGGTGCTCCTATGTTGGGTGCATAAATATTTACAATTGTTATATGTTCTTATTGGATTGATCCCTTGATCATTATGTAATGTCCTTCTTTTTCTCTTGTAATAGTCTATTTTATAGTCTGTTTTGTCTGATATGAGAATTGCTACTCCAGCTTTCTTCTGATTTCCATTTGCATGGAATATCTTTTTCCATCCCCTCACTTTCAGTCTGTATGTGTCCCTAGGTCTGAAGTGGGTCTCTTGTAGACAGCATATATACGAGTCTTGTTTTTGTATCCATTCAGCCAGTCTATGTCTTTTGGTTGGAGCATGTAATCCATTTATATTTAAGGTAATTATTGATACGTATGTTCCTATTACCATTTTGTTAATTGTTTTGGGTTTGTTATTGTAGGTGTTTTCCTTGTCTTATGTTTTCTGCCTAAAGAAGTTCCTTTAGCATTTGTTGTAAAGCTAGTTTGGTGGTGCTGATTTCTCTTAATTTTTGCTTGTCTGTAAAGGTTTTAATTTCTCTATTGAATATGAATGAGATCCTTTCTGGGTAGAGTAATCTTGGTTGTAGGTTTTTCCCTTTCATCACTTTAAATATGTCCTGCCACTCCCTTCTGGCTTACAGAGTTTCTGCTGGAAGATCAGCTGTTTACCTTATGGGGTTTCCCTTGTATGTTATTTGTTGCTTTTCTCTTGCTGCTTTTAATATATTTTCTTTTTATTTAATTTTTGATAGTTTGGTTAATATTTGTCTTGGCGTGTTTCTCCTTGGATTTATCCTGTATGGGACTCTCTGTGCTTCTTGGACTTGATTGACTATTTCCTTTCCCATTTTAGGGAAGTTTTCAACTATAATCTCTTCAAATATTTTCTCAGTCCCTTTCTTTTTCTCTTCTTCTTCTGGGACCCATATAATTCAAATGTTGGTGTGTTTAATGTTGTCCCAGAGGTCTCTGAGACTGTCCTCAGTTCTTTTCATTCTTTTTTCTTTTTTCTGCTCTGTGGTAGTTATTTCCACTATTTTATCTTCCAGGTCACTTATCCATTCTTCTGCCTTAGGTATTCTGCTATTGATTCCTTCTGGAGTATTTTTAATTTCATTTATTTAACAGTGTTTAAATCATTGTTTGCTGGCTCTTTAGTTCTTCTAGGTCCTTGTTAAATGTTTCTTGTATTTTCTCCATTTTATTTCTGAGGTTTTGGATCATCTTTACTCTCATTACTCTGAATTCTTTTTCAGGCAGCCTGCCTATTTCCTCTTTATTTGTTTGGTCTGGTGGGTTTTTACCTTGTTCGTTCATCTGCTACATATTTCTCTGTTTTCTCATTTTGTTTAACTTACTGTTTTTGGGGTGTCCTTTTTGCAGGCTTCAGGTTAGTAGTTCCCGTTATTTTTGGTGTCTGCCCCAGTGGGTGAGGTTGGTTCAGTGGCTTGTGTAGGCTTCCTGGTAGTGGGGACTGGTGCCTGTGTTCTGGTGGGTGGGGCTGTATCATTTCCTTCTGGTGGGCAGGGCTGCATCCAGTGGTGTGTTTTGGGGTGTCTGGGAACTTGGTATGATTTTAGGCAGCCTCTCTGCTAATGGGTGGGGTTGTGTTCCTGTCTTGCTAGTTGTTTGGCATTGGGTGTGCAGCACTTGAGCTTGCTGGCTGTTGGGTGGAGGTGAGTCTTAGTGTCGAGACAAAGATCTCTGGGAGACCTCTTCCTCATTGATATTATGTGGGGCCACGAGGTTTTGGGTGGCCCAATATCCTGGACTCGGTCCTCCTACCTCAGAGGCTCAGGCCTGACACCTGGCCAGGGCACTAAGACCCTGCCAGCCACATGGCTCAGAAGAAAAGGAAGAAAGAAAAAAAACAAAAACAAAAAAACAGACAGACAGAACCCTCAGACAAGTGGTTAAAGCAAACCTATACAGACAAAATCACACAAAGAAGAATACAGATACACAGTCACAAAAAGAGAAAAAGGAAAAAAAAATATATATATATGCATATGTATATATATATATACATGTATATATAAAAATGTATATATAGGGCTTCCCTGGTGGCGCAGTGGTTGAGAGCCCGCCTGCCGATGCAGGGGCCACGGGTTCGTGCCCCGGTCCGGGAAGATCCCACATGCCGCGGAGCGGCTGGGCCCGTGAGCCATGGCCGCTGAGCCTGCACGTCCGGAGCCTGTGCTCTGCAACGGGAGAGGCCACAGCGATGAGAGGCCTGCGTACCACAAAAAAATTTTAAAAATGTATATATATAAGGAGGAAGATAACAACCAAACCCATAAACAAATCCACCAATGATAATAAGCTCTAAATAGTAAAGTAAGATAAACATAAAACCAGAAACAAATTAGACACAGAAAGCAAGCCCCAGGTCTACAGTTGCTCCCAAAGTCCTCTGCCTCAATTTTGGGAACATTCGTTGTCTATTCAGGTATTTTTCAGATTCAGGGTTTATGAAGTTGATTGTGGGGATTTAATCCACTGCTCCTGAAGTTTCGTGGAGAAATTTCCCTTTCTCTTCTTTGTTTGCACAGCTCCTGGGGTTCAGCTTTGGTTTGGGCCCCCCCTCTGCATGTAGGCTGCTCTCAGGAGTCTGTTCCCCACCCAGACAGGAGGGGATTAAAGCAGCAGCTGAGTAGGGCTCTCTTGCTCACTCAGGTGGTGGTGCGGGGGGTACGGTAGTCATAATTGGAATGTGGGGTGCACCTGAGGCAGCAGAGGCCAGCGTGCTGTTGCAGCATCCTGAGGCACACCATGTGTTCTCCCAGGGATGTTGTCCCTGGATCATGGGACCCTGGCAGTGGCAGGCTGCACAGGCTCCTGAAGGGGTGTGGAGAGTGACCTGCACTTGCACACAGGCTTCTTGGTGGCGGTTGGAGCAGCATTAGCAGTTCATGCCCGTCTCTGGGGTCCGAGCTGATAGCCGTGGCTCGCGCCCATTTCTGGAGCTCATTTAGGCGGTGTTCTGCCTTCTTTGGGCACACGGGGAAGTAATCCCCTCTCCTCACGTGCCCCCAAACAAAGGTCTCTTACCTCTCTGGCAGCTCCAGACTTCTCCCGGACTCCCTCCTGGCTAGCTGTGGTGCACTAGCCCCCTTCAGGCTGTGTTCACGCAGCCAATCCCAGTCCTCTCCCTGGGATCCGACCTCCGAAGCCCGAGCCTCAGCTCCTAGCCCCTTTCCCTGGGATCCGACTGAAGCCCGAAGCTCGGCTTCCTGCCCACGTAGCCCTCGGCCTGGTGAGTGCTGATTGGCACCGATCCTCTGTGCGGGAATCTCTCCGCTTTGCCCTCCGCACACCTGTTGCTGTGCTCTCCTCTGTGTCTCCGAAGCTTCCCCTCCACCCACCCCCCTTCCCCGCCAGTGAAAGGGCTCCCTAGTGTGTGGAAACTTTTCCTCCTTCACAGCTCCCTCCCAGAGGTGCAGGTCCTGTCCCTATTCTTTTGTCTCTGTTTTTCTTTTTTTTTTTGCCCTACCCAGGTACATGGGGATTTTCTTGCCTTTTGGGAAGTCTGAGGTTTTCTGCCAGCGTTCAGTAGGTGTTCTGTAGGAGTTGTTCCACATATAGATGTATTTTTGATGTATTTATGGGGAGGAAGGTGATCTCGACGTCTTACTCCTCTGCCATCTTGAAGGTCTCCTATTTATGCTTAGTAACGTACTAGGCGAGTTCCCCCCCAGCCATACAGACAGCCTTGCAGGCTCCTGGCCCCACCCACCAGTTGTGCAGCCAACCATGCAGAAAGCCTACCCCACCATCCAGCAGGCCTACAGCCACTATACCAAGTATGGCCTCGTAGCCAGCCAGGCAGGGGGCCAGGCTTGTGTACCAGTAGTCAACCCCACCACAACAGTAGGCTGCATGCAGCCCACATAGGGGGCACCCCTACAGCATATAGCTCCAGAGATCAGAGGGGCAGCATGTTGCACAGTGAAATATTATGTGGCCATAAGAAAAGAAATCTTGCCATTTGCAACAACATGGATGGATCTGGAGCATATTATGCTAAGTAGAATAAGTCAGACAGAGAAAAACAAATACTATTTGATCTTATATGTTAAATCTAAAAAACAAAACAAACAAACAGAAAAATGAAAACAGATTCATAGATACAAAGAACAAACAGGCAGTTGCCAGGGGGGAAGGGGCTGCTGGTGGGGTGAAATAGGTGAAGGGGATCAAAAGGTACACACCTCCAGTTATAAAATAAATAAGCCATAAGAATGTAATATATGGCGTAAGGAATGTGGTCAATAATATTGTAATAACTTTGTATGGCAACAGATGGTTACTAGACTTATCATGATGAAATATCATTTCATAATGTATACAATTGTCAAATCACTATGTAGTACACCTGAAATGAACATAATTTGTAAGTCACCTATATTTCAATAAAAAGTTGTTTCATTTAAAAGAAAATTTGGAAAAATGGGAATATAGGCAACTGCCATCCCATAGCAAACATTACATTTCATGCTAAAACTTTGGCATCATTCACATTAAATTCAGGAACTGAACACCTGTTTGGTATGATATTAGAATTTCTCATTAATATTACAAGATAAGAAAATGGTAGATTTATTAATTGGAAGAGAGAGATAATACTGTCATTATTATTGCATAGTCACCTACTTAAAAACACCCCAACATAAATGATTAATAAGAGTACCCAGAAATGACAACCAGTACCAGACCAACTTACAAAGATTAATAACTTTCCTCTAGACTAGCAACAACGTATATGAGATTTTAATAATAGCAGAATTCACAGTGGCAGTGAAAAACTTTTAAGTATTTAGGAATCAACCTAACAGAAAACACAGAAAATCATTACACCCTATACATGAAAGAATGGCAAAAATTAGGAAAGGTTAATATCAAGTGTTAGCAAGGATTTATGGAGTACAATTGTCAATCTTTAGCAAAATTATGAGTGTGGATACCCAATGATTCAGTGCTCTTACTTAGGTATATATGGTTGTGTCAGTTTTAGGTTAGGTAATGCTTTGGTAACAAATACTTTCAAAATCTCAAACCAGCGCTGATTTATTCTTACACTGTGTGTCCATTATGGAACTCGTGGAGGGTGTTATCCTCATGTCTGGATACAGACTGACCAAGAAATACCGTCTGTACTATTGCTGGTCAATGTGGCAGATAAAAAGAGTGTTTTGGAGGGGTTCTCCCATAAAAAATTCAATAGTTTGGCCAGAACTGACAGATGTCACTCTGTCGCACTGTCCCACTCCATTATTTGCCCCAAAGGCAGAGAGGCAGAAATATTTCATGAGCAGTATTAATGGTAACCACGGTTTGCCCTTCTGGTCATTTGGCCCGCTCTCCTTCCTACAGGCAAACTACACTCAGTCCAAATTTGCATCTGGTCATAGGCATCAGCTTGAAGTCCAGGATCTCTGGGTGACGTCTGATAGTCTCTACATCAAACCCAGATGTGTCTCTTCTCAGTTCGGAGAAATAAAAAAATTAGCCGCCTCCACACTGCCAGTATACCCTGGTGGAACAAGGAGTCGTGTTAAATGCTCTTCTTCACAAAGGTGCGGGAATGATATGGACGCAGCAGTTATTGGTCCGTTGCAATTCTGAAATATATATGGGGAGCAAGTTAAAATCTAATGTGCTCTTATCAAATGAAATTGAGTTACTTGTAGTGAGGTGGATGGACCTAGAGACTGTCATACAGAGTGAAGCAAGTCAGAAAGAGAAAAACAAATACCGTATGCTAACACACATATATGGAATCTAAAACAAAAAATTGGTTCTGAGGAACCTAGGGGCAGGACAGGAGTAAAGACACAGACATAGAGAATGGACTTGAGGACACAGGGAGGGGGAAGGGTAAGCTGGGATGAAGTGAGAGTGTGGCATGGACATACATACACTACCAAATGTAAAATGGATAGCTAGTGGGAAGCAGCTGCATAGCACAGGGAGATCAGCTCAGTGCTTTGTGACCACCTAGAGGGGTGTGATAGGGAGGGTGGGAGGGAGACACAAGAGGGAGGAGATATGGGGATATATGTATACATATAGCTGATTCACTTTGTTATACAGCAGAAACTAACACAGCATTGTAAAGCAATTGTACTCCAATAAAGATATTAAAATAAATAAATAAATAATGTGCTGTTATCAAAATGAAAGCACAATTCTCACATGGCATCACATGGGCACTTGTTCAGTAAGTTTATCATGGCATTGTTTGTGGCTCTGGGAGTTGGAATTACCTAGAGGAAATCACTGGGGAAATGGAAAAATAGAATGATTGATGCATACTATGGAATACAGTGCTATAGTAAAAGTAAGAAACTAAATACTAGACAACAGCATAAACGTATCTCAAAAAGTGTTGCATGAATAAGGTAGATAAACATGTAAATTTTAAAGAAACAGAAATTTAACAAATATTATCCAGTAATTTATTAATTTTAGGGACATAGTAAACATAGCAAAGAAAATGGCTAGGTAGAAAGTAGAATAAGAGTGGGGAGCAGGGAGAAAGAGACAAATAAAATGAGATAAAATGAAACCAGAGCAGCCTTGCATTGATTGCTAATGACAGTGGTCAGTGTACTGCAATGCTGGTTCACCTCTAGTCTTAGCAGCAAAAGGTGGTAATAAGTAAAAATTCACAAAGAATACATAAACAACACAGTGGTATATAATAGGAGACTGCAATTTACTCACAGCAAAGAGCAAAACATATTTTAAATAGATGTAATGAATTACATATACCAGTTATTTACATAACACAGAGAAGAAATTTTATATAGAAAATTTTCCTTATATTTTGTGGAAACGATGCAAGAGTACAGACTTTTTGTCCAATAGTCTTCATTGTACGTTTATACTCAATATTGAGTTTGGAATTTCCTCCCTGGAAAATGAGTCCTATAATTCAACACTTTAGGACTGCAGCCTATATTGGGTTGTGCGTATTTGTCAGCTTTTGGTTGAGTTTTGTTTTGTTTTCCTCAAAAAAGCAAGGAAGCTTGCTGCTGGCTCTTCCAGGCTGCTGGATGGTTTTCAAAAATAGACTTGCTTCTGGAACAAAAGTCTAACTTCACTGACCAGGTCAAGTCTCATAACACCAAAGGCATTTATTTAAAGAAGGAAGAACTTAATTATACACATGAGAACATGGTTTCAATGCTATGGTTAGAAGTGTCTGCTGGAAAATCGGCCACTGTAATATGAGAGTAGAGAGCATACAAAGATGGGGAAATTGTGGACTTGAATATTTATATTTACGACTTTTCTGTTTTGTGGATTAAAAAAAGTGGATATGGTCTAGCTTAGAAAATTTTTGATAAATTAGAAAAAGATGATTCTTATATAAAATACCCAATTGGTATCAAGTACAGATGCAATCAGGGCATTTACCACACAAATTAACAATATTTATCAGTTCCTGATATTCATAATATTAAATGAGAAAACACTATGTTGAAATCGAAAGCATTTTGGTGCTAATAAGTTACAAATTATTATGCAACTTATCAGTGTTATACCTTACTTTGAACTAGGTAGAAAAACTTTTCCCATTCTTTCCCTCTCTGCTTCACTCCCCGTCCTTGCTCTCCGTTTTACTTGCATTTATGTGATAATGGCCTGTAGAAGTCAGTATCATGCAATTTTACCCATAGATAAAATTGAGTTCCTTAAAAGTTTATAAATCAATGTTGGTTAACAAATTTTGGAATAGCATTTTGAAGCCAATATATGCTACTAGAGATTTAAGCATAGATTAATGAATAGTAGGAAATTTTTCTAGAGACAAAATTTTCTGATATTTTAAGAGAAGGCAATAGTCTTATTTTAATAAAATAACATGCGTAAGAATAAGAATATAAAGTAGGGGGCTTCCCTGGTGGCGCAGTGGTTGAGAATCCGCCTGCCGATGCAGGGGACACGGGTTCGTGCCCCGGTCCGGGAAGATCCCACATGCCGCGGAGCGGCTGGGCCCGTGAGCCGTGGCCACTGAGCCTGCGCATCTGGAGCCTGGGCTCCGCAGCTGGGGGGGCAACAACAGTGAGAGGCCCACGTGCCGCAAAAAAAAAAAAAAAAAAAAGAATATAAAGTAGGTGTATATAAAATTCATGAATAGTATATAAATTAGAATAATATGCCAGCTAATCTAATACACACAAACCATACCATTAGATAGTCAAGAAGCTACATGAGGTGAATAAATTAAATTATAAAAATAGGAAAAAAATGTTGCTAAAAACTAACACTTTCTTTGCCAAAGCTAAATATTTAATTCAGCAAACCACATTCTCACCTGTATTAATCTTTCCAGAAAAAATAAATTCCTTGCACTGCTAGTTGAAGTTAAAATGCTGAACAAGACATTGTCAAAGTCTGAGATAAAAATTTTCTTTCACCGTTAAGTGTCCTACCTGATTCTTATGAAGAATATTTACCTTGCATATGAGGTTTTAAAATTCAGGCCCCCAAACTGGGCTTGATTACATTCCCTGGGGGTAAAATAGGGAAATTTCCAGAATCCTTTATATGTTAGGGATTTGGGAAGCAAGACCTGATTTCTCTCCAGATTCCTGAACCACAAGAGGTCCAAATTATAGCTTTATATTTGAAATCCTCTACATTATGGGAGGGCCTGAATGTCGACACACATTTAATTGAAAACCAAGGACAGTCTCCAATACCCAAATTATCAACCCTCTTTTACACCCAGAACACAGAAAAATAACAGCTATTTCACAGCTGTCTCAACATGTTTGTTTTTCAAGTGTCTACTTCTATTAACTTCCAATATTTAATTTTAATAAGCCAATATCTATAGAAAAATTTTACCCAAATTCACAAAATTAAATTTGAGGTTTACTACTTTAGATTGTTTGACTTAGTGATTTTAGTAACTTCAGTGATTAAGTGATTTCTTCTTGTTTTTGATGGATTTATTAACTTCATTATAATGAAAAAAAGTGGATATGGTCTTGCTTAGAAAATTTTTGATAAATTAGAAAAAGATGATTCTTATATAAAAAAGCCGTGTCCAGAAATAAGAAAATGGATCAACTATGGCTGGCATATAAAAGGTTAGAAGCCGTTTCTCCTACCCCCCACCCACAAAATGATTATGCTCAGTTTGTACCTTCCTCAGCTCATGTACAAAACTTTTGTTTCCATGAATTCAGATAAGATATCATTTTAAAATATTATACAGAGGAGATATGTATATATTTTTAAATTCAATGAACAGATATTCTCAAATCTGTTCTAAAAACTACCTTATAAACACCTAATAATACCCAGTTGGTATCAAGTACAAATGCAATCAGGGCAGTTACCACACAAATTAACAATATTTATCAATTCCTGATATTCATAATATTAAATGAGGAAACACTATGTTGAAATCGAAAGCATTTTGATGCTAATAAGTTGCAAATTAGTATGCAACTTATCAGTGTTTTATGTTACTTTGAACTAGGTGGAAAAAGTAAATAAAAGTTAAAGGAATGTATAAAACTGTATACTTATTTGATTGCCTAGCCTTTTGCTTACTATAAATGAGAAAAAAGTAAAATATATTTTCATACCAGTAAGCTTTATTTTACCTGTGACCAAGATTCTAAAATTGACTTTTTAATTTATTGAGGTGAAATTCACATAACAAAAAATTAATCATTTTATTTTACTTATTATATTTATTTATTTTTAACATCTTTTTTGGAGTATAATTGCTTTATAGTGGTGTGTTAGTTTCTGCTGTATAACAAAGTGAATCAGCTATATACGCATGTATATCCCCATATCCCCTCCCTCTTGTGTCTCCCCCCCACCCTCCCTATCCCACCCCTCTAGGTGGTCACAAAGCACTGAGCTGATCTCCCTGTGCTATGCGGCTGCTTCCCACTAGGTATCAGTTTTACATTTGGTAGTGTCTATTAAAATGAACAATTTAGTGACATTTAGTACATTCACGATGCTGTACACTCTCCACCTCTATCTCATTCCAAAACGTTTCTGTTACTCCAAAATAAGACCCCATACCTCATAAGCAGTTTCTCCCCTTTCTCTTCTCTCCTCTCCCCAGCCCGTGGCAACCACCAAACTGTGTTCTGTCTCTAGGGATTTATATTCTTTGGGCATGTCATACAAAAGGAATCGTACTATATGTGACCTTTTGTGTCTGGCTTTTGCGTAGTGTAATGTTTTCAAGGTTCATCCAATGCTGTACATGTGTCAGTAGTTCATTCCCTTTTATGCTGAATAATATTTCATTGTATGTGTATATCACAATGTATTTATGCATTAATCCATTGATGGACACTTGGGCTTTTTCCGCTTTTTGGCTGTTGTTAAGAAAGTTGCTATGAACATGAGCGTCCATGTATTTGAGTACCTGTTTTCAATTATTTAGCTATATACCTATGAGTAGAATTGCTGAATCAAATGGTAAATACCATGTTTAACTTTTGAGGAACTTCTTTTTTTCTTCTGAGGCTAAAGAATTTTTAGCACTCTCTCCTCATGACCACAGTGTATGTGTATGTGTGTGTGTGTGTCTCTGTGTGTGTGTGTGTGTGTATGGTGAGGGGACTGAGACGAAACAAAAGGTAACATCTAAGAAACTACCTGATCATTTAGAGTAAATACCCTTTACCTTTCCTGTGTTATTCAAAAACTGTGTTTGGTATATTTAGATGTGGAGTGAGGGAAAAAAGGTTATTTAAAATCCTAATTTAGTTTTTATTAAACAGCCTTTCAAATGGTTTATATTTTCTAATTTGAATAATTTGAGGTCTAATCTTTACTTTTAGCTTCATTTGGTATCTGAAATTTGTCTTTATACACTTATTGATACGTTTATTTACTTTTAGAATGGCTTAAAAGCAATTTTTAAAACAATAGGTTTAATTAAGCTTAAACAGCAAAACTGGAGGTATATTCTTTAAGAATTAACATATAACAACTTTCTTATAATTCTGCCTCTTCATTAAAAATTATAAAAATACACGTGGTAAAAATTAAACACAACATATTAAGCATTAGTACAAAATAATGAATTATTTAAATAATGATTATCCTTTAAATGAAGACTCTTATTAGGAAGACTTTGATTCCCTCCATTTTTAGTTTTAGTTGTACAGAGATTCCCATTCTGTGTGATGTATCCATGCGAACCCTTCCCATTCTCTTACTTTATAAGTACCTTAAAATAATAGAGAATGTTATCTATTTTTAAATTAAATTTATGATACAATTAAATAACTTTAAAATATAATTTTATTATTAGTTAAAGATTAATATTGGTTTGAGGTTAAAAATCTATATAGATCAGAGAAAAATCTATGTATAGATTAGAGAAAAATCTATGTATATATTACATTTTGTTAAATTCAAAGATAACAGACAGTTTTATTCTCCTAGGGGTTATAATTTAAGGATCACATCTATGTATGGCCCAGGAGTTTTCCTGACTCATTTCTCTCTAGTCACAGTGCTACTTTATGTACTTAATGACTTTGCATTAAGGTCCACAAGTAAAGTACAGCATGGTGACTAGAGTTAATAATACTGTCTTATGTATTTGAAAGTTGCTAAGAGAGTAGATCTTAAAAGTTCTCATCACAAGAAAAGAATTCTGTAACTATGTGTGGTGGCAGATCTTAACTAGACATTATGGTGATCATTTTGCAGTATATACAGGTATCGAATCATTATGTTGTACACCTGAAACTAATATAGTGTTGTATTTCAATTATACCTTAATTTTACAAAAAAGTTCCATGAATAGAGTGATGTTGAAAAATCTCCAAGATATATTAAGGAGAAAAAATAGTTTTTAAAATAACACACATACTAAACTTTGTGTAAAAAAAAAAAGGGGGGGCAAATAATATATATTTATGCTTATTTGTATGTGCTTAAGCAGGAAGGATAGACTTATGAATTATACATAAGAAGTTAATAAGATCAGTTATGGGTAAGAGTAGGGTAGATAATGATAATGTCTAGTTGGGAGACGGGCATGAATGGAAGACTTTTCACTGTTCATCTTTTTACAGTTTATTGTTTTTGAACCCTGTGAATATATTACCTAGTGAAAATTGTCTTTCATTTGTTGTAAGCTGTTCAAAAAGCCTACATTTTCAAAGCCAAACTTTTTACCAGATAATGCAATTATGAAAAGGTCATTCTTAAAGAGAATTACAATTATACAGTAAAACTTGTCATAAACCTTATATTTTGATTGGTTTTCTTCTCCCCCAAATTCCCTAATAAGAAGCTCATTTTATTCACTTCATGATTAATGTGCCTTCTGTAACTTTACCGTAAGATGGGTTTTCCATGTGACATTAACTTATAAACTTTAAGTTGACTAGGAAACCCAAACACAGGTCTGAATTACAAACTTCAGTAGTTTTCTAAGCAGGAAAGACAAGGTGTGCCACTTTCTAAAAACAGAAAGGCTGAGTTTACTGTAAATGAAATGACTCATTCTTCCCTGTTGTTTTTGTTCTTCTGAGTACTTCAGATGGCTCACAAAAAGGAGATCAAAGTTGGATTTTGTAGGTTTACCACACAGTATTGTCAATTTACTAGACTGGAACTATGGCTATAAAAAAGTAAGTGGGGGACTCCCTCCCTGCCACACACACACACACACACACACACACACACACACACACACGTATATAAACACTACACGCCATCCAAGCTTACCTCCTTAGAGCACAGTTTGCTTTATTCCACTTCGCAAATCCTAAGTTTTTTACAAATAGAAGGTTTGGAGCAACCCTGTGTGGTATAAGTCTGTTGGTGCCATTTTTCCAACAGCATTTGCTCATTTTGTGTTTCTGTGTCACATTTTGGTAATTCTCATCATATTTCAAACTCTTGCATTATTATTACATTTTTTATGGTGATCTGTGACCAGTGATCTTTGACGTTATTACTGCAAAAAGATTATGACTAGTTGGAAGCCTCAGATGATGGTTAACATTTTTTAGCAATAACAGATTTTTAAATTAAGATGTATACTTTTCTTTATACATAATGCTATTGCACACTTACTAGATTACAGGATAGTGGAACCATTATTTATATGCACTGGGAAACAAAAATTCATGTGTGACTCGCTTTATTACAGTGGTCTGGAAACAAACCTGTAATGTCTCCCAGGTATTTCTGTACACACTTACTTTGAACTGAATAGGAAGGAAACATTTTTCTTGGAATTAAATTATATATAGTTATTGCTATAATAGAACAGAAATATCTATATCAAACTACTTTAATATGGAGATCCCACTGCAGTGAGCTTGGGTTACCTGACTGTGGTTAAATTGAATTGTGATTTTCAAAACAAATAATTAAACAAAACAAAAGTGGAGTTTAAACACTTCCACATGTCAGTCATGAAACTCAGAAAATTAAAGCAATCAATATTTTTCTTTATCTAATTTTAGTTATGGATACAATTATGAAACATATTGAAAATTTGAGGATTCACCTGATCCTGTATTCCAGCTACAAAATTTTAAAAGTTTTGTGACTTATGCTGTTCATCAAATTTTGAAGATTAATGTGCCTAAGTACTTCAAATCTAAAAAACAGAGAATATTTAATAGTAATTTAGATATTTACCCCTAACTCTTCAAAGTTGAGAATCGGTCTACCGTAAAATTAATATTTTATTTCTGGAACAAAATTTTCACCCGTGACACCTTTTACATAATCTGGACATGAACTATAAGACAGAAAGAAAATATTGGTAAGGATCGTGGCTTTGCTACAGTGAAGAAGAGTTTTCTATCTACTTTTCAGCGGGCATTGCAACAGCTATAGAAAATTGCTAAAATCAATGAAATTTCAAGTTTAAAACATGACTTCTAAATAGAACATAAGTGGTATAATAAAATAATATGTATCTATATACCATACACTTAATAAAAGAAAGAGTTCATTTTTTAACTAAAACACTAAATTTAATTATTAACAATAAACCAGGAAAAGGGTTTACTAAAACTTTGCTCTTTAATTACAAAGGCAAAGATTGAACTTTGCTTAAGTATATGCAAAAATAGAATGATCCTCAGACAAGTTACCATTAACTGATGTTGTGCTAACAATTTATTTGTTTTTAAGAGGCATCAGCAGGAAGGAGAAACTATTAATTCTACCAAAGCTAACATTTATTTCACTCCAGAACACACAGAACTGGATTTCTAAGCCTCATCCATGTACAGAATATCAAACACCTGCTAGTCATCCTTACTTGGAAAAAAAATCAGATTTTTTTTCTGGAAAAATGCAAAAAAAGAAAATCATTCGTAAAGAAAAAAAGGTTACTTAACCGTGTTTGAAAATAATAATATATAAACTTCCTTTGCTAACTGCTGTCATTCCCCAATCCTTTTCTTTCTCTTTTCCCTATTCAAACTATTGTATTATACTTAAAAACTAAATAAGATGCTCTTAATTGATTTTTGCTGCGATCTAACAGAATCCCAGTCTTGTGACAGCAGTCAGCCCAGGTGAAAATGATCAATTCCTCAAACACTCTTGTATCTAAGAGTCAACATAGTTCTGGCCAGTGAGATATAAGAAGTGTATTGAATGGGACTTCTGAGAGAAGTATCTTGTGTAAGTTTGTGATAAAAAGATTAAAAACCTGTTTCTTTTTTTTCCTCTCTCTTTGAATGGAATGGTTAGAGTTCAACAGTTCTTTTAAACCCAACTTTAAGATGATAGATCTGTGAGCTGGAAAGAGATAGGGAGTCATCCTATCCCTGTACTTCCTAGCTCTAGACTTCTTTCATCTCCTGTAATGTTGTGTTGTTTTCTGTCAAATGTGTCTAATTCTAATACTAATACAGTGTTCCTCTGCTTTTCTACAATGCCCGTACCTTTATCACGGTTCATTTTTCAGTGTTAAAATTACCGATTCATTGTACTAGACCAGATTTTTAATTTCATGGAGCAATATTTTTTTCTTTAATAAATCAGGTAATAAAAATATCCTAACATCAAATTTACTTCTTAGCATCATTTCATGAATGAAATAAAAGGTATTTTAACACCAAAAAGGTAGAAATGACTACATATGTATATTTTAAAGAATTTAGATCGATGAAAGCCTCACAACTTTGTCTTCCCAGAACGCTTAAAATTCTTCATAAAGAAGCATGCACCTTATCCACATAGCATTTTTTGGGAATCACTGTACTCAGCTATGTGTTTCTCAGGGAAGGCCCACTATATTGTTCTCCTTAGCAAAGCATCTATGCTCAAGATATATTTGCTGAATGACTGAATCACCCAAAGAAAAATCTACACCCAAAGAGAAAAAAGAAAAAGAAAGAAAAAATCATCTCTTTTCCTTTACTGGGGCCATGTGAAAATAATTTAAAATTATTTTAAATTATGTGCTGATTAGTGCAAAAATGAAAATGATAATTTGTCCGGTGGATTGTTCGTAAAATCTTGTCACTCTGAGAAGGAAAGCCCATTGTCTGTTGGTAATCCATTCCCATATCCTTCTTCACTGACAGGAGGCTGAGTCCTCGAAGGCCACAGGTTTTAGCCTGCTGCCTACAATATAACTTTACACACTGAGCCTCCCTCTGTGGCCTTTAGTTTCCTGCTCTCTGAAAGAGAGACGATGCACCAGACGATCTTATAGTCTTTTCCACTCTGGCCTGCTATGATTATATATCCAACTTAATCGTCTTAGGCTGTGGTGTAAGTCTCCTCTTTCCTTCTCTAACCTCCGAGGAGATGGAGATCACAGTCTGTGTGCTTGAAAATCATTGCTAAATTTATCCTTCGATATTCCTAGGCAACCTGAATTACCTCATTTCCTCTGTTTTTCTTTTTTTTCTTCCTCACGCTCCCTTAACTGTAGAACCTAAATTGAATATAATGACTTAAGAATTTATGAATAATATAATGGAAGGTGGGTAGGTGTGATTCCTATATTTTAACTGTCCTAGCGCTCTGCTCATGCGTGATGTGGATAGCAGAGAGAATTAGTAGTCAATATTAAAACTGGTCCTGTACATGGAAAAAATGCTGAAAATATGCTTATTAAAAGGAATCTTAACTATTTACTTTTGTGCTCTCCACCAAACTTTACAGTACTGCATTAGAATATGGATGTGTGTGTTTCCATCATTTATTTTGAAAGTAGAGTGAGAAATGCCACCTGAGGATGACTGCAATGTTGTTCTGTGATTCTGCTTTAAAAAAATAGTGTAGGGCTTCCCTGGTGGCACAGTGGTTGAGAGTAAGCCTGCCGATGCGGGGGACACGGGTTCGTGCCCAGGTCCGGGAAGATCCCACATGCCGCGGAGCAGCTGGGCCCGTGAGCCATGGCCGCTGAGCCTGCGCGTCCGGAGCCTGTGCTCCACAACGGGAGAGGCCACAACAGTGAGAGGCCCACATACCGCAAAAAAAAAAAAAAAAAAAAAAAAAAAAAATATATATATATATATATATATATATAGTGTATTTTTAAAACATTAGGGAATAATATCCATGGAAGTTTGGAGCAACGTATAAAGACAGAGAGAGAGAGAGCAAGAAGAGCTCAAGAAGAAAGTTTATCTTACTGTTCCCTTAGGATATTTCCCATTTCTACTGCACAATTGACGAAACTTTATTTATTTTTAAACTTTTGGACAAAGGCCCTCAGAATTCAACAAAAGTTCTCAAAGTATGAAGGTAATTCATGTAACTAAAACTCATTTAGAAATATCAGCGACATCAGAGAACAATAGCAAACTAATTGGAGTGAAGAGATGCTTTATGCTTTTCAGAAGGGCTCTGGGCTTTGTCATATCTCAAATCTGTGGAGGCAGAAGAAACATTCATATTAATGAATCCAAAATAGATAGAATATTCAGTAGAATACATATTTCTCTGGGGCTGTTTTCCTTCTTGATGGTGTGTCTTTCTCCTGTGTGTTTACACAAACACAGACATGGAAGGTGCTGAGTTCCGCCCTGGTGCCTCTTTTCCCTCAGGCTCCCTAGCTAGATCAAAGGACAACACTGTGGTTAAAAGGGACCTAAATTATTTTCAAGGCAGAGAAAAGGGTAGTTCTGGTGTATACCCGTAAAACTGTTGCTCAACAGTCCATTCACTCCTAACACATTAAATGGTCTATCAACACACATTCTGACTTCATATTGCCAGCATCCAGCTTGGTCCAGAGGACCAATATGGTGCTATTATTTATTTACATTGTGATCTCCAGCATTTATACTTATAAATCAGGGCAGGTCAGAAGTAGAAGGGATTCTAAAACCATTTTATGAAGTTCCCTTTCCACATCTATAGAATGAGAATAAAATGGGAATAATATTAATCTATATTTTAGATAGCTGCTGAGAGAAATAACTGAGCCTACATAAAGCAGAATAGTACCTATCCCACAGGTCTGTTTTAAGGATTTAAGTGGCATCCTATTTGTAAAGGACATTTTTAAATGACATCCTATTTCTAAATAAAGTAAAGCATTACTCAGTACTCAACAAATATTACCTAATAATTTCCCGATGATACTACCACTGATGTTGTTTCTAACATTGATGACAGCCTGCACTTTCAAGGAGTCTTTGTCCAACCTAGACTGCAAACACACACCCAGATCATTTTTTAAAAATGACATAGTATGAGGACTTGAGATGCACAGAGCATTAGGGAAGCTCTACCCAGGTGCATTCATACGTTTGGCTTGCTCTGGGCTTAGTTTAAAAGTGAAGTCAGGAAAGAGTCTATTTGTTGGGTCATCTAATCATTGTCTTCTTGCATATTTCTGCATCTTTTTGTCTTGAAAAGCCAAAACTGGCAAAGCAGCTAGAATTTATGTGGAGAACACATTAGCTGTGTTACTACTAAGCCTGAAGAGACAATGGTAATAATGAAACTGTCAAGAGATTATAAGCATGAGGAATACAAGGCTTTGGTAACAAAAATTCATGCAGGTGTATTGCCTTAGGCAGAGGAAGGAGGCGTATTTAACCCTTTTTCTAAAAGAGAAGCATAGCTGCAAACATAGAGAAGCAAGACTCGTTTTTATGAAGACAGGTGGTGTTATCCTTGATGTTACAAACTTTCAAGCCTGACTTGCTTCTTAGAAATTTTTCTTGTTCTGCAGTGGCCGGGAGTTTGTTAGGGCCCAGAATAAGCAAAAGTGAAACCTTCACATGGCCTCAGCAATTAGAAAATAGTAGTATGAGTCCTTGGTGTAGATCAGGGACTCCTTGAAACATTTGCCATGTTCCCAAAGGCTCCTTGTGTACCCTAAGGTTCTTCTATAGGAAAAGATCAGTTCCAAGGGTAGCCATGCAACTTTGGAATGAAAATCACACTGCTGGGTCCTTCCTTAGACATAGGGAATTAGAATTGATAAGAATTAGAGATGTGATATGGAAATCTATATTTTTAACAAGTTCCCCCAGGTAATTTTGATGCTTTGCCAAATGCAGCCATTGTTCCAAATTCATACTATGTAGTTACTGCCTCTCTGATACGATAAAAAGATATAAATTGGAAGGATAGCCAGAAAGTGACAATAACTTATTAACCTAAATTTTTAGAGAAAAAAGTGTTAATTCAGTAAAAAATCACTTTAAAAAATTACTTTGAAATCCCAATTAAAACTCTTCCAATTAAAAAGAAATCAATATGTATATGAATTCTCTTATACTTCATTATGAAGAGCTTTAGGTATGAAAATAATATCGAGAAAAGACAAGTCCACATAAGTGAGTTCTTTATAACAAATTAATCTTTAGTTGTAGAGTATCCATTTAATACTGTAAGCACATTAAGCAATGTCAGATGTAAGAGAATCTCTTTGGGCTTAATTTCCCTTAATGGATTTTGCTGGAAAGCCACAAAGTAATTCTAATTCATATTAAATTCCCAAAGGACACAGATAGCCCAGAGTTATCAAGTTAAATGCAAATAATCCTAAAATACTTTTAGTATTTGAAACTGATGTGATATTGAAATTTGGATTTCAATTTAAAGGACTTATTTAAATTGCTTATCAAATATCCATTTGCTGTTAATTTCCTAAATGTCAAATACCACTTTAATTTTAAAGGCCAATATATTTTTATAAATATATGTGTGTATGTGTACGAATAAATGTATGTGTATATATGTATATACATATATGTTACCTTGTTTTTCAGAATGCCTTTGAAATTATGATGACATTAAGTTTGTAAAATCCTGTTTGGTAACATTTCATATCAAGGGATAAGTAATTGGTATAATTTGTCAGTATCAACTCTGTTCAATATAATAAGTGAATTCTGATTCTAATATTCAAAATATACAGTATTTAAGGCAATAACCACATGGTTTTCTGTCCTCATTTAAGTTAGTTTTTGACAGTGGTACCATAAAAAAAAAATCTATTCATTAATTCAGAAAAAAATACTCATGCATTTTCTCTTCCACTCACTCTTGAAAAGGCTCTTATCAATGTCACCTATAACCTACACCAGTGATTCTCAAAGTGTGGTCCCCAGACCAGCAATATCAATATCATCAAGGAATTTGTTGGAAATATACATTCTCAAGCTCTCAGACTTAATCAGAAAGTCTGGGTTCTAGCAGTCTATGTTTTAGCCTGTCCTATAGGCGTCCTTGATGACACTGAAGTTTGAAAACCAGGCTCTGTTGAAAGCCAGTGGTCAACGTCACCTCTTCATCTTACTTGATTTTCAGCAAGAAATGTCACAATCGACAACTTACAACTTTAAAAAAATTTTATTTAATTATGAAGTATCTCAGAAGTATAAGAACAATACAAAATACTCATGACCTCACTCCTGCAACTTAACACACATTAAAAGTTTTGCCATGCTTGATTTAAATCATTGTTTGAAAAGAAATGCTTCAGATTCTGGTGAAATCCACTACCTTACCCAAAACCTTCTCTTTCCTTTTTAAGGTAATCGCTATCCTAAATGTGTGTACATCCATTCGATACATGTTTTTATATCTTTATTACCTATGTATATGTCCATAAATAAATAGAACGATTTAGTGTATTTTAAATTTTTATCTAAACAAATAAATCTTTACAGTTTGCTTTTTTCACTCAAAATTATGTTTTTGAAATCTGCCGATGAACATATATTGCAATTTAGTTTGTTCTTCTTAAATATTATATACTGTTTTATATTATGAACAATTATTTATAAATTTTTTATCAATTCTCTACTGGTAGAAATTAATTTTTTTTCTAATAAATGATGCTGCAGTAAACATTCCTGGAATTGTCTTTGTGTGTACCTGTGTGATGTTTTCTAAAAAATAATTATATATGTTTCTATGTATATAATTATAAATATTTTATATTTATATGGTATATTATAAAATTTTAATGACATGTATATATTTTAATACATATTAAATATAATAATTATAGCTATTAAAATTACATTTAAGTATTTAATATTAAATATTTAATGTTCAATATTGAAAATATTTAAAATTTCTATTTTAAATACTTAATATTTAAAATAATTTATAATAATTGTAGATATAAAATCTGGTTTGAGGTATATGTGCAGGCCTGCCACAAACACAGCTCCAGGGGCTACAATTTACATTTTCATTTATGTAAACACTGCCCCCTAGAGCTGTGTACTCCGCATCCTAGGCACCTGTAGAAACTTCACTACACATTGCTAAATGCTCATAAATAAACAAACTTGTTATCTGGAATGGTGTCCTTCACCACTATTCTTTTCACTAAAAATATTTTAGTTAATTTTGGACCTTTAATATTCCATATGGATTTTAAAATGACTTTTTTCTTTATTTATTTTTATTTTATTTTTTTATTAAAGTATAGTTGATTTACAATGTTGTGCTAGTTTTAGGTATACAGCAAAGTGATTTAGTTTTATATATACATATATTCTTTTTCAGACTTTTTGATTTTTTATTAGAATTTCATTATATTTTTATAGATCAATATGGGGAGAACTGATATATTTATTACACTTCATATTCCTACATGTATTCATCTGTTGAGGTCTTTGTGCTTGTTGATAAAGTTTTGCCCCACTACCTGCATGTTATTAATTGGATGTCATTGTGGTAGGGTTCCTGAGTTAACTTACCTGTGTATGTATGCAGGTATGCAGTTGGCTGAGTCCTAAAGGTAGCTTTTTGCAAAACTGAAGTACAAGCTGAGAAAGCCAGGCAAATCAGGAGTCCTTTTAGCCTTTTTATTTATTGATTTATCTTGTTCTTTATTCTCTTTCAATATTGGGTCTCTCTGACATGACCAGGGATATTATAAAGAAATTTTATCAGGGCCCACCTAAGCATGAATATTCTTTGATTCAGTTATTTCTACCACAAATCACCTTTTGGTCTTACCTCAGGGTGAACTTTTTCCAGGGTTTCCTTTTTTAGGAAAAGTTGCATTGAAAACTGGGCTGAATTTGGAGGAAGGTTAGCTACGGGGTGATAATGCCATGTAGATCACCACTTTCTATTACCTACAGAAGAAGAAATCTTGAACTTAGATCTGGAAGAAACCATATGCTGTAAACCTATCCCTTCTACAGATTAAAGGCAAGGCAAAGAAACAAATGAAACCCCCTTGACCCCTAGCCATATATACTGTTTACAAAGGACACAGCTGGTAATAGGGAAGAAGCCCTCTGCAAAAATGCTGTGAGAGTGGGAGGCTGCCTGACATGGTATGGTTTGGTTTTAGTTTTCTATTTTCACCCAGCAGCTCCTGGCTCGGAAGCTAGCTACATCAATAATATTCTCTCAGGAAGTTCAAGGTAGAGAAAAGTCAAGCTCCTGGGACTTTACTGTTTGTGGGATTTTACTCATGGGTATGGCAAAACTGCCTCTTCCTAAGAGCCCTAAAATACTGCATTTGTACAAAGTACTTTTCTCAGCTAAGTTCTTTAAGGATTTTTTTCTCTCATTAAAAATACCTGACTCGAATGGCCATCATCAAAAAATCTAGAAACAATAAATGCTGGAGAGGGTGTGGAGAAAAGGAAACCCTCTTGCACTGTTGGTGGGAATGTAAATTGATACAGCCAGTATGGAGAACAGTATGGAGGGTCCTTAAAAAACTAAAAATAGAATTACCATATGACCTAGCAATCCCACTACTGGGCATATACCCTGAGAAAACCATAATTCAAAAAGAGTCATGTACCACCATGTTCACTGCAGCCTTATTTACAATAGCCAGGACATGGAAGCAACCTAAGTGTCCATCGACAGATGAATGGATAAAGAAGATGTGGCACATATATACAATGGAAT
>NC_041218.1:82121081-82123624 GCF_002837175.3 Physeter macrocephalus
TGGGACAAAGTGAGAGAGTGGCATGGACTTATATACACTACCAAATGTAAAATAGATAGCTAGTGGGAAGCAGCCGCATAGCACAGGGAGATCAGCTCGGTGCTTTGTGACCACCTAGAGGGGTAGGATAGGGAGGGTGGGAGAGAGATGCAAGAGGGAGGAGATATGGGGATATATGTATATGTATAGCTGATTCACTTTGTTATAAAGCAGAAAGTAACACAGCATTGTAAAGCAATTATACTCCAATAAAGGTGTTAAAAAAAAATACCTGACTCACATATTGGTAATTAACTGTTCACATAGTTCTAGACTGGATGGGGAAAGTATAAAAAATCCCCCCATCCTTTTTTTTCTCTCACTCTGGTTATTAATGCAAATGAAGACTTAGATCAAGGAAAGTTAGGATCACTCTTTGTTTACAATTAACTAAAAAATGCTCACTTTCTAAAGTATTTGCTTGGAGTCTTCACAATTTTAGTTACATTCGCAAGGAACTATATGAATGCCACAAAATGGAGGAAAGATTTATTACTATTTCCTTAATATAATCTCCTAGAGACTGACCCAACATAAGCTTAGGCTAAAATTGAAAACAACTCCCTATTTAAGTAACGTTTTATTCTATTTACCAATTCCTTATTATACGAATCATAAATTATTTCTTTAATTTTAAATAAAGAGAAAAATGCCAGTGGAAGATATTAGAAGTATAATACATCAAAGCAATACTTCAGAAAGCTTTGAAATCACTGATCTAAAAGCCTTGAAATTGCTAACCTAATTAGTCATAATAATCATGTACTTAAGGAAATAGCTGTATTTTCATTTTCACACTGGACAAGCTTTATTCAACACAAAGGTAAGGATTTTGTTCTGTGAGTAAAACATATCCCTGTTCTTTTCACTAGGACAGAATATGTTAATTTTCTCTTGCCTCTTTTAATCACTACATTTATAAAAGAAAACATTCCAACTTAATATTTTTTCCAAGTAGCCTTCCCTATATTTCACACAATATTTGGAAAGTAAAAGTAGAAAATTATTTTTACAAATGTTGATGAAAACAAAGACATACATACCAAAGGGGCCATTCCAGAAAAGTATGTTAAGTAATTCTTTTAAATAGTCACTGAAGAACAATACCAAAAAGTTTTGCACACAGTTAAAGCAATAAATTTAAATGAACCCATGACCTTTGATCTGTACAACCCAAAGTATATCTGTGGTGTGCATATTGGAGGTGGGAGAAGGCAAAAAGGAAAGGTATAGAAACTAAAAATAAACACAAAATAAATCTATAGTGGTTTAAAAACATGTCCCCAGATTCTTTGACAGTCCTTCCATCAAGAATTGGGACTTATGTTCCCTCCCCTCTAAACTGTGTGGGGCTTTATAATTGCCTTGACAAATACTGTAGAATGTAACACAAGGGACATGGCAATGCTGTAGCTTCTGAGGCTTGATTTGAAAAGGCCATGTAATGCGGCTGGCATCTCTGGAGACACTTGCTGTGAGAGCCTTCACTCACCACGTGGAAAGACTGCATTCAGAGCCTGGAGCCCATGAAGAGAGAGACAGAGAGAGAGACCCACAGAGCTCTTTGTGTCTTCCCAGCCCAAGTACCAGAACCTGAATGACAAATCCAGAGATGATCCTTACCACTATCTGACTGCAATCCAGTGAGAGACCCTGAGCACTGTCTACCTGAGCCCAAATCCCAGATTTGCAAACAAAATAAATGGTGGTTATTCTTTTAAGCCACTGTTTAGGATGGCTTGTTACACAGCAGTAGAAAGATCAGTATGTGATAAAATTAGCATACTTGTTGTAGATGAATGTAAAATAAGAACACTTTCTCACACTGCTAAGCAGAATTACCATATAACCTCATATAAATCAGATGTCAACCTAATAATAAAAACATATTCAAGGTAGATGCCGACATAATTTATTTTCCAACAGTGGAAATATTATCATTTGTTTTCCTTATGTTATTAATATCAATATTTGCTGTGATTTCAAGGTTACCATTTCTCTATTTTTATAACATACTTTGAGAATAGCACTACTACTTGAGATCAGGATGCAAGAATATGATTTATTCTATATTTTTCTTGCTGAAAATAAGTAGCTCTTTATCTGTCAAAGTTCTTCCCTAAGAAAATTGTGTTTCCTTATTATAATTTCCATTAACTTATTCTTTGTAATGTTCTTTCTCGATGGAATTATTGGTTTAAAATGCCTCCATCTTCTTTTTTTCTTTTTTTAAGTTATTTTTGGCTGCGTTGGGTCTTCGTTGCTGTGCGCGGGCTTTCTCTAGTTTTGGAGAGCGGGGGCTACTCTTCATTGCGGTGCATGGGCTTCTCATTGTGGTGGCTTCTCTTGTTGCAGAGCACGGGCTCTAGGTGCACGGGCTTCAGTAGTTGTGGCACACGGGCTCAGTAGATGTGGCTTGCGGGCTCTAGAGCACAGGCTCAGTAGTCGTGGCACACGGGCTTAGTTGCTCTGCGGCCTGTGGGATCTTCCCGGACCAGGGCTCG
>NC_041218.1:82124475-82126005 GCF_002837175.3 Physeter macrocephalus
GAGCGGGGGCTACTCTTCATTGCGGTGCATGGGCTTCTCATTGCAGTGGCTTCTCTTGTTGCAGAGCACGGGCTCTAGGTGCACGGGCTTCAGTAGTTGTGGCACACGGGCTCAGTTGATGTGGCTTGCGGGCTCTAGAGCACAGGCTCAGTAGTCGTGGCACACGGGCTTAGTTGCTCTGCGGCCTGTGGGATCTTCCCGGACCAGGGCTCGAACCCATGTCCTCTGCATTGGCAGGCAGATTCTTAACCACTGCACCACCAGGGAAGTCCCCCATCTTCTTTTAATAACTGCTGGTTTTCATGATCATAGATCTGTTTTCCTAAATTAGGTGCAATGTAAATATAGGACTTAGTTATATTTCTATACAGATTCACTGTTATCCTCCTTTAGCTTTATATATAGTCAATCCTTATTTCTAACTACAGTAAAATGCAAAATAAAAATCCAGATGCTATATCATTATTCTTTTGTTATCACACCTTTTTCTCTCATTTGTTGCTTTTTAAAAAATGTTTATTGGAGTATAGTTGATTTACAATGTTGTATTAGTTTCAGGTGTACAGTAAAGTCGATCAGTTATACATATACATATATCCACTCTTTTTTAGATTCTTTTCCCATATAGATCATTACAGAGTGTTGAGTAGAGTTCCCTCTGCTATACAGTAGGCCCTTATTAATTATCTATTTTATATATAGTAGTGTGTATATGTCAATCCCAATCTTCCAGTTTATCCCCCTTCCTCCCTTTCCCACTGGTAACCATAAGTTTGTTTTCCCATATAGATCATTACAGAGTGTTGAGTAGAGTTCCCTCTGCTATACAGTAGGCCCTTATTAATTATCTATTTTATATATAGTAGTGTGTATATGTCAATCCCAATCTTCCAGTTTATCCCCCTTCCTCCCTTTCCCACTGGTAACCATAAGTTTGTTTTCTACATCTGTGACTCTATTTCTGTTTTGTAAATAAGTTCATTTGTATCATTTTTTTAGATTGTACATATAAGCTATATCATATGATATTTGACTTTGACTTACTTCACTCAGTATGACAATCTCTAGGTCCATCCATGTTGCTGCAAATGGCATTATATTATTTTGTTCTTTTTTATGGCTGAGTAATATTCCACTGTATATATGTACCACATCTTCTTTATCCATTCCTCCATCAGTGGACATTTAGGTTGCTTCCATGTCCTGGCTATTGTAAATAGTGCTGTAGTGAACATTGGTGTGCATGTATCTTTTCAAATTATGGTTTTCTCCAGTATAATTGCGGGATCATATGGTAGCTCTATGTTTAAGTTTTTTAAGGAACTTCCATACTGTTCTACATAGTGGCTGTACCAATTTACATTTTCACCAACAGTGTAGGAGGGTTTCCCTTTCTCCATACCCTCTCCAACATTTATTGTTTGTAGATTTTTTGGTGATGGCCATTCTGACTGGTGTGAGGTGATACCTCATTATAGTTTTGATTTGTATTTCTCTAATAATTAGTGATGTTGAACATCTTTTCATGTG
>NC_041218.1:82126034-82127029 GCF_002837175.3 Physeter macrocephalus
TCTGGCCTTACATTTAGGTCTTTAATCCATTTGAGTTTATTTTTTTGTATGGTGTTAGAGAGTATTCTAATTTCATTCTTTTACATGTAGCTGTCCAGTTTTCCCAGCACCACTTATTGAAGAGGCTGTCTTTTCTCCATTGTATATTCTTGCCTCCTTTGTCATAGCCTAGTTGACCATAAGTGTGTGGGTTTATCTCTGGAGGTTCTATCCTGTTCCATTCATTTATATTTCTGTTTTTGTGCCAGTACCATACTGTCTTGATTACTGTAGCTTTGCAGTATAGTCTGAAGCCAGGGAGTCTGATTCCTCCAGCTCCGTTTTTCCTCCTCAAGATTGCTTTGACTATTCAGGGTCTTTTGTGTTTCCATACACATTGTAAAATTTTTTATTCTAATTCTGTGGAAAATGCCATTGGTAATTTGATAGGTATTACATTGAATCTGTAGATTGCTTTAGGGTAGTAGTGTATGTCTTCTTTGGAGAAATGTCTATTCAGATCTTCTGCCCATTTTTTGATTGGCTTGTCTGTTTTTTTTGATATCGAGCTGCATGAGCTGTTTGTATATTTTGGAGATTAATCCCTTGTTGGTTACTTTGTTTGCAAATATTTTCTCCCTTTCTGTGGGTTGTCTTTTCGTTTTGTGTACGGTTTCCTTTGCTGTGCAAAAGCTTTTAAGTTTAATTAGGTCCCATTTTTTTATTTTTGTTTTTATTTTCATTACTCTGGGAAGTGGATCCAAAAAGATATTGCTGCAATTTATGTCAGAGTGTGTTCTTCCTATGTTTTCCTCTAAGAGTTTTATAGTATCTGGCCTTACATTTAGGTCTTTAATCCATTTGAGTTTATTTTTTTGTATGGTGTTAGAGAGTATTCTAATTTCATTCTTTTACATGTAGCTGTCCAGTTTTCCCAGCACCACTTATTGAAGAGGCTGTCTTTTCTCCATTGTATATTCTTGCCTCCTTTGTCATATATTAGGTGACCATAGGTG
>NC_041218.1:82127045-82231329 GCF_002837175.3 Physeter macrocephalus
AGTCATTTTGACAATATTGATTCTTCCAACCCAAGAACATGGTATATCTCTCCATCTGTTTGTGTCATCTTTGACTTCTTTCATCAGCACCTTATAGTTTTCTGAGTACTGGTCTTTTGCCTTCTTAGGTAGGTTTATTCCTAGGTATTTTATTCTTTTTGATGCAATGGTACATGGGATTTTTTTTTCCATTAATTTCTCTTTCTGATCTTTTGTTGTTAGTGCATAAAAATACAAGAGATTTCTGTGTATTAATTTTGTATTCTGCCACTTTACTGAATTCATTGATGAGCTCTAGTAGTTTTCTAGTAGTGTCTTTAGGATTTTCTATGTATAGTATCATGTCATCTGTAAACAGTGACAGTTTTACTTCTTTTTTAATTTTGATTCCTTTTATTTCTTTTTCTTCTCTAATTGCCATAGCTAGAACTCCTAAAACTATGTTAAATAAAAATGGCAAGAGTGGACATCCTTGTCTTGTTCCTGATCTTAGAGGAAATGCTTTCAGTTTTTCACTGTTGAGAATGATGTTAGCTGTGGGTTTGTCGTATATGGCCTTTTTTATGTTGAGGTAGGTTTCCACTATGCCCACTTTCTGGAGAGTTTTTATCATAAATGGGTGTTATTTGTTTATTTTTTGTACAAGTTAAGATTTTGTAAGGATTTCACTTGCTTCCAGACACTTGAGTGGATCAGATATTTAATTGACTCTCAGGGTCTGAAATCAACCAGGTTAAGTTTAAGTCTTGTAGTAGTTAGCTTTTATGGAGTAACAAATCATTTCACAAATCAGGGGATTAAAACAACCACGGTTTATTTAGCTCCTGATTGTTTAGTTGGGTAATTGGGTTGCCTGAGCTGGGCAGTTGTTTTGGTCTGGGCTGGTTTCTCAGACATGCATGCCAGTAGAATTACATGCTTAATATAAAATTGATACTTTACCAAACACCTAATCCCTTTCAATTTAAGCTTTTAATTTCCACTTAGTTGCAGAGAGAAGGCAAAGAAGTTCTCACAGTTAATGTGACTTGATGACTTGAGACAATTATCTGTATAAAGAGAATAATCCTTCAAAAACACCATGGTTGTTAATGAAGGAGAAATATTCATTGATAAACCATCCCTAGTCTAATAAAACAATATTAAACAGAAACAGGAAAAATAAATTGTTGCCTTAAGAATCATTAAATAAATTAATTTTGATGAGAGGGTTGCTTCTTTTAGAAGCTTCTTTCCATCCTCTAAAATTTTTGCACCAAATTCTTTCTTCTGTGGTACTTACTGCCAATTCATGCTTTACAGAAAGATTCTACTATGATTCGGCCATAGAGAGAGAATTCTTTATTAGTCAGGATTTATTCTTCACTGAAGAATTTGCTTTCATACTGTGTTGCAAATTTCTGAGGCAGCAAAACTCATTGGAAAAATACTGTGTAAAAAGTTAAAGAAGCCTAAAATGATGTTCCTGTATAGAAAATTAAAAATTCTCTGCTCCAACCATTCACTGCTTTGAAGAGAAAAATAACGTATTTCTATCTCACATGTAGATTACAATTAAAAGCAGAGAACCATCATGCCAAATTTCATTTATTCATATACCACCTTATATGAGGATCAACTGTACTAACAATATTTTTCTGTAAATTGACTCACTTCTTAAAATCAATCTTACATTAATCTCATTCTAAACAATAATGTTTATGAAATGACAAGTAAACTGTTATTTATTTTCTAATATATATGACCATTAACACATGATTATTAATAGAATATTACTGTATAAATCATCTAAGATCACTTACATAATACCCTTTGTAGGTATATTATATCTTGAAAAACACTAATTAAAATGTTCACAACTGAGAATTAAGAGCAAGATTTTCCTTTCCCTGGTGCTACATTCAGTAAGAAAAGTTGTGGTAATGATAGTGAATATTGATAGTAAATTCATAGTAATGGAAGTGATGTGGAATAATTTGTTTAGTTCTCAGAACCATGTTTTTTTTGTTTATTTTTTTGTGGTATGCGGGCCTCCCTCTGTTGTGGCCTTTCCTGTTGCGGAGCACAGGCTCCGGACGCTGCCTTAAGAATCATTAAATAAATTAATTTTGATGAGAGGGTTGCTTCTTTTAGAAGCTTCTTTCCATCCTCTAAAATTTTTGCACCAAATTCTTTCTTCTGTGGTACTTACTGCCAATTCATGCTTTACAGAAAGATTCTACTATGATTCGGCCATAGAGAGAGAATTCTTTATTAGTCAGGATTTATTCTTCACTGAAGAATTTGCTTTCATACTGTGTTGCAAATTTCTGAGGCAGCAAAACTCATTGGAAAAATACTGTGTAAAAAGTTAAAGAAGCCTAAAATGATGTTCCTGTATAGAAAATTAAAAATTCTCTGCTCCAACCATTCACTGCTTTGAAGAGAAAAATAACGTATTTCTATCTCACATGTAGATTACAATTAAAAGCAGAGAACCATCATGCCAAATTTCATTTATTCATATACCACCTTATATGAGGATCAACTGTACTAACAATATTTTTCTGTAAATTGACTCACTTCTTAAAATCAATCTTACATTAATCTCATTCTAAACAATAATGTTTATGAAATGACAAGTAAACTGTTATTTATTTTCTAATATATATGACCATTAACACATGATTATTAATAGAATATTACTGTATAAATCATCTAAGATCACTTACATAATACCCTTTGTAGGTATATTATATCTTGAAAAACACTAATTAAAATGTTCATAACTGAGAATTAAGAGCAAGATTTTCCTTTCCCTGGTGCTACATTCAGTAAGAAAAGTTGTGGTAATGATAGTGAATATTGATAGTAAATTCATAGTAATGGAAGCGATGAGGAATAATTTGTTTAGTTCTCAGAACCATGTTTTTTTTGTTTTTTTTGTTTATTTTTTTGTGGTATGCGGGCCTCCCTCTGTTGTGGCCTCTCCTGTTGCGGAGCACAGGCTCCGGACGCACAGGCTCAGCGGCCATGGCTCATGGGCCCAGCCGCTCCGCGGCATGTGGGATCCTCCCAGACCGGGGCGCGAACCCGGTTCCCCTGCATCGGCAGGCGGACGCGCAACCACTGCGCCACCAGGGAAGCCCAGAACCATGTTTTTAAACCATCATGGATAAACTAGAACATGTTTCTAATCAAAATTTTAAAAATTAGACCATTTTACGAGTCACAGATTTTCCTGCAACTAAAAGTAGTCAAGTAGGGGTAGAATGAATAATTGCCAAAGAGGTGTGCATGGACTACAGCATTAATAGATATGTTCTAGGACTCCTTGCGATATTCATATACTATCACTTTCTCATTGTTTTGGGCTGCTGAAAAATAACTATGATTTTTAATATAGGTGTTATTGAAATCTATTGTTTGATGTATTTCACAGCAAAGAAAATTTCAGGAATCTATTGTGGTTCTTCCTTAAAATGTTTAATAACAATATAACTATAACAATTTCCTAAAGCACAGTTTTTCAATTATACAAATATTTGTTTCTTTTTCATATTCTAAATGTAAATTTTTGAGTTAAGTACGTCAACACAATTATTTGCACTATATACTTTTTTTAGTTAATCCGTTTTAGCTGACAAGCCAGATGCTACACAACAGATGGCTTATAAAATCACTTTGACCTTCCAGTAGTTAGAAATTTTATGAATCATTAGATGAGTCACTTGATAATCTATGCAAATAATATAGCTATATCTGTATTTCCTCATTCAACAAAATGTAATTTGAGTGAAGTGATATATTATGTAAGAGTGATATACTAAAAGACAATTCAAATCTCAAAAATTTTTTTTTCAAATTCACATTATTTTTGAATTATACCAATTTTAGCTTAAGTACATTTCAGTTTCTGTCTCCCTCCAAACTTGAATCCTATACTTCACTTCTCAAAGAAAAGGTGGAGGGGGTAGGATTTACATCAATGTGTTGGGTTTGATGTGACCTAGGTATAGTTTCCCAAGTGTGTATTGGACTACAGTATAGAAGTAAAATGTATTTATACTGGGCTTGTACCACTACATTTTACATCAGATCAAGAAGGTACTGGTAAAAAAAAGTAAATTGAATATTTTGTGTGTGTGTGTGTGTATGTGTGTATGTGTGTGTGTGTGTGTGTGTGTGTGTGTGTGAAACCTGTGCTCCAAACCAGTAAAACTTAAAGTTAGCACTTATATAACAAACACAGAAACATCTAAATTAAGCCAGAATAAGATACAAAAGAAAACTCCTTTCAATTTTGAATATGAACACGTTGTTATAAAATATGTTAATTAATCAATAAATAACTGATCATTAAGTAATGTGTGCTCTTATTTCTGAAGTGAATTTGATATTATTTTGCATATCTCATAATAAGTAATTCATCTCTCTTCTAAAAAAACCACACAAAATGTATGCCTGTAAAAATTTATTTTAATTATCGTTACCTCACTTTATTCCATTTTTATCAGAAGTGACCTTGAATGTTACTAAAGTTGGAAAACTGTTTCTTTTAAGTCAGTCTATCTAGTCAGTATTAACCCAAAGGAGAATAAATTTCAAGTTATGTGTCATTTATAGTTGTTTTTGAAACATGCCAAGTAATTCACAATAGAGATTTTAGGTAGTTAGCTGAATCTGTGATTCAGGTATTTCTTCTAAATTGCAAATTATTTAAATTTCAAATATTTATGTGTTGTATTGTCTTTCAATAAGTATATCTTTCAGTGTTCTAAAATTAGAATGAGATGATAGTTGTATAAATCTGTACATATACTAAAAACCATTCAATTTTACAATTTAAATAAGTAAATTATAAGGTGTATGAATTATATCTCAGTAAAGTTGTTTAAACATTTTTTTTCTTACATCTGATATATGGTACCAAACTGTATGGGTTATCATACAGTTCGCTCTACCCCCTTGCTATTTATCATGGCTGTATCTTTGTTTATTCTCTCCCACTCAGGCACCCTGCTTTGTATGTATCTTTGTTATGAACGACCATATAGATTTTTCATAATTAATATCTATTTTCTTTACTAAAGTGTATGTGAGCATTTGACAATAGAGTTTGTGGTTTCTTTTTATATTCTTAATGCTTAGCATGGTAAATAATACATGATAATAAATGTTTGTTGAACAAATTAATTAACTCATATTAAGGAGTTAATTATTATTAATAGCTTTAATATTTAATAACACTAAAAGTGGAAATGCAAAGTTACTACACATACTATGAAAAAAACAGAAGCCAAATGTTGAATATCTGGATAGGTTTCAAGTTACATGGATATAAACGTACACATTCCACACTAACATTACTCGAAGTTTCAACATCCTCTCTGTACCAAGCTTACTCCAAAATATGACAGATCAATTTTCTGGAAAGCCTGTTCTTGCTGCAATGAAAGTCTGGAAAAAATAATTACAACTATCAAAATTACATTTGGAACCCTGCCAACTTACTTTTAGTTTCTCCCATGAGAAATGCTTCATGAGTATATTTGATCATTTCTCTATATCACCACCCAAAATTTGGCAGATTTCCTAGGCAGGCAGGAACATATACCAGAATGTCCAAATCAGAGAAAAAGAATTAGTGAAGCTATAAAACAAATAAATAGGCTATATTCTGTTAATAGGTTTACAGTTGAATAACAATTCCCCCTTTATTATGTGAGTTAAATATTTAACATACAGTATAGATTATGAGATATTTGATGTGCTGTTATGTTCATGATAAAGTGTCACTGAAACACACCAATGTAATTGACAAATTTAGCAAGATCTTTTGAAAGAAAATACATTTAATTTTAAATTTAGTTCTTTTAAATAAATCAATACTTTGGACTACTACAATTTCTGAAATTTCCAACTTTGTTGATTCCATCTGGTAGATTTATGTATATCTTTTTTTTTAAAATCCCCTAAATGTCACTCTCTTCCATTTGAAATCCAGCCATCTCTGAAACAGGAAATGGAAACTGAAAGCAGTGCAAAGTGGCTGTAAAACAGTGGAACCCAGTTATATAATAACTCGTTATTAAACAGATTTTATTATTCCATAATTTAAAATATTATAAAAACATGGTTATGTGCATTAAAATCTACTCTTACATGATTATGATTTATGATTTACTATTGTATAGCACAGCTATTCTGTAACTATAGAATTATACATATTGCCTACTATAATTATGATAATGATGAACTCAGGCTTCCCCCCCCAAAAAAAGTGTCAACCAAATGAAAGAAAAATTTATTTTGTGAGAGAACAAGTGTGAAATTTTTAGGACTCAGATAAAAGAAAATCTCATTGCAGACAGTCACTTGGAATACTAATTGCTTGACGTTGAGATGATAATTAGGTACACCGTAACACACTACTATAACGTTTTTACTGATATCATCGTAAAAACTAATGCATTCATAAATATTTTTGTGAAAAATATCATATGTTCCTAAAACATCTGCTTACATTTTAGTTTATCAATTTTTTTAAAATTAATGAAAAAACTTAAGAGAAGCTCATTTCCTTTTAACCACTGTGTATTCCATATTAAATGCTATTACTTAAAATGCCACATTGGATCATTTTCAGTAAAAACACAATACAAAATTTGTATAACCTTTTCCATCTTATCAGCAAGAAAGAAATTCTCAGCAAACACTTTGCTTGGCGGGAGGTGTTGTGACTGAATCATTGGCAGGTGCTAATTAGCAAAAGAGAAGGAAGTTTGCAGTCAACACCTTTCTCCATAGAGAAAGTGTTGGGCTGCAAAACCCAAGTTCTTTGAACTTTATTGGCTGTTCAACAAATAATCTTTTCATGGTAACAAATGCTTGGCTTTACATTAGCATTAAACAAAATTATTTGTAACTCTGAGTATCTGGTAAGTTTCATTGGCTTAATTTCCCAATTAGTTTTATTGCACCTACAAAAACGAATCTAAACAGTTCCATGCTTTAAGCAGTTAAAGTTTTTGTTGGGACAATTATTCCTCTCACTGAACTGCAAAAGGACCCAAGTTACAGGCACAGTTTTATATTTGTTATGCATTGGGAAAAGTGCACCCTGTGTAGAATTACAAGGCTCTAATTTCATTGAAAGTTTCTGTGATGTCATAAACCAAAAGGCTGAAAAATAGAATCTTTAAAATCCTGATATGAAAAGTTAAAAACATGTATTACCTCAATATGCTCTGTAATTTAATCTTATATTATTTGTTTCTTAAATGACCCATTTCCTACTTCCATTTCAAAATTTGTAAATTTTAAAATATTCAGAAAACATTTAGTATTTCATTTACCAATAAATAATAACCAATTTTAAAACTCATTCCAGTAGGAAATTAACTATTTTCTTGCCCTAAAAATGGGCAAAATCATATTAAAATTTATGACCTCAGTGAAAACATCTATCAAAATGCACATATAGTTTAGAACAATTTAATCAGGATCTGCCTTTTGCAAAATACTAGGCAATCATGATGGCAATAAATCCCAAAGTTACCCCAAAGTAAGAAGAATGGCTCTGCTCAGAGCTTTAAACCTTCTGTGTAGCTTGGGGTATTTTATAGGGAGCAGATTCTTATAAAGAAACGTTGCTACCATTACCTATTAGCTGGGGCCAAGCTTGAGCTTAACTATGCAAGTTGTCTCAGTGAATTTAATTTTCACCAGAGACAGAGAACCTTTGGGTCTAGGAGACTTGATCGATGGATTACAGTATCCTAGGAAGCAACAGAAATTCTGAATATACCACACTAATATTCACAATAGTTTGTATCCTATTCCAAGCCTCCCACAGATTTGCATATTGCGTTTTAAGGTCAGATGAGCTGTAAATTGAAAGGTTCAAGAATTATTTTCAAACAGAAATCAGTGTGAGTTGTCTGGAAGCTTCACAGAAGGCATTGAGAGTCATAGCCTCCTGTGATGAGTAATGCCATGTGTCTTTGGCACATGGGTAACACAGCACAGCATTCTTAGAGCACACACTCCAGAATATTTCCCCAGCCTGTCGTGGGTAACCTCAGTCTCTTCATTAGCACCCAGTCTGAAGCAGTAACACAGTAGTGGCACTTGGGCGACTGCATCCAAAGCAATGGGAGGCTGGCACAGCAGTGGTAAGCGCAAGCACGAACATCAGCCCTTACCCACAGTAAGTGGATGCTAGTGGCACAGTTGATGAAGGCCAGTTTTAAATGTGCATGCTGAAATGCCCCACAAGCGCGCTTAGAAAAAAAGTGCAAGAGATCTTAAGGGACCAGAGGTTCCCTAGAAATAGAGAAGAATAGAGAAAATGTGTTTATTACTTATGATATGCAACCCCGTAATGTAAACAGTGGACTTGGGTGTTTATGAGGGGTCAATGTAAGTTCATCAGTTGCAACACATGTACCGCTCTGATGGTGGATGTTGATAATGGGGGAGGCTATGCATGTGTGGGAGCAGGGAGTATATGGGAAATCTCTATACCTTCCCCTCAATTTTGCTATGAACCTAAAACTGCTCTAAAAAAGTAAAGTCTTAATAAAAAAAATTTTTTTAATTAAAATACAATCACACTTTCAGAAGCATAGATTCTTTACATGTTTTCTTTAAAGTACATGTATTGACATTCCTTGGGGGAAAATTGAGGGGAAAGAAAATGAAAATATACTTCTAGGACTTCCCTGGCGGTCCAGTGGTTAAGACTCTGCACTTCCACTGCAGGGGGCACAGGTTTGATCCCTGGTTGGGGAACTAAGATCCTGCATGCTGTGCGGTGTGGCCAAAAAAAAGAAAATAAAATAAAATATACTTCCACCTATTAAATTAATTACTCTCATCTTCCTTAAACATTTAAGAGACATCTGCTGTTTGCTCTTGAGAGTGATATTTCACTTTATTGAATAAAATAGCCTAGGTAAAAACTTGCTTCAGTTTCTCATTTACTAGCACTAACAGACAGAACTCATTTTCACCAATGAAACAGTAAATACCGTGACTGTGTGAGCCTTGGAAAACTTTCATACATGATATTATGCACTAATAAGACACTTTCAGCTGCAGTCATAAACTTATATTTACTATAATCATTTTCAGTTAGTTAAAATCAGATACGTTAAAGAATCACTTAAGATAGTCTTGTCCTGGGTAATATAAAATATTAGGTTCATATGGAACTTAATAACTTTTTTCTAAAGTACTAATGCAAATACATGTATATATGTAATAAAATTTTACATAAATGTGATCATAACATGCTTACTCTTTTATGGTAGTCTTTTTTTTTCTTCTACTTGACTCTGTCCTTTACCTTCCTTGTCCCTCTCAGGTAACATGTCTCCCTTGTCCTGCGGTGACACCTCACAGGAACATCTTGTGCCTGTATTTTTGAATACCAATGCTTTCATTTTTATGGAAGAGTTGTCTATAAGTTAGATAATGTATAGAATGTCTGGATTAAAGTTTTAAAAAATAGATGATTAGATAGATAATTGGTATCTTTTTAATACATAAGTTTGATAGATATTGCCAGATCATTTTTTAAAGAATATAATTTACTCTTTTTTCTGTATCTTCCTCTTTACAGGCATCCGAATTCATTTAAATACTTGCCAGTATTACAAGCAGTTCCATTATTATCAGTGAGTTTGAGTGTTTTTTTTTCATGTTTATCAGCGCTTCGGGTTTACATTTGTTTCTCCTTGTATTTCCTATTCATAGCCTTTGCGCGTTCTCTTTGAGTTGCTTTCGCCTGTGTATAGTATAGCCGATATTCATACGGAATTGTAGGAATATCCATGACATATTGTCAGTTAAAACTAAGCGATTGCAGAGTAAGATATATAGTATAATTATTTATTAATTTTAAAAGTCAGATAAACAAACACCTCTCTGTATGTGCATACACGCCTATAAACATTGAGTGAACAAGGAAAAAGGTGTTGAAGAGTGTCACAGCAGGTTTCTCACACTGGCTGCATCTGGGGTGTGAAGCTGGAGGGGAATGTGGAGATGATCATCTTGCATACATACATTTTTACATTGTAATGTTTCACTTACGTCACAAAGCACATTATGATGTTTGTAATTTAAAATTCTAAGAAATTTTAGGGGCTTCCCTGGTGGCGCAGTGGTTGCGCGTCCGCCTGCCGATGCAGGGGAACCGGGTTCGCGCCCCGGTCTGGGAGGATCCCACGTGCCGCGGAGCGGCTGGGCCCGTGAGCCTGCGCGTCCGGAGCCTGTGCTCCGCAACGGGAGAGGCCACAACAGAGGGAGGCCCGCATACCACAAAAAAATAAATAAATAAATAAATAAAATTCTAAGAAATTTTTAAAAATAATAGGTCTCTGATTTCAGTGACAAATATCATTGCTTGGAAGATAAAAAGTATATACTCTACTTCTCATAGAAATAATCATTGTAATCATTCTAAGCACAAATTTAGAAAAGAGAGAGCAAGAAAGAGAGATTAATCTCCCAGAGTACTCTTAGAAAATTATATTCACATCTTTATAACATCCTGAAATTGTCCTTTTAGTACCAAAACACTTATGGGCATGTATTTATACTTTGGGAGTGAATTTAATGGGAAAATATCATATCGTGGGAAAAGTTTTCTAGGTGTAAATTAAATAATTTGTTCATATGTTTGAATTCTCATAAATAAGGGATTTTCAGCTATGAATCACTGCACTGAGATACTAAACATATGAAAATCAGGCTGCACATTGTAAATATCAAGTTTTAACATCTTGGTATTAGCAGAGAGCTTAATTCAACATAAATTTATCAAGAAATATCTTCATCGTGAAGACAACAAAAGATTATATGAAATTTGAACAGAATTTGGTGAAGTTACTCATCGCTTATTTGGTCCAATTTGAGAGAGGTCATGATACGCCCTCCTGCCAAGGGAACTGCTGAGGGGCACGAATTCTGACATTACCGCTCCTCTGAGAACATGCAGTTGTTATAATAAAAGTATTACCTGTTATATCATTAACCTAGTAGTTCAAATTTCTTGAAAACATTAATTATCCAGTCACCCAGCAGTGTGCTGAGGTCATGAAACTCAAGATGGGTTGATTTTACATCACTAGGGGACTGGAAAGACTGTGGAAGAACATTTATTGACCTGAAGGATTAGGCACGCGAGAGGCAATGTGGCCTTTTGCTTGAGGTGAAAAGGCAGTGAGTTCCAGTGACCTGGAGACTGGGCCAGGGTGGAGTTGCTTGAAACTCTCCTCTCTGGGTTTCGTGGGCTTTTCATTTTCTTACACCTCTCCCCATAAAACAGTCCTTCAATGTCATTGTTCCCTAGCATTCCACCCACCACCTTCTCCTATTCTCCCTCTTAAGTATTCTCTTTGAGTAATGTCCATAGTGTTCTGTTTTTGATAGATGACCAATAGTTCTTATGTGTTGAATTTATGGAAGAATATAAAAACAAGCAAAATGTAGGTAGGTATAGCTTAAATTTTTAAAAGTCTGAGGCTCCAAACTGTGTACGTGAATTTATTATTTTTAGAAACTTTTTTGTGTGGATAGATATATATCTACATATATATTTAAATTATTTCTTATAGTCTATATTTTTGAGAAAACAAAGAAAAATCATTTTCTTCCTCTCCTGTTGGAAGGGATATGTCAGTATATTCTCATTGAGAAAAAAAAGTAGAAAATCAGACAATAAATAGTTTAATAAAGAAAAATGCAAGATAAAAATACAAAGGGAATATATATCAATAGGTCTGAATGGAAGATGAATATATAAAAACCATTGAAAAATATTTATAGACCAGCTGGACCAACTAAATGGACTCATGGTATGGTACTGAAATTAAAGTGAACTTTTTCATGGAACACCTTTAAATGAGAATATATTACAGCCATTATAAAGAATAAAGTAGAAATAATATAGAATAATCCTCAAGGTAAATTAATGAAAAAAGCAAAACATTTACCGTAAGTGTTTTGCTGATTTCTAAAATGCTGCATCTTTTCCCCTCTCATATACAATTTTTAATATAGTCAAATCTGCTGTCTTATTTGCAATTACCTTTACAATTTCTAAGAATAGCAAATCTTGTACTCTCCATATTTGAAAATATTTGTGTGTGTGTGTGTGTGTGTAATCTGCTGTCTTATTTGCAATTACCTTTACAATTTCTAAGAATAGCAAATCTTGTACTCTCCATATTTGAAAATATTTGTGTGTGTGTGTGTAAAAAAAAAAAACATGGTTCAGTATAGACTGAATAGTATGCTACTATTGGTGTAAACTTTTTAAAAGAGATTAACATATACTTAGAGGCTTGTGAGACTGAAATTTTTTGGAAAGTAAGAAATTGGAAGAGAATTTTTCTAAGGAGGGTAATTGAGGGATTGGTGGTTCAGGAAAAGAAAGAGACTTATTTGGACTCTAGACCGTATGCTATCTTTTTTAACCAAATACAGGTATTATTTCTTCAAAAACTATTTTATTTTATTTTATTTTTATTTTTTCGCGGTACGCGGGCCTCTCACTGTTGTGGCCTCTCCCGTTGCGGAGCACAGGCTCCGGTCGTGCAGGCCCAGCGGCCATGGCCCACGGGCCCAGCCGCTCCGCGTCATGTGGGATCTTTCCAGACCGGGGCACGAACCTGTGTCCCCTGCATCGGCAGGAGGACTCTCAACCACTGCGCCACCAGGGAAGCCCCAATTTTAATTTTTTAAAAAATTATGATACTATAATGTTTGTATTTCTTTACCATTTTATCAATCTATACCATTAATGGGTATTATTCTTTTAAAATTAACATCAGGGACTTCCCTGGTGGCGCAGTGGTTAAGAATCTGCTTGCCAACCAGGGGACACAGGTTCGAGCCCTGGTCCAGGAAGATCCCACATGCCACGGAGCAACTAAGCCCGTGCGTCACGACTACTGAAGCCCACGTGCCTAGAGCCCGTGCTCTGCAACAAGAAGCCCGAGCACCACAAAGAACAGTAAGCCCTGCTCGCCGCAACTAGAAAAAGCCCGCATGCAGCAACGAAGACCCAATGCAATCAAAAATAAATAAATAAATTTATTTATTTAAAAAAATTAATATCAAAAGTTTAAAAATCATAATAAATAAGACTTAGTACAATGGATACCTCTGGAGAGCTGATCATTGAGTAGATTCATAAATATCATCATTGGGTAGCACAAAATGTGGAGTACAATGCAAGAGAGAGTGTTTGTAAAAATAAAAGGAGGCTTTTAATTCCTTCACATCCTTGCCAACCCTTGTAATTTTCTGTTTTTTTAATTATGACCATCGTAGTTAATGTGAAGTGGTATTTTATTTTGGTTTTAATTTGCATTGCTCTAATGAATAATGATGTTGAGTATTTTTCATGTGCTTATTGGCAATTTGTATTTCTTCCTTGGACAAATATCTCTTCAGACCCTTTCATACAATGGTGTATGTAGTTCTTTGGCATACAGTCTGGCATTCTTCAAAAAGTGAAACATAGAGTTACCATATAATCCAGCAATTCCACCTCCAGGTTCCCGAGAAAAATAAAATCACATGAATATTCATAGCATCATTATTCATAATAGCAAAAGGTAGAGACATCCCAAATGTCCATCAACTGATGAATGAAAAAATAAAATACAGTATATCCCTATAATAGAAAAGGATTCGGCCCTAAAAAGGAATGAATTACTAATACGTGTTACAAACATGGATAAACCTTGGAAGCATTATGCCATGTGAAAGTAGCCAGTCACAAAAGATCACATAGTGTGTTATTCTTCTTACATGAAACTTCCAAAATAGCTAAGTTGATAGAGACTGAAAGTACATTCGTAGCTGTCTAGGACTGAGAGAATGAAGGGAAATGAGGAGTGATTGCTAATGAGGGCAGGATTTCTTTGCGAGGTGATGAAAATGTTATAAAATTGTGGTGATGGTGGTACAACTCTGAACTTACTAAAAACCATTGAATTGTACACTTTAAAAGGGTGAATGGTCATACACAAATTGTATCCCAATAAAGCTGTTTTTTTAATAAGAGAGAGGATAAAATCCAATGTCTTTAAAAATCTTAGACTCTCGATATTTCCAAATCATTTATGTTTCTTATGAGACTGCTGTGGGTTCTGGGAAGGTAAGCAAATAACCATGGTTAAGTATGAATCTTTGTTCATATACCAGTATATTTATTCAACAAAACAATTCCAAGGTGCTTACCATGGAACAATTAATACAAAGCAGAGTTAGAGATATGAAGTTGAAAAACGTGTCTGTGCAGTGGGTAAGAGAGACAAGATGAGAGCTGGATAAGTAGCACTAAATACTATGAATGTGTTCCCAGATGTGGGGAGAGTGAGGGGGATATAAGGATTTAACCAGAAAAGATGACACAAAAATTAGGCCTTGATGGTTGTATAGGAAGTTAGCCAAGTAAAAGTGACCGTATATTCTGAGAATTGCCCTTTCCTTCCCCACGCCCTCCACGAGGGATTTGCCCTTGACAGGCATATTGTTATTATTAGATCCTGTCTGCTGGCCACAATGGACTAGACCATAAATAAACCACTGACCCAAACTGCTCCAGATGTTCTCTCCTAGGAATTAGGAATTTGGACTTAATCAGTCTAGATAGGTATAACTTGAACTGAAGGATATAAATTTAGGAATTATGGATCTGCCATCCTCTGTTATCTCTATGTAAGGGCTGAAAAAGCCAGCCTGGGAAGATGGATTAAAAAAAAAAAGATACCCAGAGAGAAGCAGAGATAAGAAATGAAAAGCAAGTACTACTGGGTTACTGATAGCTTTCTTATTCCTGCTGCCAGGCCTGGCAGTCCTGCATTTTGTAAAATACTCCAGTATCCTTCTAATAAAATTTCCCTTTTGGCTTCAGTGAAAAACAAACAAACAAACACAAAGGATAGTGGGGTGTGAGACAAGTGGGAACGCATAGTCCAGTCAGGAGCTGGCATGTGCAAGGACACAGAAATGTGAGATTTGGGCAGTACTCTATTTATTTGAATATAAATTCACACCCTTTGGGACTTCCCTGGCGGTCCAGTGGTTAAGACTCCATGCTTCCACTTCAGCGGGCACGGGTTCAGTCCCTGGCTGGGGAACTAGGATCCCTCATGCCACGTGGCATGGCCAAAAAGAAATAAATTCATGCTTTTTATGTTACAGTATTTATTTACTACAGTATTGGAGTCATGTGTAGTCATTCATTATCGAAATTATATTCTCATTGGAGAAAATCTGAGAAAAATCACTTGATTCATAATAACAATGTAGTGACCTCCAAACATCAATGGGTAAGATGAGAAATCAATGGGAAGAAATGCCTAGTCCCACTGGTAATTCTTATTCCTCTCCCTTCTCTAAAAATTCAAGCTACTTCATGGAATACTTGATACTTTCCAATTTTTTTCTGCAACAGCTTTGACACAGGCGGTACATTCGTAATTAGAAGTAAAAGATGATCAATAGCAGAACTTGATCCTCTGGATTACAAATGTGAACCAAAAACACATTTAAATTTCAGATTCAGGATATTTTTTTCCAAACTTCAGAGCAAAGAACATACTAAATACTTAACTCACATACATATATTAAAAATTTTAATTTGTAAGAATTCAAAGTGAGAACTGATAAACAGTCCAATTAAAATACTGAACTATTATAAAACAAAAGTTAAAAATATATTTTATGTGGAAATATAGAAAAGTTATAAAGATTTTCACATCTTGAATTGCATTATATAAATGAAAAGAAATAGAAAATCACTAGCAACTTTCTTACAGTTTGTTACCATTCTCTGTAGACTTTTAGCCAAGAAGGAAAATCTCCCCATTTATTTTGTTCATCTAACAAAACTTTCTCTAACATGTTTTTGCCTGGATTGATCCATATGCATTTCAGTATTCAGCAATTTCTTCCTATTATCGTATAAAGAATTTAGTAAGAGACATGATTATTTTCAGTATCACATCCAGATGTGGTTCCTTCAAATCCTTATTATAAGGCAGCCTCACTTCAGTACGTACAATGCCATTATAGCTAGTGTAGTTCCCACAGTTAGCATATTGCAGGTAAAAAAAAAAAAAATGAGGATGGCATTTTAAATTCTTAAGCCAAGTCATTTATGCTTTACATATATAATTCACACATAATTTTGAGAAATGTGTTAGAAGAAGGATTAAATGTGTCAACCAAGTTATGTTTCCAAATAGGAACATTTCGTTATTATGGACTAGGCTGGTGGATGCTGATGGTTTAGTACTTCAGTTTCTGCTTCAAATAGCTGCTTTATACCATTATAGTTCTTTTTGTAAAATTTCTGTTATTTTTGTTATATCATTATTGTTCTAATCCAAATAGTGCTAATGTCAGTTCACTCTTCTATAAGTAACTCAATTGGAAATAATTTATACATTCTGTGTATCAGTGCAATTCTGTATATTAGACACAGTTATAAGTGTTCTTGGGAATACAGTTATAGATTTCTTGACCATAAAACTATTATGTCAAACCGGATGTCACTTAGGAAACCAGTATACAAATGTTAATGGGAAACTTTGAATAAAAAATAGTCACTTAGGGTAAACCAATTTTGTCCAATTTTCTTCCTACTACATACCCTATATCCTCTCTTTCCTCATTCTACTTGAACTCTTTAGTTAGAGTCTGTATACTTTTCATCATTTGGTCTCCAGAGTCTGGCACAGGGCCTATTAGGGTAGACACTCATGGATGTTTATTCAGTTCATCCAATCACTGAGTCCCATTCATTGCCTAGCCCTGCCCTAGGTAATGGGTTATAGCAAAAATAAAAAATCCCTACCCTCATGGGGCTTGCATTCTAGAATGGTGAAACTTATAATAAAAAGTAAAAAACAGATGATATAGTACACTAGATGTTAGTAAATGCTATGGGAAAAAATAGATCTGTGAACAAGAATAATAAACATTGGGTCAGAGACAGCTACAATTTCAAAAGGGGTAGTCACATATGTTCCCACCGAAGTTCTATCTGAGTGAAGACCTGAAGGAGTAAGAGAACCAGCTGTGTGGAAATAGGGAGGAGGAGCATTCCAGGTAGAGGGTAGAGCAAATGCAAAGATCTTAAAGCAGAAGACTATGTGTTCAAAAAGCAAGGATGCCAGCGCGGCTGCTGTATGAAAGCAAAGGGGATACCAATAGGAGATGAAGTCGGAAAGGTAACAGGGAGCCAAATCCTGTGTGTGTGAGACATCTAAGTCATATTAAAGACCTGAGCTTTTAGAATAATCAAGTTGGGAAACATTAAAGGATTAAAGCAGAGGCATGACATAATTTTTTTTTTTTTTTTTTTTTGGTTCGCGGGCCTCTCACTGTTGTGGCCTCTCCCGTTGCGGAGCACAGGCTCCGGACGTGCAGGCTCAGTGGCCACGGCTCACGGGCCCAGCCGCTCCGCGGCATGTGGGACCCTCCCGGACCGGTGCACGAACCCGTGTCCCCTGCATCGGCAGGCGGACGCGCAACCACTGCGCCACCAGGGAAGCCCAGAAGCATTACATAATTTAACTTGTGTAATTTACAAGATCACTCTGGTCCCTGTATTGAGACTGAGAAGAGAAGGCCTGAAGCAGGGAGACGTGGCCATGGAAATGAAGCAGAGATACCTGCACCACCAGGTACAAAGACTTTAAAAAAACGACCGAACATGTAATTGATCGGGAGGGAGGAGGAGAACTCCCTGCAAGAAAATTATGAGTATAATTTGCCGAGCTCTCAGTGTGTCACAGAGAGGACAGTGCATTTGTCTGGCCTCCCACAGGTAGGTGGTTTGAAAGGGAGAAATCACTTTTTGAGATAACTAATAGTGGGTATGTGTTTCTTTGTCACTGCACCACAGGTCAAATAAACAGTAGTCTTTTTAATGCTAGTTGCAGTAAGAAATCTGAAACCATATCAATGTTTTGTACTCTGTTACACTGAAGTCCATTGGTCTACCTTGCACTTCGATTGGATGTTTTATTCATTCATGATCTTATAATGTCATTAAGAACATTATAATGTTTTGGTAATTTGGAAAATATCGGCTCACTGAGTTGCAAATATTACAAACATTGGCATATTTTATTATACAATATTTTAAAATAGCACTTTCATTTGTATCATGTCCATTTCATCAGAAAAACCTTGAGTATTAGGAAGCACAGGTGGCAAATAAAAATTGTTCATAATCATAATTTTCATTTGAAAGCTCAAAATTTACCACTGGCAACAAATTGTTAGTTGTTTTTCTTGAAATGACTCACTTTCTTTATTTGTGAGAAAATGTCCGCCAGACACCCAGTTAAGAATCACAATAATTTGTTTGTCAGTTGCTCTTTCAAATAAAAAGTGTATTCCATGAAAAAAGCACAAATGCTTTTCCTAGGGACAACTATCTTCCTTTAGTATGCAATAATAATGCTTTATGTGTCACCCAGAATATTAAAGACATATACTCAAGAGCTGAAATCTAATATTAATTATATTAATATTATATATAATATTAATATTTTTACTGTTTCCTCTAGGGCACTCTTAAATGTCATTTAAGAAACTTATTTTTTAAAATGAAAGTGCTTGTTGATGACTTCTGTGATAGTTTGGTGCCAGTACCTTAGCTATGCTAAGACACCAACAATTTTACCCTCTATTGCTTTTGTATCTTTGGAGCTAATGTGAAGAACATGGTGAAACAGACAAGCAACATGTAAGTATTTTTATGAGAATAATTTTGATTTCTCAGACCCCTTGCAAAGGTCATGGAGACTTCTAGGAGACTGTGGACCAAACTTTGTGAACCACTGGTCCAGGAGACTGGGAGAGTGAATGTACTGGGGAAATAAAACATGATCATCAGGTAGCTTCCAAGTTCTTGGCATGAGCTTAAAGTGAAAACTGAAAGTGGTTGTGTGTTTTTCACTAGCCTTGTTCAACTGTGTGCATATTGGCTAAAATTAGACAAAGGGTGGAATTAACCAATATTGTAGTTTGGTTGAGCAAACGCTTGGAAGGGAGAAGTTCAAGAGAGTTGAGTGTGCATACCAAAGAGTGATAAGGATTGACTCTGAAATGTAAGCTATAATAGGAGGAAAGTAAAGAAGTGATGGAAGAAAGGAATAATTTAAAAAAGATGGCAGGATTAATAAAAGCTATGTCTGAGCAGGGTCTAAGGATTGTTTTATTTGGTTCTAATTTGGAGCTAGGAAGTTGGGAGGTATCATTTGGACATGAAATATTTGAGAATGAGATTAAAGATATTTAAAATTATAAAGGATGTCTAAGGTGTGACCAGAGGAGTGGCCCTCTATATAAACTGAATGGACTCTGAATTCCTAACATTGTTGAAATTAATAAGAACTCTATGGTCAGGCCATTCAAGATGGCTGTTCTCTTGCTTTCTGTACATGCCATGCTTGACCGGTCACTCACATGACTGTCCAGTCCTCTGAATTATAGGGCTTAATCAGTAACTCTCTATGTGCTTGCCCCCTGCCCAGCTGCTGGTTTCCCTGGCAACAAATGAGCCAACCTGATGTCAATTCCCTCTATAAACGGTAGCCTCCTTCTCCCCTGAGTAGCAAAAACTACTTTCATGTTCTGCCTGCCACCATCTGCCATCCTCGGTGGGGAGTTGCTCCAGGACCTTTTGCTTCAGATGTGTAAAGTCCCCTATCCTATAAACCATTGATGTCTTTGTCTCTGTATCCAGGCTCTTTCTTCAGTCTCCTGGCTGGGCAACTACAAGGCTTGCAGGCCTACGGGTGCAGTCCAACAAGGACTAAGAAAGAGAATGGCTACCATGATGTTGCTCCATGATCAGGGCTAAATACTGGAGCTAAGATCTGCCTCTCTGGTAGTGTGGGTAGTGATAATAGATGCTTCAGGCACAGTCCTACAAGCAAGGTCCTGGTGACTGGGATTAAATATATTTTGCATTACTGTTCAAGAGAACTCTCCTCCTCCCTCACCCTACCCGTCCCCAAGAAAGGCAAGAGCTACAGTGGGAGGCTGTTCCCACTCATTTAGTTCCAATGTGATGAAGAGGGTAACAGGTGGGTGCCTCTTAGCAATTGTGCTCTCATCTGCTGGTGCTTTACAAACAATAATTAGTGTAGGCCAGATCCAGTGTTTATCCCTAGAGAGCTGAAAACTTTGAGTGGGCTCAGCATTTCCTTACTTGTGACCTCAAGGAATATCTTACGGTAATTTGACTTTATGAGGAAAAGAACTCAGTATACACTATTTTTCTCATTCTGCTAAAAAAAAAAAAAAGATATTGGAGGGGAAAAAATGATATTTAAACTCTAACATTGAGGCATTTCTTTTTCGGGAAGCCCGTGTATGGGAGGAAAAATAACCTTATCTCTACACTTCTAGGTTCTTGGCTGAGACCCACCTGTAATAAAAGAGAGATTGATAGGAAAAAAACAAACAAGTCTAATGATGTATATACCTACTGTATACATGGAGAGACCAGAAAAACTGCGTAACTCTGAATGGCCCAAGCCACCACCTTAAATATCATCTCCAGCTAAAAACCAAAGATGTGCCAGGAGAGGAAAGGCCAGTTGTGGGAGGTTACCAGGAAAAGCATAGTAAACAAGGGTATAATTGTCATGCAGATTTAAGTCCAAGGCTTCTTCACTGATAAGTTTCTAGAGATTTGGTCTCCTCCTCTTCCTGGCACAGAGGGAGACACTCTCACAAATGAAGATTTCTCTTATAAATGTGAATGGACCTTACAAAGGAAAGCTTTCACCCTTTTAACCCAATTTTCAGAGCTTCTCCTGTGTCTGCAGTTTCATAAAAATAACCAGTCTAAAATAAACCTTATGCTGCATAGATATAATCTGGGAGTGGCAAATTCTGCTCCCCTTCCTATATTCCTTCTTTGTAAGAAGGAAATTTTTTAGACCAAGTAAGAACCTCCAGAGGCATCACATTAAATATGAAAAAATGGAATGGGATTAGACCATAAAAAGAATGAGTATCTAGACAGGGTAATTAAAACTGGAGCCCGCTTATGGAGGTTCATGAGATGGGAGAATATGTAATGGGGATAAGATTTATTTAACATGTGCATAAGACCTGTATTTCACTTACTTCCACACTAGCAAGACTGTAATATTTGATTGTCATGATACTGCTATGACCCTTCGCTCTTCTATGGCTTTGCCAACCCATTCCAGAATTTTTCTGTAATTGAGAATGTGGAGAGTATTGGAGGTAGACTAGAGGTCAGAGAAAGTAGAAAAGGATTTAGCACAAAAGATTAAGGGAAAGAAAGCTGGGAGCGTGGGGGGCTGGGTGGAGGTTCAGAGAAGCATTGTTGTTTGTAATGAACTGAATCTCTTAATCTTTCTTTAGAAGTTGCATTTAAATACAATAATGCCCCCTTATCTGAGAGGAATACATTGCAAGACCCCCAGTGGATGCCCCAAATCGAGGGTAGTATTGATCCCTACTTATACGAACAGGTGGGCAGCATATACAGCGTGGATACAGTAGACAAGGATAGTTCATGTCCTGGGTGGGATGGAGTGGGACAGGAAGAGATTTCATTCACGCTACTCAGAATAGTGCATAATTTACAATTTATGCATTATTTCTGGAATTTTTCATTTAATATTTTCAGACAGCAGTTGACCATGGGTAACTGAAACCATGGAAAGTGAAACCTTGGATAAAGGAGGATAGTGTATTGGAAATTTTTTTATTCTAGTTTCTAGATTTGCTTACATGCTAACCCATAGACTAGACCATGTAAGCACTGCTTTTATTAGGATTTTAGTCTTTACATGCAGCTCACACTGTAGAAAACTCTCTTGCCATTTCCTGCATACACTATAACCAAACATGCTATAACCATGGTTCTCAAACTTTGATTCAAGGTACCATGGGGCACTGCAGTAAACTCTCAGAGGCATTGTCAGGTCTTTTAAATATTCAAGGGAAATACACTTATATTTGTTGCATACCATATGAACTACTACTATAATTTGTTTGGACTTAAACTACCTAATAAATGGATCTGTCATGAATTTCTTTTGACCTACAGTTGATATGAAAAAATTACTGAGACATGAAGGGTCATGAATCAGAAAGTTCTGTAAGCTTTCCAAACTTAATTCCTTCTCCCATTGCTTTCATTTCACCTTAAATAATTTATTCCCCATCTTTATTTGAAATATAATTCCTTACTAATTTTTATATTCAGTTTCAAATGCTCCCTCCTCCAGAAAGACTTTCTTTATACCTCCTGACCTCCCTGCCTCCATTCTCTGAACTTTTGGTCTAATATAAAGGGGAGCAGAATTTGCCACCCCAAAATGTACCTTTTTGACATAAGGATTATTTTAGGCTGGTTATTTTTAAGAAACAGCAGACATAGGACAAGCTCTGAAAACTGAGTAGGTTACTCATTTGTAAGGGACATTTCTATTTATAAGGGAAGTCTCCATTTACGTGGGTCACAAATGGACCTCTCTGTACCAGGAAGAGGAGAATGACTAAATCTCTAGAGATTTATCCGTGAAAGAGGCCTCGACTTAAATCCGCATGACAATTATACCCTTGTTTACTGTGCTTTGCCTGACAAACTCCCATAACTGGCTCTCCCTACCTCCAACTTCTTTTGTCTTTAGCTGGAGATGATATTTAAGTGGTAGCTTGGGCCATTCCGGGAGCAATTCAGTTTTCCTAGGTCTCTCCTATGTATACAGGAGCTATATATGTTATTAAACTTCTGTTTGTTTTTGTCCCATTCACCTCTCTTTTATTATGGCGGGGGGGGCGGGTTGTGTCTTAGCCAAGAACCTAGAAGGATAAAGGGAAAAAATTTTTCCTCCCCTACGATTAGAACACTACTGTCTTCTCTCCTACAACACTATATAAACTCCTTAAGAGTAGAAATCACATCTCATTTGTAGATTGAGATTTTTAGAGGTGGCAGAGACTTGAGGGATTATTTACTCCAAAATATCTTTTACACAAATGAGGGCAGTGAAGTAGAGAAAGAGTAGCTGATTAACAAATGTAGCACAATAACTTACTGGCAGAACCGAGACTGAATCCCATATTTTCTGACTCTTGGTAACATTTACTCACACAGAGAATTTCAAGTAACATGTCTAAAATATCTGATGAATATATTATCAAAGTAATGATGAAATTAAATTGACTTTGTATCAGGATAATATAAGTTTTCAAGATATAATCTCCTAAGAAAAAATTAGATCTGATGTACCATTTGTATTACTTTGAGATTGACATTAAGATAACAGTAATTTCTATTCACGTGTATTTGCTGAGTGAAAAATCTGGGCTTTAAGAACTTCCCATATATTTCTACCTTAATAGGGTCAGAAGTGTGACAATAAATACGCAATACATTACAGTCATTTGAAAAAAAAATATATATATATATATATGGAACATGTGATGGTGTGAAATTTTGCAGCCATGTGGGAATTGGTAATTTTATGCTGTAGTTAGAAATTATGATGTTATTACCAGCTATGTTATTTTTTGGTTATATGTAATTTTAATTTACAGTCAATGAATTTAGAGATTTTTATAAAGTAATAGCATTAGTATTTTTATACTACCTACTATTAATCTTTTATTGTAATCAGATACTTGTCTTTATTTCCTCTGGCAAAGAATATGTTGAAAGTTGTTGCTTTGGTAAATAATAATAATAATATAAATTAAAATTTACCTGACATTCGCATAGCACAGGGAGATCAGCTCGGTGCTTTGTGACCACCTAGAGGGGTGGGATAGGGAGGGTGGGAGGGAGACGCAAGAGGGAGGGGATATGGGGATATATGTATAACTGATTCACTTTGTTATAAAGCAGAAACTAACACACCATTGTAAAGCAATTATACTCCAATAAAAATGTTTAAAAAAAATTTACCTGACATTTATAAAGCTTAACACTGATTTTCAACTTATATGTGTTATAGTCCAAATTACATATTTATAATATTTTTTAATATCAATACAATATTCTCTCTGTATAATATGGACTTTTTATAAGCAGCTATTTTCTTTAGATTAAATAGACCCTTAAAGTTGACAAATCTAATCATAAACTCTGGAAGTGTTCATACGTAAACTTAGTGTACAACTGAATTCTCTCTAGACATGTATACACACACACATGCAAATGTATATTATATAAATTTGGATATCTCTAGAATCATGGAACTACCAGATTACTTGAGAAAGTCCATTTTATAAGACTGACTTTTTTTTTTTTTGCGGTACGTGGGCCTCTCACTGTTGTGGCCTCTCCCGTTGCGGAGCACAGGCTCCGGACAGGCAGGCTCAGCGGCCATGGCTCACGGGCCTAGCCGCTCCGCGGCATGTGGGATCTTCCCGGACCGGGGAACGAACCCGTGTCCCCTGCATTGGCAGGCGGACTCTCAACCACTGCGCCACCAGGGAAGCCCAAGACTGACTTTTAATATGTTCTTTATTATGTTTCCAGAATTTCAGAGTGATCACTGCCATGAAATAAGGGTCAAGAAAGTTTGAGTCTTAGGACAGATTGCCCTAAAATGAATTAGTGCTTAAGACAATTATATCAACTGTTTGTACAAAAAAAAAAAAAAATTATTTTTCCTTTTCTTTGTATATATACACATATATTACACACATATACATGTATATATACAGAGAGATCTTTTCTTGAAAAAACATTTAAATTAATTTGGTTCTTGATCTGAAGTATTTTAATACATGACATATTTCTATTTCTTTTTTTTGTCCTTACTCAAAAACTTTTCAAATATTAACGTGTCACATTAAGGGATCAGGTTTTTATGGAAGTATCTGTTACATGTATTAGTTATTCAGAATGAGACTGATTTCTACGCTAAATAAATGTCATAAAAATTTCAGTAAGAATTTGTTAATATTATATCAATTTGTAAATATTTCAACTCATGACCTGATTTTAAGCTTTGCCTTTGATTGCATTTCACAATTTACCTGCCAGTTAGCACTCTAGCACCAAAAGGTGTAGGAATTCAAATAACAAATGCCGCACATGCCTCAGTCCTTGGATTTCTGTTTGGATGATATGGGTGTCTAAGACTTTCAGGCAACCAAATTATTTGGTTTAATGAAGAGGAATTGAGACTATTTTTACAACAGCAGCAAAGATTTCACCCTTTGAGCCACAGTTATGCTTAACACAAAACACACCACTCATCAATCTCTCTAACTCCTTAATGGTTCTACAAAATGTTTACTTTAGGTAGAGAAAGCTTCTTAAATATTTCTGGAACTAAGCATTTAAAAAAAGAGTATACACAATACACTGTGGAATGAATATTACAGACACACAATCGTCATTACAACAAGCAGACAAGCGCAAAGTAAAGGCTGACCAACTTTTTTTTTTAACCCTACACTAAAGCTGAGAAGTAAACTATCAGGAGGTAAAGAGCAATCAAGATAAAAAGATCAAAATGGCATACTGAAGTAGATTTCTCAAAGTCTTTCTCTATTACACGTCCTTTCTTTTTATTTATTTTTTTTAAAATAATTAATTATTTATTTATGGCTGTGTTGGATCTCCGTTTCTGTGCGAGGGCTTTCTCTAGTTGTGGCAAGTGGGGGCCACTCTTCATCGCGGTGCACGGGCCTCTCACTATCGTGGCCTCTCTTGTTGCGGAGCACAGGCTCCTGACGCGCAGGCTCAGCAGTTGTGGCACACGGGCCCAGTTGCTCCGCGGCATGTGGGATCTTCCCAGACCAGGACTCGAACCCGTGTCCCCTGCATTGGCAGGTGGATTCTCAACTACTGCACCACCTACACTTTCTTTATTATACTTTCTCCATAACCTTGAGCAGGACTAAATAGATTTAATCCCTGGTGTGAATCTTATCTGAGGGTATTTTATGACTGAAAACTCAACATGCTTTTAGATATCTATCCGTCCTTGGTTGAAAATAAAACAACCTCATTGGTTGTTTAGTGTATATTAAGTAGTTTTAATCTGTTCTACTGGGTTTTTTTTAAAGCTTCTATGGCTTCATTTTTTTTAAAGTACTCCCTTGTGTTAATTGTAGCTGATCTGAACAAAACTCTGCAGTTTTGCAGCTGGTTTTCTAAATATCCTTGGGGCAGTCATGTAATATACTTCTGTGATTCCATTTCTCTCAACTATTTAAAAAGGGAAAACTAATCCATTTGTCACAGAGAGGATATACAGGCTCTATAAAATATTAAGATTTACATGATGGAAGATATATTTTATATATGCATCTTTCGTAAAACAAAATTAAAATCTTATTTAGTAGTTCCTCAAATCCCCCATCAACTTTAAGAAAAATCTTATTGATCACTAATAATATTGAGATATGCTTTGGGTTCTTAGGGGAAAGGGCTTATCGGTTACATAATTAGTGACCCCCAAAAAACCCAAAACCCCACATAACTGAATAAATAAGAGTGAGATAGGTAATGTTACTTTATTTGAGAAACCAGGGAACTGGGGAAGGGGAGAAGTAGAAGTTAGAGCAACTCATCCATCCCGGTTTGGTAGGAGAAAGGGTAAGGAACAGAATTTATCCCAAACCTTGTTTTTAGATTGGTCAAGTATGAGACCAAAACAAACGTGTGTGAAGCGTAAGAATGTAACTATCCTTACTCCTGTGGTACCGATGATGAGCTTCAGTGATTTTTGTATTGAGATGAATTTATGATGTTCAATATATCTGCTAGAAATAAAACATGATCTAAGAAAAATAATGGGATAATGAATAGAAATGCTTCAAACCTAGTTTCAGTCCTCTGTTTTCTAGTTTTTTGACCTGGGAATGTTATTTAACAACGCTTAGCCTCAATTGCCTAAACTCTACACAGGCATGACAAAACCTAAATTACAGCACTAATGTCTTCTTCTTGTGGATTAAAGAAAATGCGTTAAAGTACAAAGATTGGGTCTCATAAAAGGTTGTTTAAAAATAGTAGTTTTCATTCATTTGTAGCTAAGTAGACATTTCTAGGTTGGTACCAATCAAAATTCTAAAATAATTAGATGGATTCTATAACTTTAGACTACTGAAATGGTCTAGGATCACTCACTCACACCATTTGAAAAAGAGGGAGAAGCAAATTCATATGGGCTCAGAGGGGCAGCAACCCAGTGCTCTTCACAGCCAGCGCAGCCAATGTCCAGAAGGAGGGACCTGCTCCATGTGTGTCTCTCTGCTAATTGCCCTGTGAGAAGCCCAGGGCCGGAGAATTTATAGCTTGTGTTTTAAGACTTATTCCTTTCTCCAAACCTGTCTATGGAGTGGGAAACACACTGTTGCTTTCAGAATATATTCTTGCCAAGTATTTAATTTCAGCCATGTTAAAAATATATTCACAGAAAAATCACTTAATGAAAGTTCAATGAAATGTTAACCAAAATTATGACCAATCATGATTTTTATACATTGTACAAGATTTTTCAATGTGTTCTTTAATTTAAAAATAACTTTCAAATTATGTCACATTCCCTTTGATATAACAATTCTACTTGAAATTTATCTTAGGGAAATATTCAAAGAAGTGTGTAAATATACCTACTGAAACATTATAAACAATAGCAGAAAGAAGCAACTGAATTGTTCATCAATAGGTGATGTTGTTGAATATTATCAATATATAATGCTGATAAGCATTAAGATGATTTCTTAAATGATGATACGTACAAAATGTACATGCAGTAAAATATGCAGCCATTAAAAATAAAGAGAACCAATATAGTCATTGAAAACATACACAGGGCTTCCCTGGTGGCGCAGTGGTTGAGAGTCCACCTGCCAATGCCGGGGACACGGGTTCGTGCCCCGGTCCGGGAAGATCCCATATGCCGCGGAGTGGCTGGGCCCGTGAGCCATGGCCGCTGAGCCTGCGCTTCCGGAGCCTGTGCTCCACAATGGGAGAGGCCACAACGGTGAGAGGCCCATGCAACGCTAAAAAAAAAAAAAAAAAAAAAAACCATACACAATGTATTTTAAGACAAACAATGAATAAAATAGCATGTTTTATGTCCAGTATAATCCCACTTTATTATAATTTTATATATTTTTAAATAAAAAGTTTGTACTTAGAAACACAAAAAAGTTTATTGTAGATTTCTCAGGGTGATGGGTTTATAGGTTTTCTTAAGTTTTTAATAGCTCTCTGGTTTTTTTTTGGCATTGAGCATAAATGATTTTCTATCAAAACTTGGAAAAATAAAGGGTGAAACGACAATTTATGAATCATGCAAAGCTTATGATATTTATTTATTTTTAACATCTTTATTGGAGTATAATTGCTTTACAATATTGTTTTAGTTTCTGCTGTATAACAAAGTGAATCAGCTATATGTATACACATAGCCCCATATCCCCTCCCTCTTGTGTCTCCCTCCCACCCTCCCTATCCCACCCCTCTAGGTGGTCACAAAGCACTGAGCTGATCTCCCTGTGCTATGCAGCAAGCTTATGATATTTAAAACAGACCAATACTTACAATTTTAAAATCAAGAACTTGAGATAATAGAATTTTAAATATCTAGTCAAATGTCTTTATTTTTCAGATAAAGAAACTGAAGCCTGGAGAGGTAAAATTATCTTCTTTATGTAGCTCGTTAAGTACCCAATGCATTCCAATTCTGTGATTCTGTGATAATGCTTTTAAGTTTGCTTTCTTCATTCCAAATAATTAAGTAGATGTTACACATGCTTATATTATTTATGTGCTTAAAGATTACAGCACAATTTTGTGCAACACCATAATCTGATTCAAAGACCTGGCCATGCCAAGTCTGTAAGATGAGCTTTTAGATAACGTACTCTTTTACCTCCTCCCCATTCCTCAATTTGCTGTTTGTTCGCTTTCATTTTTAAAATATATGTTGAAATAATGCAAGGATTATGTGATCACTGAGATTGCGAAAGTGCAGTCCTCACTATGATTTATGGGGGAACCTTGGACCCTCTCCCCATGAGTCCCGAATGCCTTCCACTGGCTGAGGTCTTCAAAATGGTAAAGAGCTCCCTGCGGTTTCACAGCCCAAGGTAAAGTGGAGAATCCACATTCCACCCATTCCTTCTAAGGAGGGAGCTTGTCAGGCCTTCAGTACAGAGCACAGCTGCTGAGACCACAGTGGAGATTCCCACAGCCCTAGACCTTATCAGTCCAGGCGCTCTCCCCCCAGGGCCCCACCCCAGCATCTCACCTCAGCACCTGCTCCTTTCCCACCACCCTCCTTCCTGTGAATCAGATAAAAACCCAGGGTGCTTTGTGACTGTGTTTCTCACGGTCATTTAAGGAAACAAGTACCCCACACCCCATTTCTTATTTCAGGTGTGTCAAATGCCCAGAAATTTGAAATCAAATAGTAATAGAGTCAGAATGATGGCAGAAAGTCCGATTTCCTATATTTCTTAAAGAAGTCCTTGAGATTTTTATGAAGATAGGCACTAACTCATACTATGGTGAAAATTAGAATTTTAAATAATTCAACAGGTAAGACCAATTTAATTTTTCCTTGAGGAAATACACAAACAGGCAATTATTCTCACCAAATCTATTTTTTTTAACATCTTTATTGGAGTATAACTGTTTTACAATGGTGTGTTAGTTTCTGCTTTACAAAGTGAATCAGTTATACATATACATATGTTCCCATATCTCTTCCCTCTTGCGTTTCCCTCCCTCCCATCCTCCCTATCCCACCTCTCTAGGTGGTCACAAAGCACAGAGCTGATCTCCCTGTGCTATTCGGCTGCTCCCCTCTAGCTATCTATTTTACATTTGGTAGTGTATGTATGTCCATGCCACTCTCTCACTTCGTGACAGCTTACCCTCCCCCCTCCCCACCAAATCTATTTAAAATGCACAGATGAGCACATCCTAACAGTCTAATGTCTGTGAAAAAATAGAAAACTTTTTGAAATATAATTCTTTAATTCAGTGCCATATTGTTGCAATATTAAATAGTGTCACTAAGTACTCCACTGTTCTTAATGATAATCTTCACACTGTTTGTAAAAGTATAAAGCAGTGAAATAATTATTTATAGTTTCTAAATCTTTTATCAGATAGAAAGAAATTCTGGCTAAAATAGCCGCCTTGGTCTTATATTTTTCCTCTTTCCTTGAAGATGTGTATACTTGCATTCAGTTTGCTAGTTATGAAAAATGATGGCAAGGGGCTACATGTTCTTGACAGCCTTTCTTTAAAAAGGAAATTGACATTATGTAACATAGAGCTCTTACTAAGTAACCCACTCTAATGCTTTCTTACCCTTGGGCTTTCTCTCAGTCTCCACTGCTAGTTTAAGGACCCAAGAAAGCTGAATTTTGAGCTGGAAGTTTTCCTAATAGGAACCATAAAAACCATCCTTGAAAGATTTTGATTTCTGACTTTAAATGTTCATAGTTCTCAGATTATAAAATAAAGGTGGACAGTTATTGAGTGCAACAATGACAGTTGCCCAGATTTGGTTATTTCTAAGACAATAAAAATTGTAGAACCTGACATAATCACCTCCTTTAAATTGTAAAGGAGCAAAAACAAAATTATAAGCCTTCCTTTTTTAAATAGTGGAAATTATTCTCTAATATCTTTATATATTGTATATTAATAAGCAATCCTACAATTAAGTATATAGTATAACATTTTTCCTCTCTTAGTGGTAGAAATTACAGAGTGGGATTCTATGCATAATTTTCTATTAAATGATAACTGTTTCTAAGAATATCATAAATTAACACCAATTGATAAATTACCACATTACATTTACAACCTAAAGTTATCTTGCATATTAAGTTCAAAAGCTTTGGTTGTAAGACTGCTGTGAATGGTGATAGGAATCATGACCCTCCCCTCCACCTCAGAAACTAGAGATAGTCATCTACAGGGTAGGATCAAGGTGAGAATTGCTTGGGGAAATGTGGGATTCTTGGGATCCTAAACTTTCCACCACGCCCTCTTCAAGCAGCTATGATCTGGCTTCTCTAAGGACAGTGACTGCACCACGAAGCAAACCAATGACCACCCCCAACACCCTCACTGACAAAGCCAAAGCTTCTGGTTTTACTTAGATTGTGTATTTCAAGTGAGTTTCTACATCCTTCTTGAAATTCTCTTTCTTCCCTTGGATCCTCTACACTTTAACTTTGGTTTATATTTTCTTTTTTAAATTTTTATTTATTTATTTATTTATTGGCTGTGTTGGGTCTTCGTTTCTGTGCAAGGGCTTTCTCTCGTTGCGGCGAGTGGGGGCCACTCTTCATCGCGGTGCGCGGGCCTCTCACTATCGCAGCCTCTCTTGTTGCAGATCACAGGCTCCAGACGCGCAGGCTCAGTAGTTGTGGTTCACGGGCCTAGCTGCTCCGCGGCATGTGGGATCTTCCCAGACCAGGGCTCAAACCCGTGTCCCCTGCATTGGCGGGCAGATTCTCAACCACTGTGCCACCAGGGAAGCCCAGTTTATATTTTCTTTATCCCTCCTGGGCTCTTCTTCCTCTTTCTGAAAGTTAAATGTTACTGTTCTCCAGAGTTATTTCCTCAGCCAATTTCTGTTCTTGAATGGTCTCTTGCTGAGTATTCACATCCATTCTCACAGCTCCAATCTGTGGTTCTACCTGGAATCCATAGACTGGTTACTGCCAGACAACTCTTTTCAGTCCATGCTTCCCAGCCTATTCCAACACATCCCATTTTCTGCTTCACATCTCCACTGTGTGTCCTCCAGTAACCTCAAATTCAACTTGCCTGAAATTCAGTGCATCATTTTGCGCTTCCTGTTGTGTTTTCTATCTTATTTTTGATGCCAGCTTGCACCCACAATCCAGGCAAGAAAACCAGGAGATGACTCCTACTCTTTTTTCTCTTCTCCAAATAATGACCAAAACGTGCTGTTTTCGCTTTTTACATGTTTATAATTATGTCCCCTTTTCCCAGTCACCGTTGCCACTTCCCTTAAAATCATATACTCTTTTTCCTAGTTCATTGTAGCAACCTTCTAATACCAAGTCTCCTGTTCTCAAATACATTCTCTTCTAAGCTGCCAAAGTGATTTATATAAAACCCAGATCGAAACATATTGCACCTCTGTTTCAAATCCAGAAAAGCCTCCTATTATATAGAGGATAAAGATAAAGCTTTTGGCAGACCGTCCAAGGCCTCCCTAATCTTACCCTTTCCTGGATCTCCACCCTCATCCTTCCCTTCTTCCCTTCCACTCTAAACCCCCTGTCTGCTGATCCCACGCCTTCACCCCCATTGGCCCTGGCCTCCAGCCTTTCATCTTTCAGAAAAACTCCTACTTGTGTTTTAAGTTAAAAAAAAAATGTCTTATTTCCCCTTGGCAACCTCTGATCCATCCCCCACTTCCTTTCCCAGAAGGGATTGATACCTTTAGCAATCAGTAAATTTTATTATTATCTGTCACTTTATTAAAATTAATGCCTTCACTTTCTAACTTTCACTTCATTCCATAACCCACCAAAATCTGGCTTTTACTGCTTCATCCCACTGAAGCTATTAGGAAAAGCCAACCGACAATTTTTAGACTTGTTAGACGTGGACTGTCTGAGGCATCTCACTGTGTTGGCACCTACACAGTATATTCATATCACATGTGAACAACAGCTGAGTTTCTTGTTTATTCTATGCAGTCTTTAGCAAGATATTTGATGATTCTGTCTTGCATTCCTCATCTGTAAAATGAGTATAATAATGGAATCCAGCTGAAAGTTTGTATAATGCATTAATACATGGAAACTGCTTAGAACAGTTTCTGGCCCATCGCTATTATCATTGAGCTGATATACATAATAAATGTATCTGTATAGGTTTACAAGTTTACTTGAAAAGAATAAATGTTATCTTGAAGAACTGACCCTAATGGAGATATAAAGCCAGATATACATTTGTCATTTATTAAGCCAGGATGCCTTCTAAAGAATGACAGTATAGGGCTTCCCTGGTGGCGCAGTTGTTGAGAATCCGCCTGCCGATGCCGGGGACACGGGTTCGTGCCCCGGTCCGGGAAGATCCCATATGCCGCGGAGCGGCTAGGCCCGTGAGCCTGCGCGTCCGGAGCCTGTGCTCCACACGGGAGAGGCCACAGCAGTGAGAGGCCCGCATACCACAAAAAAAAAAAAAAAAAAAAAAAAGAAAAAAAAGAATGACAGTATAATAATAATTTTGCAATATAATATAATAATACAGATAAACATATATGTAACTAGTTTCTTCTCTAGACACAAGGAAATTCTCCCATTTAAAACATGTATTTTCTTGTCCATCTTAAATCATTTCGTTTTGGTAGATAACATAATAACTCTGAAATAACATTTTTATGCATAATATCAAGTTTTCTTGGCCTTTGCACTACATTCCTGATTCATAAACTCAAACCTGCATCTTGTTCTCCTCCCTAAAAACGTATCTTTTCCTTTAAAAAAAAATCATACATTGTCCCAGAAATGTAAATCACTGAACCTCTACTTATACTTTTATTTATTGTTGTAGGTATTATATAATTATCTTGTCTCAACAAATAAAAAACAAAAACAAGACCTTTTACAATGAAAAAGCTATCTGCTGTATTTTAATCAAAAGCAATATAAGTATCAGTGTGTGATTAATTTTAAAGTGGAAAAGTTGTCTTCCTTTCCTTCTTATGAATGAGTATTTCAACTGATAGATACAAAGTGCCAGCATATTGTCCCTTTGTCACCTCACCTGGACCTATCTCCCTTAGGCCCACCCCCCTTCCTCAAGATCATTTCCTTTCCATATTGGAAAGGATCGTTTCCTGATCATTGTTTATTCTGTCCATGACTTTTCCGCTTTTATGATTGGATAGTGACAATTTAAGCTTCTGAGTCAGTACCTTAAACCTCAAAAGTAATGTATATATATATTTTATGGTAGGGGTCTTCAGACACGCAATAGAAATGGGCATAATGGCAAGTCTTTCAGTGGGTTGGGAAGGTCATATTTTGGAAGGGTAAGCTGTGTGCCATCTCAATTTTGAACATATATGGAGGTGGACAAATGAATTTCTCCATCCTCCCAATATGACATCAATTCTGTTAATATAAACTATTCTGTTATCTTTCATAATAATAGGGAAAAAAGGTTAAAATTCTTCCACATTTGACTGAAAAATCATAAATACTCTATATGAATAACCTCTATCTTTATGGAGAAATATTTCTAGAAACTGTGTCATGGGATGGATGGCCACAACATAGAGAATATGTACCGCTGTTCAAACATGCTTCCATCATCGATGAGCTGGTAGGGTGGTGAGAAAGGAAATCATTTTGACAGTAAGAGAATAATAAAAGAATAAAATATTAGCCAATGATAAATAGCTGTGATTGTTTTAAAAATGCATACTGGCCATACAAATTCTATATTATGATTAATTAGCATTGTAAAAAATGTTTTGGGGTGCACTCATACTTCTTTGCAATGAAAACCTACTTATATTTACTCAAAAGCTCGGGAATGGAGCATGCAAATGTTTGCAGAAAATAAAGTCACCTCCCTGAAGAATGGTACTGCCAGGTATTTTCCAAACAAATGGCAAATCTCGAAACAGGGGGAATCTGTCATGTAGAATTTTTATTTAAACTGGCAGTGCCACATTTACTTATGACATCAAGGAATGAAATAATTTGTATGACCAAAATTGCAGCTAGTAATATTCCTCTACTTTAAAAAAATCCTCTAAGAAAATATAATTTTATTATAATCTACATTTTAAGAATTAAGTAGTATTTGTAAAATGTTTGCATATACATTTGCCTATCATTAGACTAATATTAAGATTTTAAGTATTGAAAATCGGTTCTATCCATTTTAAAAAGTAATGAATGGGATTAATTATGAAACTTTAAATCTCTATACTAATACATTTTATTTAATCCTTTTATAATGCAATGACTTATAGGCCAGATGTGTTTTGACTGCTAATGAAGGACGGTCTATTTTAGTCCAGGAATTTTCAAATATATCCCAAATAGCCAAATCTTATACGTACTCAAATATTAAGTGTTGGAGACTTTAATATCTAGATAATTGGAAAACTATTCAGTTCTTAAACATTTTAAGGAATCTTGGTTATCTAAAGCTAATACAGAAATGGAATGTAAGAGAGTCCCAGGAACTGGCCTCCAGTAGGGACTCTGGCTAGGTAGGGCATGTTCTAATAAATGTTTGATATGAGGGAGCCATGGTTTATGTTGATTAATCACCTGTCCAGTGTGGACTCCAGCAATCCTACAGCCTCACTAGGGTCTACAGTCCTTGATCCTACCATCTCTTCAGTGTCCTTCACAGCCCACCTTCATTTTATCACTCCTTATCCTAGTTACGTTCTGTGGTCAGTCCTTATGATCATTCTGCATACTCTTTCAACTCCTTTGTCTCTTTCTTTCTTCATCATATTTGCCTCAGGGCCTTTGAACTTGTCCCTGAGGATAGAAAAGGACTTATTCCCTTACCTCCTTCAGGTCTTTAATTAGCTTTAATTATCACCTTCTCAGGAGATCATCACTGAGCACCGGATTTAAATTTTAATATCTCCATAATCCATGCTCCTTTCCTTTTTTTTTCCTTTATTGCATTTATTATCCACCATAATACAATCTGCTTACTCATTTATTTAGGTCATTTGTCTTTTATTCACTGTTTTTTTTTTAGTAACTAAAACAGTGCTTGAGTATAGTTTTTTCTTAATACATGCTTGTTATATAGATTATGACTCTTCCATAGTGATTATGCATCTTCCTTCTTAAAATTTAAATTATTTATCCAGAAAAGAAAATACAATTCATTTTTAACCATCATAATTGGTAAGAGCTTATGCTCTAGGATCAAAGATCTTGTGTTCACTTTTGGCTCCACCAGTTGCCCGATGCATGACCACGGGTGTAATAACAATATCTACTTCACAGAGTAGCTGTGATCTATTAAAGGAGATCAAGCAAGTAGAGTGTTTTGCAACATTTCTGGCCAGAGTAAATACTGGTAATTGTTGGCTATTGCTTTAATTAGAATGGGTTAGGTGGGCAGGGAAATAGTACTATAGATCCTGTATGCTGTATCTCATTAAATCTGCTTGCCTGAATGTTAGACATGAAGTGCTCTTGCCTTTGGGGACTTCAGAAATATCTGGGCTCCTCCAGACTAAAGGAGGGTATGGGGCTTCCCTGGTGGTGCAGTGGTTGAGAGTCAGAAATATCTGGGCTCCTCCAGACTAAAGGAGGGTATGGGGCTTCCCTGGGGGTGCAGTGGTTGGGAGTCCGCCTGCCGATGCAGGGCACACGGGTTCGTGCCCCGGTCTGGGAAGATCCCACATGCCGCGGAGCGGCTGGGCCCGTGAGCCATGGCCGTTGAGCCTGCGCGTCCGGAGCCTGTGCTCCGCAACGGGAGAGGCCACAACAGGGAGAGGCCCGAGTACTGCAAAAAATAATAATAATAATAATAAAGGAGGGTATGAGCAGGTTGATATCTGGGGCTGTGTGTCATGTCAAGTGTTTACTGGACGTATTTTAATTTATTCTGCAATTACTCATACTCACCAGTACTTATTGGAAATGTAAATAAAGAATCCTATGAATTATAAATAGGATGGGGAACCATAACAAAAACTAAAGGAGCTAGAAATACTCTCTGAAACCCAGACCAGTCCAGACACAATGATAGGTCTCGTAAGGGATCCCAGGTCCTAGGGATCCCCGAAAACCCCCAGGGTTTTCCTTTTCCATCTGGGTGTGGGCTTGTGAGTCAGGCTGATTCATCACCACTTAACCAGTCCAGCTGTTTCCATTTCCAGAGCTGTGAGAACCTCCTTGGCCTCCGGGTTGTCAAAGGTAGTCATTTACAGTGCTTTTGAAATTGCTGAAGTGACTTCTGCCTTAGAAAAGCAAAAAATAAATTCCGCCCTGTTTTTAGACTTGTGAATCAACCTGGGAGCCCATTCCTAAATTACAAAAAGGACAAAAAGTACTCCAACTCTCCATTTAGAAACCACTCTTGGACTGTGCCTCTTTTGATTTGATCGCACTTTCTAACATAGAGGAAAAAGAAAAGAGGAAAAACATTAAACTCAGTAAAAATGGTAATTTCTCAAGCCTTTGGTCACAATTTAGGACTTGAAAAAAAAGGAATTAAAATTCTTCTTATTCTAACAGATAGTCCTATAGGGTTGTTAGTAAATACATCTAAACGGAAATCAATTTATTTTGGAAGAATGTATTTTATAACTGTTAGCAGAAGATTTTGCAAGTCAATACGTGGTAGAGTATTCAAAGCTAAAAGTGCTAGAGATGAGTTAAATCAGACTCTGGCTTATTTCCCAGAAAATATAACATTCTATAAAGGAAAGCATTATAATCGGTTTCTTATACCACTCATTCAGGTGTCTTGTGTTTAGGAGAAATGTAAACCAGATCTTCAAAGAGAAATCTACTTAAAATGTAAAGGAATAAGACCAGATACCAACAGTAGGTGAAGCATTTTCCTGTGCAGAAGAACTTTAGATGCATGAAATTTACAATTTTCATAAAATTAGTGGAAATAAACTGTAAAATGATATTGATAGATTTATAGAATTAGAACATACTCATTAAGGAAAAAAGAGCTTAATTTCACTCTCATAGGTAACATAATCAGAGAATCCTGTTCTTATTTGAAGGCTAAACCACATTAAGAAAATACTAATCACTGTGCTGGGCACAGACATGTGCTTGGTAGATGCTGAATGAATGAAGGAAAGTAGCTTTTAACCAGACTCAGAATGAGACAGGCAAAGAAGATGGAGAAGCTAACCTGAAATGAATTGAATAGGTAGGTAAGCTGATATTAAGTATATTCAAATGATTTTTTTTTTTTTTTTTTTTTTTAACGTGCAAGCCCAATTGCTTTTTCTTTTTCTGTCTTGGGCAGTCCATCGGGAGAAAATGACAAAATGCGGTAAAGCTTCCAGTCGGCTTGGAAGAGCACGATGGCCCTGGGATGGGTGGACAGTCATTCATGCCGGTCGACGATGCTGACACTGTGGGTCCTTCTTCGGATCCGACTTTGGAGCTGTTCCGTCTATTTTGGATTCTGTTGCCCGCAGTTCCTGAGTTGGCCCAGGGCTGTAGCTCGGTTACAGAAGTAGCTGGCGGCAAGATTTAGCTTCATGGCTTTTCCTTAGAAGTTCACGGCAGCTTCCAAGTCTTCTACTTTCATCTGCTCAGTTCTTCTTCTTTCCCGTCTCAGTCCTCTTCCGAAGACAAGGTTCTCTCTGGGCTTTGCAGGTCCTGCGGCATCTCCTTGTTTGCGGCGGCCGCCTCATCTCTTTCCAGGATTGTCGGAGGAATTGTGAGGTCGCTGTTTTCCGCCATCATCCCAAAAGCGGTCTCCAAGCACTGGACTAGAATACACTGAATGTACACTCTTGTGCTTTTGAAAAGGATACGTAATTTAAATAGCAGAGATAAACTCATTACTAGAAGAATTAAGGTAATGTATCCTGAAAATCTGTTTTACTATTATCATCATCATCGTTATTTATTCTGATTTTTTGCACTATAGCAGCAAACCTTAATGGGTTTTGTATGACCAGGGGACTTTTGGGATTTGTGGAGGCATTTTTGGTTTTCACAGTGAATGAGGGACACTACAGCCAGGGATGATAGCCATACTGCAATACAAGAATAGTTCGGCACAAGAAAAAATTTCTCACATCACTTTGAAATATTTTGCCTAACATTCATATACTTGAAATAGTTACTTATAATTCTCTGAATCTATAATCTCATTCTGTTTAACACATAGGCAAAAAAACTGGGGGGACATGTTTTTAAATATACCAGATTTTCTAAGAATGCAACTATGTATAGATGGAAATGTAAATTTATGTGTTTATTTGCTTTTATTACTGGGGTTTTAATCCCCAAATACTCTGGGAATTCCACTATTTCTCTAGTTTAAGGTCTAGACTAGAAATTAGGCTTACCTGCCTTTTTCCTGATCTTGTTCCTCGGAGCACCCTTCCCTGTTGACAGAGAGGAAAAGAATCTCCACCCCAGTAAAAGAATATTTCTCCCTAAGGTTTAGAGAAGAGGTGCTATAAATTGGCCACCCCAGGTGTCCTTTCCCTGGTTTTACTAGACCTTACAAAGACAAAGGGACCTCCCAAGAAGAGGTAATCACAAACTCATCCTTGCCACACCAGCCTAAGGGGAAAGGAAGCAATTTAGAAAGAAGGGAGAATCCAAACAGAGAACACTCCACACAACAGCTTGTAACCCCTAAATTCCTCACTGGGAAAGCTCTTCCAACACAATGGCCTACTTTGTCCCTACTGAGAAAGGTAGGCTTAGGGCCATCTCTGTGGTGTAAGCCAATACTTACAGTAACTTACCAGAGCTATTTTCTTTGTGATTTTTAACATAGTTTGAGATAATTTTATCAAAAAAAGGGAAAAGAACTAAGCAATTATAACCTAATAATTATGATAGACTTTATATGCACATTTATTACTACTATATTAAAATTGAACATTTTAATATCTTTGTAGGAATGTAGAATGTTTAATTCTTCTATTATTACGTGAATTACTATATTAGAAAATATAATCTATTGGAATATGTCAGTGTATTGAATACTTTGTATATGCTAGAACATTTAGAAACTTTTCATTAAAAGTTTACTGTACATCAATGCTCTGTAACTATTTTATTATACTTTTTCTCTATCCTTACTTATAATCTGTCCACATCCATTTGTATTAATTTTTGATAAAAGGGTGATCTGAGGTCTCACACACATGCATAAACACAGTGGAAAATGCCCTGGAAACTTTTTTTAAAAAATTTTTAATATAACTAGCACATTTTACATATTATACTGGAGTGGTAATCCAGAGTTTTACTACTCAGAGTATGACTCATGGACCAGCAGTATTAACATCACCTGGAACTTGTTTAAAAGGCAGAGTTTCAGGCCCCAGAATCAAAATCTGTACTTGAAGAAGATCCTCTTTGTGATTTGTATGATATAAAATTTGAGAAGCCAAAATCTTGATAAAGATTTAGCAAACTTTCTGTAAATGACCCCATTGTATACATTTTAGGCTTTGTGGGCCATTTAGTTTCTGTTGGAACTGCTCCATCCTGCAATTGTAGAGCAAGAGCAGTCGTAGATAATGTGGAAACATGCGTATGGTTGTGTTGCAATAATTCTGTATTTATGAACACTGAAATTTTAATTTTTTTTTTTTTTTTTTTTTGTGGTACGCAGGCCTCTCACTGCTGCGGCCTCTCCCGTTGCGGAGCACAGGCTCCGGACGCACAGGCTTAGCGGCCAGGGCTCACGGGCGCAGTCGCTCCGTGGCACGTGGGATCCTCCCAGACCGGGGCACGAACCCATGTCCCCTGCATCGGCAGGCGGACTCTCAACCACTGCGCTACCAGGGAAGCCCTGAAATTTTAATTTAATTTAGTTTTCATGTATCACAAAATATTATTCTTCTTTTGCTATTTTCCCCTCACCATTTAAAAATGTGAAATCATTCGTAACTCACTGTGGGCTGCCTTAGCCCATGGTACTATAATTTGGTGACCTCTATTCTACGGCACAGTAATATTCCATAAGATGACTTTTTATGCAGAAGTAATAGGATATTTGAGAAGCAAAACATAGAGTTGCAAATAGAATGGCTCTAGTCTCAAACATCTGCAAATTATATTAAAGACAATAATAAAATAAGGCAGTCATGTAAAGAAAATGTCCTTTGTTATGTATGTAGCATATGCTTACAGAATATATTGAAAATTATAAAGGAGAAATTTAAAGTTTGGAAACTATTTCCTTCAGGAACAGAAGCTGTTAAGCTCTCAGTTTAGCAAGATATTTTTGTACACATACAAGCATGTACAGTTTTATATTCCAATTTTCCCACCTAGTACTATTTCATAATACTTTTACATCTTAATAAATTGCAGCCTAATAGTCTAGCATGAAGCTGTCATATTTTATAAGGCCTTCGTATCTTAAGAGACCAGTGGAAAACACAGTAAGGATAACTGAAAATTTGGAGAATGAGTAACAATTACTCAGCTTAACATGTTAAATCTAAAATAAGAAGGGCTACAGGCATACCTAATTACAGATTTCGGAAGATGAACAAGGGCCTCAATTGAGGAATCACCTCAAGGAAGGGTGGGCCCTTGGATATATGAAGGGAAGACACCTGGGTATATTTTTTTATTGTAAAGTTAATGCCTATATAGAAAAGCATTTTTTTAAGTAGGCATAAGATATCTGAAAAGTTTTACTTCTTCTGAATATGTTTCTGAAATACAAAATAGAAGTACTACACACCTAGACAAAGGAAAGCAATTTCAAACCTACTCTAATCATAATTCAAGACAAAAAGTTATTGAGATCATACTGAAATGCTGCTAAGATGTTCAATGTACGTTGCCTGCATGAAGAAAAACAAAGGTAAATAGCGAGAATAGAAGGGTTCCTCCTGCTTGAAATTAACAAAATTATTTATAGTGATGTGATGAGAAAGATAATACATTAAATACAAGAACACTGAAATGAATTTTGTAGCTGTGTTGGCTTCTTGCCAAAAATTGTACCATTTGCAATTCTGACTTTCCTTCACTTATTATTAGTGAAAAATACCACACATGATATTTCATGATAATATTTTTTATTATTATAAAAGTAATTTATTGTCTTCCAACTTACAGATGGAAAGAACCAGAGTAGAATTTAAATTTTAATCATTTAAATTCCAAAAATGTAATTATTTTATAGAATTAGCAAAGTATAAGCATTTTATTTTTACCTAACAAGTTGTAAGTATTCCTTTGAATTCCCTGAATTTGTTGAGAGACAGTGTGTGTGTGCATGCATGCATATGCATAATTTGTTCCTTAATATAAAACTATTCTTGGGATTTATTTTGCGAGGATTGCTTTATAGATAAAACATATTTTAATAAAAGATCCTTCAGTAAGTGGGTAAGCTAACACTCTACAATGGTGTGCAAGGTACAATTATGAATACTTTTACAAGAGTGTCATTTTATGTATACGAATAGCAAATTATTAGGCCAGCTGTAACTGTAGTCACAACTTGGTTGGAGTGTACCTATGAAAGACAACAGCAGACTGGCTGGACTACCATACTGGTTTTGCATAGAGGTTGTCTCAACAAAATTATAGAAATAGCCAAAGTGAGTATGACCAAACTAGTTTTTTTAACATAATGAGATCTTGAAATGATCTTTTGTATTGTGTTGTCTTTTTTTCAAAAGATTACTTATAACTCATTGAGAGCCCTTTAAAATGGAAAGTACCTCTCAAGTGATAAATTATTGCAAAACAGCTGTTTAAGAATAAGATGTCAAACAAGAAGTGACTCACATAATATGAAATGGACGTTGAAAGTTTCCCTTTAAGTATAGCATGCCTCTCTTGACTCACGGTGCTTTTCCATATTATAGGTGACTGTGTTTTATGAGATTGCACCGCGCATCTTGTTGGAGTCTCTTTCTCCCTTGATCACTTTGAGGAAGCTAGTGACTATGTTGGGGAATCCCATATGACAAGAACCTATGGGGGCCACCTCTAGGACTGAGGGCAGCCCTCAGGGACAGACTGTAAGAAACTGAAGCCATGGTCCTACAGTCACAAGAAACTGAATTCTACCAACAGTGAATTTGGAAGTGGATCCTTCCCTAATGGGATCTGAGATGTGACCTCAGCTCTGGCAGAAACTATGATTGCAGTCTTTTGAGACCCTAAGCAGAGGACCCAGTGAAGCCATGCCAGACTCCTCCCACAGAAGCTGTGAGACAATGTGTTGTTTTAAATCCTTGAGTTTGTGATAATATTGTTCCTCAGATAATACACTTACCTAGAAAACCATGGTGATGTGTCACTATTTGTAAGGATGGTTTGAAAAGAATATTGATAATGATTTTTTAAAAAAACATGCTCAGAGCATTCTTCCATTGAGAATTAAATGTTTATAAAATAGGTGATTGAGAAAGTAGGTCTGTAAATGGACAGAAGGGAATGGTTAGAGACCATGGTAAATCTTGATGTAAGAGTTATATGACCTTGGTCTCTTATATGCTTAATTTTTTGTTTTTATTTTCTTTTTTTTTTTTTTTTAATGAGAGTTGAAAATGAGCAGCAATTTAGTGACACGGAGAACATCACTTAGCTTTGGTGATGTGATGGGAGGGGTGGCCTGACTATAGGTAGCAATTTGTAAAGAAAGATGAAGAACAGAAAAAAAGAGTAAAAGAGACTTAAAATGATTGCTAAAACAAGAAAGAGAATGATGAAGAGTTAGTAGAGGGAATGAGGTTTATGAAGGTAGTTTGATGTGTATGTGTTTCTTTCTTTAAGATGGAGAGACTTGAGCACATTTAAACACTTACTTGAAGAACGATTGAAAGAGAGAAGGAACAATTGATAATGTAAAATTCATAAGAGGTTGAAAGAGACAGAGTCCAATGTACAGCTGGATGTACTAAAGGCAGATGAAGGAAGGCCACCACATCTAATTTCACCAGACAAAAAGGAAAGCATATGTTCAGTAAATTTCTAGCTTTTTCTGTGAAATAAACATCCAGATAATCTGCTATGACTAAGTAGAGATTTGAAGCAAGTGTTGATTACACCTTTGGGAAGAAAATCTTTGGAAGAAAGTACTGAGAAGAGTGGACCTTGAGTTTAACAGTAAAACCTCCAAAGACTGCCAGAGAGTATAGAGAGACCAATTGAGGTAATGTTTGTATCTTTAGTGGAACATCTTTCCGCCCTTCCATGACTTCCTGCAGCAGTGCCCAGCTACCTTCGGTTTAGTCATGGAGAAAACAGGTAATCAAGTTAATCCAAGGCTGGAGTTTTGCCAGATGGTAGAAGAATAAAAGAGCGGGACTAAGGAGTTAACTTACTGGCAATAGCATTATTAAAATAAGGCAATCTTAGTTCAAAGCAGGATAAAGAGGGAAATAAAGACATTAGAGGGCTGATGAATTGGAAGAAAGTCAAAAGGTTAGTAATCTAAAGGTCCTGATGAGATGTGGCCAAATCTAGCCCTGTTTTTGTACAGCCTGCAGCTAAAAAAAAAAGCGTTTTACATTGTAAAACAGTTGAAAAAATATCAAAGGCGGATATTTTGAGGCATGTAAAAATGGTAAGAAATTCAAGCTTCTGTGTCCATAAAAAAAGTTTTATGTTTCTAACACAGCCATGCCCATTTGTTTACATATTGTCTATGCTGCTTTTGCATTACAAAGGCAAAGTTGAGTAGTTGCCACAGAGTAGTTGCCTTATTGGTGCAAAACCTAAAATTCTTGGTCCCTGAGAGGCCAGAAGGATTAGCAATAGAAGGATTGAGAAATTAAACTTGGGGTAGAGGAATTTTTGGCCAGAGAACGATTACTGAGTTAATGCTTTGAAAATAGAGCAATTTGGTAGTGAAAATACCCAGGTCGTAACCATGGATTGTTGCTTAGGGAGAAGCAAATCATTAGTGATTAGAAGGTCAAGGAATTGAAAGGGTTGCTAGGTAAGTCATTCATTTGAATAGTGAAGTCATTTGAATGCCATGAGCTAGTGCCGTAGTCTTTGATGAAAGATTGGAGGTAATGATGAGGTTGTAGTGGCATCCATGGGGAGCGAGTGGTTAGTTCGAAAGGTATAAGCTCCAAAATAGCAGAGCTTTTTAAAAGGACAATGAACTGTTGCCTTTGGGAAGGATGGGGATTGAACATGGTCAGTCTGTGCTGCTGTCTCAGCTTCTAGACCAGAGTGGTGGGAAACCCAAAGAATCCCGTTGGGAGAGGAAGAGATGAGCTTTGAAGCTTTATTCCCGACAAATCAAGGTCTTGGTCACAGCCAGAAGGAACCAAAGAATATTTTTTAGACAAAATCTTTATTATGTAAGGAGTTTATGTTAGTGCCAAATATAGTTTTAAATGATCATCTTATATTCAGAGCAGAGCAAGACGATTGAAGATGTTTTTCTTTTCAAAATTTCTCTATACGAGGCTCACCTTGAATGATTATATTCTAAAAAATTTTTATAATTTCCAAAATTTATACCTAATATTTTAATTATTAATTTTAAACTGCTTTATTGAGGTATAATTGACATACAAGAAAATATATAAGATTTATGATTTGATGTTTTGACACATGTATATGCTCATGAAACCATTGCTGTAATCAAGATAGTGAATATATCCATCACCCCCAAAGTTTCTTTATTTTTAACTATTAGTATATTATTATACTATAATGTCTTATATTATAAAACATAACCTTATTTTAACTTGAAGTATTTGATATATTTTCTTTCATTTATTTGTTCTTACATTCTTCAGTAATGAATAAATGAGTACATTGAGATGAATATATTGATATGAGTATATGCCCAGGCTTTTAAGGGTAATGTCACCTAAGCAAGGAGTATAAATTTGGTCAGAAGAAATATCATTATCCCAACATGTAAATAATGGATTTTGTTTTTTATTTTTATTTTTATTTTTTTTTTGCGGTACTTGGGCCTTTCACTGTTGTGGCCTCTCCCGTTGCAGAGCACAGGCTCCGGACGCGCAGGCTCAGCGGCCATGGCTCACGGGCCCAGCCTCTCCGCGGCATGTGGGATCTTCCCGGACCAGGGCACGAACCCGTGTCCCCTGCATCGGCAGGCGGACTCTCAACCACTGCGCCACCAGGGAAGCCCGGATTTTCTTTTTTTAATCTTTGGATGAGCTTATTTTTACAAAGAAACATATCCCTAAAATAAATTAAATTACTGGAAGATACAGATTTTATAAAATATTTTGCTCTGCATATTGAATTGTTCAGCATAGTTTTCAAAAGCATTTTGTACTGTGTTAAATTCTGACCTTGTTGAAATGTGTTAAAGACTATTCCTATATTGATTGTAGGATATTAGCTCTCTTTTATTCTGAGAGATGAGATTGTCTTTCTGCAAAGTCATTCATTTCATTAGTAGGAATGGAGAAGTATAGGGTTGCCTAGTACCCATATCTCTTCAACCATACACAGGAGACACTGATATATACAGCACTGCCTCTGAATGCATGGAACATTAGGAATCACGTAAGAGTTAAGTTATTTAAATCCTGAAAAATCATTTATTCATTTGTAATGTTATTTCTAGAAGTACCTGATCAGAGATAGTTCTTAAAAGGAAAAAAAAAATTTAACCCATTATTCAAATGGTAGGGAAAAAACTAACATATCAATATTTATAGACCTTCATGCAGATCTTTTCATGCCCCCCAAAATTGAAATGGAACTTATTTAAATATTTTACTTTACAATGTTAATATAAAAACAATATAGAAAAATTTAGAAATGTTTGTATATTAAAGCTTTGAATGTAATCATATTAGTTTCAAAATGCTTATTCTATTTAAGCTTACTTATTATAACTATCTCTATTATAGATGCTAGAGATGATGCTCAGAAAAAATATTTTGGTTAAGGGGACCCAGCTACATAGTATTAAAGCAGGATTTAAAGCATGCCTTTTTACTCTAAATATAGGTCTGAAAAAAAACTTCCGCTTAAAAATATAACGATAGATATGTGTAGAGAGTTGAAATATAAGAAATTGGTGTTTAGCATTATACACTATAAATTAATTATGTTCGGCATTTATTTTCTTAGTAATTATGTCTTGTTAGCTTTTGACTTGTAATAAAAATGTAGAGCTATTATAATGTAAGATATGGATTTCTGTAAGATATGGATTTCTGAAGGGAAAGCTGTATAGGCAGAGGAAACAGCAAATTCAAAGGCTCTGAAGTGGGAGTGTGCTTAGCTAGGATGGAAACTATCGGAGAACTCACTGTGATTCCAGTGGGGTGAGGGAGAAGAGGAATGATAGCTAAGATGGATAACACAGCAGGGGCCAGATCAAGAAGGACCTCAGAGACCACTATAAGGATTTGACTTTTATTCTAACTGATATGGAGCAGAAAAGCATTGATGGAAAGGGACCTAGACATTTCCATTTACTGGGTTGGGGGAAGCAGTTTTGCAGATTGAGGAGGCGAAGGGCAAGTAGAAACCTACAGTTCTATTTGAACATGGTAAGGTAAGAATGTTTATTCGACATACAAGTGGAAATCTCTAGAAGACAATTGGATATACAAATCTGTCTGAGTTTCATGGAGGGAATGAGGGGTTGGATTTATTGTTGTAAATTTGATACCCAACACATAGATGTTATGAAAAATCATGGTCTTGGGTGAGATGACTAGAGGATGTACAGTGGAAGAAGGAGAACCTCTAGAACATGTAGATGGATTTGTTACAGAAACTTAACCTTATGCATTTGTGGAAGCTGGTTAATAAGTCTCTTTAAAGCTGTTGTCCTCATGTCTGATGCTGGACTTTGAAGCACACAGGGCAGGCAGTAAGAAGAGAAGAAGGATAGAAAGTTGGAGAGGAATTACAAGCTGGAATCCACAAGTATGAACTGGAACTCAATGAGGAAAGACTGAAACCCCTGTCAGCAGTTGTTGCCTCTGACCTTGATGTTGTGGGTGTCCAGCAAAAGCCAGGGCCCTTGGTGGTGGCGTTAAACACATACACCTGTCCCAGGAGACAAAAGCTGAAGGAGGTTTCTAAGAAGGTGGAGTAGTTGCAGATGCAAATATAAGAAAATATGTATGTTACCAAATGACTGCTGTTTCCCTTCCGCTCTCCAAATCTCCCAAGTTTCCCTTTTGGCTCAACCTAAATGGAAACAGGCAAGAAAGGGAGTTCTGGGAAAGGGAGCTCAGCTTAGCCAGGTTGACCTGCTGTAAATCCACCAGAGGGGGTGAGCATAGGTAGAGAAGAGATGAGGTTGTAGGTTTGAATCCCATGGCACTCAAAAACTTAGAGGTCAGGAATACGAAGATTTTTAGCAAGTGTCCTTAAATGCAGAGGGCACGTCCTTCTTCATTAATTCCTAATTATTTTTGGCTGCAGAGAGGACGTGATGGTTAGAGCTTGGACTGTGAGATGGAGTCCGCCTATTGAGGATGAATAAGCGACAAGATAGAAAATGCTTCTATTAGTTATGGATTAGTAGTTAGCTCCTTATTCTTCCACTTCAGCCCTGGCCCTACCCCCAGACTGTGTTTACAAAAAGGAGAAGTAAAATTTGTCACATTTAAACCACTGTTGTTTTGAGTTTTCTACCACCTGCAACCAAACCTAATTCAAACTGATAGAGTGTATTCAAGAGAAAATGAGAGGCCAACACATGAAAACAGACTATAGCCAATATTTTGAAGGAATTTAACTATAAGTTGGAACTCAGAAATGGGTCCCTAGTTGGAGGATTAGTGAGGATAGGAGGAGATTTCTTTTAAGATGGGAAATGTTATCATATTTTTCTATAAGATTGGGGATTATCTTGTAGAGCGGTATTATTAATCCTCTAGAAAAAGATTAAATTGATGCAAGGAATTGTGAACTGAAAAATAGGAATAACAGAAAATTCTAGGAGAAAGATTTACTTGTCTGGGGGAAAATTATATTAGAATTCTTCTCTTATATAGATGTTAATATTGTTATAGTTAAAAACTATAAGAAACAGCATTCTTGGAATTCAAGCAAATTAGCATAATTTTCAATCAGGCAATCAGGAAAAAAATGGATGATATGCCATGTTTTTAGTGGTGTAAATCTTACTTCATTGAAAATAATTGGTAAGGTAGACTTTTTATTTTAAAATGTAGATCAATCAAAAAATGTTTAATTTGATTTCCTCCTTTATTTGCAACACACATTGTTGTTTCTTGTATTTTAGTCCTAGATAGAGCTTATCAAGTTTTTGTGAGGATATGATGCACCAATTAGCTTTTCATGCTTAGCTATTAAAATTTCATTCAAAGTGTACAGTTTTTATTCAAATTCAACTCTTACACCATTTTAACAATGATAAGTGATCCATCTTCAGATCATTAAGCAGTTTATTAAAATTCTCCTGCAATTAATTTTAGGCAGAGCTCTAATGCACATACACTAATTTATCCTTGAAAACATGCTAATTTCTTACTTGTATCTAATACAAAGTAAAATTCTAGCTTGAAATATTCTTTCTCTTTAGGTCTCTGGGGAAAGACATTGTTTTATGTGGTTATATTTTTTTTGGCAGGCAAATAGAGTGAGGTTGGGGTTTACTTGATATTTTCTATTCATATTTTTGCATTATTTATTACCTAGTATAAACATAGGATTATATAAAGAAATATTTACACGCAATTATATCATTGTCTCATAGTAATAGTAATATTAGAGATGCTTTAGGTATAAGACACAACAGTCATAAAATCAGGGATGATTAAATTTAGAGAGCTCCAAACTATTAAATTTTCAACTGAGTTTGCTAAATTTTCATCAACACATCTTCACAGGAGATATTTTCCTATTTAATACCTTTGTTTCTGACACATTTATGGTCATCTCTTCAAAATTCTAAGCCTCTTGTTAAGAAATAGTTTCTTAACAGAAGTCTTAGTGTTTTTTAAATTAAATGTTATATAAAGAACATTTAAATTATTTATCCTTAACTGTCAAGACCCATTCTATCAGCCATGAAAAGTGACCATGCTCAGAATATAAAGTGTCACATTATCATTAGAAAAAGCACGGTTCTTTATTTTGTAAGAGTAAACAAACTGCGAGCACGTATAGGCTTGTACTGTGGTTTCGTTTACAATTGAAAGCATGTAGTACCAGTCTTGGCCTCCACATGGTGCTAGTGTTATGTACTGGGACATCACAAGCCAGAACTACCTGGTAACGCAAAATAACCGCTCATACTGCCCATCAGAAATAATCCCAATAATGAAACAAATAACCACTCATACTGCCCATCAAAAATAATCCCAATAATGAAACAAATAACCACTCATACTGCCCATCAAAAATAATCCCAATAATGAAACAACAGATTCAAATAAAAAGACACTACACCTGAAATCCTGCCTTCTTTAAAATCTGGCTCATACACAATAATAATTTTGGCAAACCATTTGTGGAAATTGTAGTAAAGCTAAACAAAAGGTAACATGAAATAATGAGTTTAGATTTCTTGTTTCATCTTTGGTATCACCAGTGGGTTCAAGATCATGTTCTTTTTTCTATGGATTGTTTTCTCTCTTCCATAGATGGCGTTAAGGAAAGGAAGTCCTTGGGGGAAACGAGGCTTCGTAGGACTTCTGCCAGGTTTTTATTTTGGTCATTGTGATTCCTTTGAAGTCTAAGATTCACCTTCATGGCCAAAATGTGATTTATTTTGAATTTCTGATTTTCTGTCAGATTCTTCACAACTTTAGTGTTTGTTTCCATTTCTTTTAACGTGAAACATTCATTGAGTTGATGGCAGCTTTATGTGATATAAAAAATTTTATATCCATCTGCCAACTGTATGACAGTTGAAGATACTATAAAATATTGTAAAATATTTGGCCTTTTTGCTTAGCTTCTTGCCAACTGACTAATGGTTAATTGCATTGGCTTTATATAAATCCTTCCTTTTCTTCTTTCATAATGGGGTACAATTGTTTTCTTCCTTTTATGCTTACGTATTGGCCATTTGTCCTCTGTAGAGTCAAAGTGAACAACTAAAAAAATGATCCAAAAAATTAACAGAAAGAAACTAATCTTTGGTTTCTAGATAGCTTAAGCTATATGAGTGCCTTGCAACTATCACACTCTCAAATATTTATTGAATAAATTACTCCATGCCAACTGATTTGGGCCTGGCTTTAGCAGTGGTAGTTAAACAACAATGGAGATCATAAAGAAAATGAAAGAGGATTCAAAACTTGAAATAAAGTTGAAAAAGTATTACATTGAATTATCACTTACTTTCCTCCTGCCTTCCTTCCCTGCCTCCTTCCTTGCCTTCCTTCTTTCTTTAAAAGAATACATAATCTAGAAACTGACCTTGAAAAATTTAGACCACTTCTTGCCAGGAAGACAAAAAATACAGGTGGTCTTAAATTCTAGAATGAGATTAAAGAAGCCAGTGGATGGATGACTCCTTTACTGCAGTTTATGGCATTTATTATTGGTCTCATACTGAGTCCCTCTCTTAAGTGGACTATGAAATTTTTTTTTTCATTTGGGTACATTAGTGGTAATGTTGTTATATTTCCACAAATAAGAGTAACTATTATTATCTGACAGTTTTTCTTAAAATATCTATTTGTTAAAAAATGATTGTACTTTTCAATATGGAATAAAGACTATTAATAGAAAAAACCCTATTTTCTTAGTTCCCTTAGAAATTGGATCTTTAATAATTTTGCCTACTGTATTTAGCTCCAGTGTTGTGCCTGATTACCAAGCTCAGAAGACTCCAGTCAAACCTAACAGCTTACAAGGGCCAGTATCTAGTCAACGAAACAAGTCACTAGAATTTGTGCAATTGGACACTATAGCCTGGAGTGGAATGGACAGAGTATGCACTGCCATCTGACACAACCTGGGATAGAGGGCTTTATCTGGTGAGTTCAATCTCAATCATAGAGGCTGGTTGTCGACTAAAGCACCAACTGCCTCGAAAGGTTTTTATTGTTAAACTGTGTATATTTCCTTACTAACATTTATTAAAGATAAGTTCCTGCTAGTGTAATAATTTGGAAGAGTCATTACGAAGTCTTATCTAAATAATATTCTCCAAGAAGGCAAGTGTAATGATTGGAACACGGGCCCTGGAGTCTGGGTGTAAGAGGGCAGATTTGTTGCTTATCAGTACTTCATCTCAGGCAAGTTACTTAACATCTGTGTCCCAGATTCTTTTTCTGAGTAAATGGCAGTAAAAATGGTTTCTATTGCGTAGGGCTGTTGTCTGGATTAAACTGTATTATATGTGAATGTGCCTTGTACAGTGCCTAGTATAAAGAAAACAACAAATGAACATTTTTGTTAATATTATAGTAATTGTTTTTTTTCTATTAAAATGGAAACAGTTTGAAGTGCACTGCTAGGTGTTGAGGACACTAATCAAGTATTAAGAACAAGTCACCATCAGTGCCACCATTAACTCCCAAATATGTGTTAAAACAGGCATATAAACCAATAAATTACAATGTATTATGGAGGTTTCTCTTACATTTTTTAAGATAACTAATTGGATCGCTGCCTTTTTAAGGAATTCTCTATAGCCTATAAGGAAGAGTATATAGGGGAACCCCTCAGGACCTACAAATTAAAGGATTTCTAGAGTTAATGACACATAATAATTTCATTTTGCCATTAAAAGGGCATGAGAAATCGCACTGTTCTTTGATTAAAGTCAATTAAAGCTGATACCTGGTCAGAATGCTTCTGCTTTTCCTTATTATCAAGGACCTAAAAGAAAATTAGAGAAAACCTAGTGTCAGTCAGAAATAAAGAACTTCAAAATTCTATAAAATGTAAATTTTGCTCAAATTTTGTCTTTTTTTTTTTTACTAATACAAAAACATGGAAAAACAAAAGGCCAATTTATTGAATTATTAGCTATCTAAATGATGACATCAGAATGGCATCAGCCACACCTCTCTCAGGCAAGCGACTCGATTGGCTCCTGGCTGGTACTGATTGATAGGATGCCATTCTCTGAACTACTCTCAATTGCATACAAACCAGGAATAATTTAGTTGTCTCTTTTCCATCATCCTCTTGAATCACTGAATGTGAGAAATAGTGAATCCAGACTTCTGGAATCCTCACAGATCCTGTGCATCACCTGAATGGACTAATCAATAAACACATCAACGGTCTTGGTTGTAAAACCCATCAGCAGTGATGTGGCAGCGGCAGCAGTAGCTGGCAGTATTGGTGGAGCATTTGAGATGCTCTAGATTGCAGGGCTAGCAGGAGTGGGGGAAGGATTAGTGAACCTGAAAGGCCATGACCATTGTAGAGAAAGTTTATCTTTAGTTCTAAAAAGGATCATCGTCATTGCTATTGTGATATGTTGGTTGTTAATAGTTTTAATCATAATGTTCTTGAGATGTAGTACTTATTTGTTCACCTATAAATACTGTTCATGACATCATTTTTGTGTGCAATGTTCAACTGGAAAAGCTAAGGGCATGTCTCATCCCATTCTAAAAGTGACATAGGGAATCATGTTACCTCTTACTTAGCCCTCAACTATCTGCATCTCTCTCTGGCCGAAATAAGTTTTAGTGACAGATAGGAAGGAATACAATATCAGTGACTTACTGATGCTTTATGTTTGTCTAAGAACCTGTTTCCCAAATCACAGTAAGTAAAGTGTGTACAGTTAGTTAAGAGAGACTATGTATGCTGTGGTAATAAATAAACCAAAGAGTTTAACATATGTTTAGTTCCTGCTTATATTAAATTTGCCTGTGGGTCAGGGTAACTTTCCAGGGCAACTGTCCCCAGTGTGGTGATTCATAATCCAAGATGCTTCAGTCTCACAGTTTCACCATTTCAATGTAAGCCCTCCTCCAGGGCTTGAGAGAGACAGAAGAATTGCTTAGGAGTATTTCACTGCCTCAGCCTAGATGTGATACACGTCACTTCTGCTCACATTTATTTGGTCAGAAATTGTCACATGGCTTAACATAACTGCCAAGGGGCTGAGAAGGGTAGGCTCCCATATTTATCTTCTGTCTTCCTGGATAGGAAGAAAAGAAAGAATGGATATTCTCGAGGCCATTAGTAAATACTGTGTCCCACAATATGTGAGATAATTTTAAGTGGTGCAGAGAATAAACTTTTATAATTTTTGCTTGTTTTCAACATGTGTTTGAAAAATGTAAGTAGCACACTATGGCTATGAGGTCATGGCTTCGTTTTATATAAATTTAAACTTTAATTGCAGACACTGTGTTCTTATGATAAAAATGGTAAAAAGTGCCAAACAGATGTCTAATGTTTTAATAACACTGAGCGAAAAGAACCACTGTAAAACTCAAATTTTAGTACGTAAAACTTTAGGTAAACTGGGAGTACAAGGTGGGGCATTAGAATTTGCTCTTTTAGCAAATACCCTATACCCTTCGTGATTCAGCAGCAGATAGTCTTGGACCACATGCTGGGAAGAATTGTTTCAGAGGCCAGTTGCTCTTCTGCTGTTAAAATTGGGGAACTAGGGACAGAACCCACCATGGGGGAGCCTGGAACTCCTGATGAGTACTCAGTTCCCCCTTTTTTTTTCTCACTACTGTGTTGTGACACTAACCACAAAGGGTTAAGGTTTTGGACAGAAACATTTGACCTGGTAGGCAATACCTTCAGAGCTGCCATTTTCCTTCTTACCTGGTTTTCCATGTTTAAGGTTATTCAAACTGGCAGTCTCACTCCTCTCAGATCAAATATAATAAAATCAATAGATATTATTGCTAGTTCCAAAGCTCTTCTATTTACTGAAGCTCCTCGTTCGTTCACTGTTGGTGGTAAGTCAGTTTTGTTATTTAATTTTTTTTTTTTCCATTTCCATGTTTTCTAAGGGATCCTGGAAATCTCTCCCAAGGAGGGTGACTTTGATGTCCTGATTTGTCTGTAATAGTCTTGGTTGTCTGTGATTATTCATAGAAGACTCTTTTACTTTTAAAAAATGTTCTGTTTGGATGATAACTTATATGGTGACCCTGCTCCTGAGAATTCTTCTTGTTTTATTTTATGATGTGATTTGGTCCCAAAGACCCTTCATTCCATTGCTAGTGGTTAGAGCCACATGGGGGTAGCTGAGGCTATGGTTAGTATTTTGAATAGTCATTTTGTGGGGACATCATCTGTATGTTCTGTAGAGACTAGAGAGAAAGGTAGAAGGACATAGAAAGGAGTTAAAGGGAATAAGCAATGACATTGATGACTGACGGATAAACCAAAGCACATTTCTGAGGAACCCAAAGGAGCTCATTATTCTGGCACAGACTTCAAAAGGTCCTAACCTTATCTGAAGGATGACATGTAAACACTGAAGATGAATCTTGGTGTTTAGCTATATGTATGTAACTAGCATTCATAACCTTTATCCCTGCATCAAGATTTCATGGTGTGAATTCTGTACCCTAATGAAATGGTTGTAACGTCTTAACATTGCCTCAGCTCCTAACTAGGGTTAGGACAGGCTCTGCACAATCTTAAGTGGAATTTCAGTTGCATGAGTGTAGCCACATATTTGTAATAAAAATTATATGCATCACATTTACTTTTTCTGGAACCCTACCATTAGATAACACATATAAAAGCTGCTATTTACTTTCTAGTTATTTCAATTCTGGATGAAAGTAAAAGAAGATTCCAAAGGTATATTATAGCACACTTAGAAAAACCTTTAGGTCTGTAGCTCATCAGACTGGCTTTTAAAATATGCAAGCGCCTACAGAGACCACCCCAGGTTAAAAGTATCTAAATACTTCATGGTACTTTACTCTTAAATAATGTTTAGAATTTGCTATCTTTTGTAGACCTTGGAAATCCAATTATTTATAATATCCAGTGACATTTACATTTTGCTAAATATACTCTGCTTTAATAGAACGTATTGTGCTTAGGAAAATGGGTATAGAATGCCTGGCTCTACATTTGCTTATATATGATGCAAAATACCAGGGTAAACTGTGTAATCTTTTTGTTATAAGTACATGATTTAAAAACCATAATTCTCAAGAGGTATCCTTAATCATTACCATGTAAAATGCAGAATGAGAAAAAGTTAGAGTTGAAATCGTTTGTTGACCATTTAACTTTCAGCTATCAAATCAAATATCCATTCATGTTTATTGGTACCTTAAAATAATACCATTCATTTCCATGCCAACAGCCACAGAGTGTTTGGTTTAGTTTTTGAGACTGATTGAAAGTAGATTGTAAAGTTGACCTATTGTGTTAAGCTTATTTACACAAACATAGTGTCTTGGAAAATAAACTCTGAAAGTGCATAGCAGTTGAATCCCAAGGTATTTTACATCCTGAGTTTTCTAATGTCTGCTGAGATCTGTCCCATACAGAATCTCAAGTTTACCATAGTTATCTTATGTAAGAGAAAAATCACCTTAAAAGTTAATTATTCCAAAATTTGAGATGAAATTTATGACTTGCTTATGAAAAAGAACTTGCTTTTAATTGATTTGAAGAATTTGCCTCCGCAAAATAATTTGTTAGTTTTAACATATCTATGAAACAATCACAGATGACAGTTTTTCAGGTTCTTAAAACGCTTTCCTTACAAAAGTTGAAAATAACATTTCTAAGATGTAATCAATGTAAAAAGCCAAAAATGTGGAAAAAAAATACAATTTCAGTGGAAACGCAAAAAAATCAGTTTGGGTACTGGATGGTGACAAATAGATTGTTTAAAATGAATCTGTATTTATTCAAGGGTTAATCTTGATGAGTGAACATTTGAAAGCCCTTCCTGACACTCCATCCTCTCCTGTTACACTTATTCTTAAGTAAGCAGCCTATGATGTAACATTCTCCCTCCTGATTCCCCTTTCCCGTGAAAATGCGAACTTCTCTGCTGTCGCTGAGTGACGCGGGGCCAACAATACTTGGAGGGCGGGTGGGGCGAGGGCACGTGGACCAGAAACACTTCCTAGAAACAGCAAGTACGCGGCTCAACCCTGCCTGAACTTTCCCCAAAAACACAGCTCGCTGACAGAGCGGCATCCCTGCTGGGTGGATCCTGCAACTCCTAGAGGGAATGGCACTTCTTGTTTTTAATTAGCAAGGTGAAAGGTGAATTAAAACTAGCTGTTTGGCGAGTCGGTGTAAGAGGCTGACTTCTGAGAGGCTAGAACGAGCCAGAAGAGAACAGGAGCTCCACGGGGGAAGGCAGTGGGTGTACTGGGGTGGTTGTTTTTTTCTGAATGAACCGCTTGCAGAAGTGACTGAGAAAAAAAAAAAAAAAAAAGACAGTTTCTTCCTGAATCCACCGGCATAGTGACTGAAGAGAGCTCTAGACAGGACATGGCTCTGAAGACTCACTCCTTGGAATGTTCTCTTGCTCCCGGCTTATAAACAACTGTCCTGGGGAAAGGCAGGTTTTACGTATCCAAATACAGCCTGACAAATGGCACTTTGGAACTGTGCTTTCTGATGACAACGCGTTCGGTTTCTGACAAAGCCTCTCTCGCACGCAGCCCCTGGACGGGAGTCCTAAGTAAAACTCACCCCGCCTGAAAGTGAGGCTCGCTGGCGGCAGGCAGGCAGCATGGCATCTGCCGGGTACCTCATCACCTGGCTCCTGTGGGGCTACTTGCTGGAGCTCTGGACAGGAGGTCACACAGCTGACACCCCGCACCCCCGCTTACGCCTGTCACATAAAGGTAGGTCACCTTTTCAGATCCTTTTGTTTAAAAAAAGAACGAGAAAAAAATTAAAGTCATGTATTTAACACTGCTCTTTGGTCTTACCAGACCCTTAACATACACCTGAAAAAAAATGATTGCAACACTGACCGAAGCTTCTAAGTACCTCTAATGAATAGGTCATACTTAACCACAGCTGAAAATAGTGTAAAATCACAGGCTAACTTTAGAGATGTTATTTTTGTCTTGTAAATATTAGGTTTTGTTAAGTTCAGTCACTAGCAGACATAACAGAAGAGGGTAGGAAGCAGGTAGTAAAGAGCCTTGAGGGGTTGAATCCACCAAGTTAGCAAAGGGTATTTAAATACCAATTTATGCATTTTGGGAAGCAAGGATGTCGGGGAAGGACTGCAGAAATAGAGCTGCAGTTGGTTTTCTGTTTTGTGTTGTCCATAATGGGGATGAGAGGAGGAAAAAAGAAAACTCCTGGGAATCAAAATGATTCCTTGCCCATAACAAAGTCATCACCGTGTAATTAAAATGACTAACAACTGTTATAAATTAGCTTTCTAGTTGAATTATTAGAAATTTTTTTAATGTGTGGCAAAAAAATCTGTTAGCAATCCTTGTGAACTGATTTATACTGATTAAAGTGTTAGATACTATTTACTAGCATCTATTCTTTTTAATGTAAATTCATATTGCTTAACTGAAGATCCATCTATCAGAGAGCGCTTAAATATTTTATTCTGCAACTATGTCTTGTAAAGCAGCATTTAGTCATAAATGATTAAAAGGTAGCTTTTGCATCAGGACCAGTAAAAGCCAGTCATGAATAGGTTTGATGACTCTTCCTGTAAACAAACAAACAACAAACAAAACCCACACTCTAAGAAAGTGACTTTGCTGACTTAAAAGTAACTTGGAATAAATTTTCAGGAAAGAAGTATTTATTATCATCAACCATTGAGATAGATAATAGATGGAATAGTGAGACTTACATAAAAAACATTTTTCAATTGTGTACACTTTTAAATTGTCCCCACTGTAGAAGGAAGTCTGTATTTTTAAAATATGAGTGTAATCTTTACCAGAAGGAGAAACAAAAAGGGAGGGCTCAAATTTATGACACAGTTTTTTTTTTAATTGACAATCATCAGTAGATTGGACTATAGAAGTTTCTCATTTTTAGAACAGCTATAATCTATGGGTATTTTATTAGTTTAAATAGATTTCCTATAGTACTCCCCAGTAGATAACATAAATTTAAGAAACACATTGACACTGAATTTGTAAAGTATTAAAAATATAGTGCCTAGAATTAGTATAATTCATTTGATTTGGGAAGATGTATCATGGTATGTATCAAAATACATATTCCTAAGAAGTTAAGATCAAATATATCTAAATGTAAAAATTTCATGTGATGGAATATGGACACATAAGGATGTCAGAAAAAAAAAGATAATAATGGATTATTTTTCTTATGTAGACAAGCGGATAAGCTGCCAGTTTGGGCAAGCTGCCATTCTGCTATGCATGGTATCAACCTTTTATACCTCATTACTAGGATACTTGTTTTTTGATAGCTCAATATCAGTGTTGCCAAAGATACCTCATTTTAATATTTCATTGGAGAGCTTCTCATTTAGTCAGTGTATACCAAAACTCTAATGCATAATGTTGTCATCAGCCTTATCTTCACCACATCTCTCTTAGTCAAAGGAATAACTGTAATTGATTTTATGAGTCCTGTTAAGTGGTGTGGGAGGACCACTGCTAGAAGCTATGGGTACACTAGACAGAAAACTCCCGTAAGATTTCCTTTGGGCTTTTCTTAACCTTTTGATTTAAGGGCACTAGCTGAAAATGTGCAATATTGTGCTCTTATGCAGACAGTATAGAGTTACCTGAAAATAGAATGTTTCCACTTGTGCAGTTTAGTAAGCAAAGTCAGCTAAGAGATCACAGCGGAGATGCAACCTGAAGCAACAAATGCCACCTGCACCGCAGGTGACTCAGTGAAAGAGAAGCACAGGACTGCCTGAGCAGGGATATTCCATCCCTTCGATACAGTATGAACAGCACATTCACCTCTACACTCGAGACTCAATGGACACTTTAGTGGTGTCTGAAAACTGGGCGCAGAATATTTTAGAGTATACTCTTCTGCTATCTTAAATGATATCCAAAATGGTACAATTTTAGTAGTGAGTAAATTAGGTGATTAGTATTATAAATGAGTGCATGGTCCTTAAAAATAAGAGACACTACTTATAAGTAATCTAGCACCTCTGCACTGCTGCCTGACCCCCAGTGGAGAAAGCCAGTAGGTTCCCTGGAGGTAGCCTACTGGATTCATCCAGGGATTCATTTCATAGCAGTGGTCCATGCCATATTGGAGAAGGACAAGCATCTTTCTTATATCTTCCATTATCAAAATGCTGTTGGAGAACACAAACCTCGTGTCATTTCCCAAAGAGGAGGAGAAGGTTTCAGTGTCATATATTTACAAAACTTGAGTTAAATTATATAAAAATATGTTCAGAAAAAAAAATGCCCAGGAATTGCTCTTTTTCTCTCTCCTCCATCCTTCTCTAACTCTGGAAGTGACGTGTGATTAAACACAGCTTGAGAGGAGAAGACCATTAGGACCAAAAGGGAGAAAAGGCAGAGAGGGAGAGAGAAAAGGTAGAAAGTTGGGATCAGATATGGAGCATCTTTGAGCTTACTCCTCACTACTCTCCACCCACAGTGGGATAATATTGAATTCCTCCCTCTTCTTATGGAATATCCACTCCACCCCAATATTAAGCAAATATGCTAACTTAAGGCAAGCCTTGTAGCTAAAAGATGAAATATTTGCTCTTGTTGAGGCAATGCATATCTTTTAATGCATTTTATAGGTACAAGATAAATTGGGTTAACAAATAAAAACATACAGAAATAAAAATGGCAAGATTCTGCCCTGCCCTATAAGAATTTTCAGTCAAGATTTGAGTCCAGATTAACTATATCAGACAAGATGTTAAAATTTATGAACAGTTAAGAATTTATAGCCAACTTTATAGCCAATACCCTAAAGAGGGTAGTTTGGGTATAATTCATACAAATTTATAATATTCTACTACAAGGATTTCTTTGAAAATTAGCTATGCTCCTCATGACAGAAATGAAGGAAAGAGAGAATAGAGGGAGAAGTGTCCTGGTGGATTCAGCCACTTCCCTCCGTTGATGTCTGTTCTCTCCTTATCTTTCACCATCCTGCATTAATGAGGTTACAGGGAAGGCAAAAATAGCCTTCTTGATAATGGACCTCAAAGAAGAAAAAAACAAATGATGAAAGCCCATGTCAAAGAAGGAATCCCAATGCACACGGAAAGACCCAGAAATTCAATCGAGGGAGGCTCCAGATAGGGTAGGTGTTCAAAGGCCCAATGAGGAACTTCACAATTGCAGAAGCCAAGGAGAATGCCTGCTGATAAGCAGAAGATGTTCTCCCAGGATGTTTGATGAAAAGATAGCTAAATAAAGGCATGAATATGGCAGAAGATCATTGCTAAAATATGTTGATATTATAAATGTAGATTTGAGCATTGAACACATATCCATACATATAGAACGTGGGATAGCGAGTGTTAATTAGTCTATCTGTATTTGAATATTGTAACCATTAAATACAGATTTGTCATAGTTCAGAGAGCTCAGATTTGAAGTCAGAGGTCTCTACTCCAGCTCTAATTCTTCCACTTATACTAATGGTAATTATCTGTGCCTCAGTTTCCTTAATTTGAAAATAGGGGTAGTACTGGTATTTTCCCTGTATATCTCACTGGGTTTTTGAGAGGATCAAAATGGAACAATAATACTGTAAAAGCACTTTATAACCTAAAAATTATCTTATTAATGTTTCCTGAAGGCTGATAGAATATGAGAAGGTTAGAAGGAATCATGTCCTAAAGACAAAAACTCTTGGAAATGGCTTGAGTTTGGATATCAGTAAGTCCTAGAATGATGTTAGTATAGATGACAGCAAAACTTGGTCTTAATTTGCATAAAACGTGTGATTTATCCTGATTGCATTCACTCCAAATCCCATTTCCATACCTTTGACCTCTAGTTATAATAATTTAGAAGATAATTACATCATCTGTGCATTTTCCAAGATTCATGGCCAGTATTTTTGCAATAGAAGTGTGCATATATCTGTTTATTACACATACATTTCACCACACATTTTAGAATTTTTTTCAGTTTACATTAAAAAAATTGAGATAGAATTCTAGAAGAGCGCAGTGATAAATAAGTTTTGAATGATCATCCTGGAGGCTGTGGTATTTATTTTCTATCCAGGGCCAATGTTATAAAGGCAGTGACTGAGACAGTTTTTCGTGAACCAGCTCGTAGCTTGGGTTTCTCAGCCAGTAACTAGGTATTATTAATAGTGACATTAGTCACACATCCCTTTGTGGTTAATAAATAAAAACTGGTTTTAAGGCATGATTCATAAAGAAAGTAGTTAGATAGGACCCAGGGGTAAACACAAACCTTACTGCCCAGATCTCCATGAGGGGGAGTCAGTGAGAATTAAGTGCTGGATTTATTAAGAAACAGTTTATATTTAAAAAAAATAAAAAGCCACTGGGTAACATGAAAGGAATTACAATATGTTTTGTGGAGTTTAGTTTACACAGAATATACTTTTTATAGAGCAAGTCTATGTAAGGAGTTTAGATAACGCTATTTTTTGTATTTTTATATCTGCTACATAGAAATATTGCTCTGCATCACAGAAATACATCTGGAGACACAAAAGCTTCTGAATGGTTCTATGAATTATTTGGTTGTTTTTTAAAAAAATAAATTTATTTATTTTATTTTTGGCTGCATTGGGTCTTCATTGCTGCATGCAGGCTTTTCTCTGGTTGCGGCGAGCGGAGGCTTTCTCTAGCTGTGGCGAGCAGGGACTACTCTTCGTTGTGGCGCACAGGCTTCTCATTGTGGCGGCTTCTCTTGTTGGGAGCACGGGCTCAACGTGCCTGGGCTTCAGTAGTTGTGGCACACGGGCTCAGTAGTTGCGGCTTGCGGGCTCTAGAGCGCAGGCTCAGTAGTTGTGGCGCATGGGCTTAGTTGCTCTGTGGCATGTGGGATCTTCCCGGACCAGGGCTCGAACCCGTGTCTCCTGCATTGGCGGGCGGATTCTTAACCACTGCACCACCAGGGAAGCCTGAATTATTTGGTTCTTATCTGTATGTTGAGTATGACAGTGAGAACACAGTTATCTTTAGTATAGAAATAGGGTGAGGCAAGGTCAGAGTTAGGAAAAGAAATAAATGACCTGGGCCAATTTTGGACCAAAAAATAATTTAGTCACATAAAATCATTTCTTAAAAGTTTTGTGAGGACTGTGTTCTATCCATAATGTAGAACCAGTACTTGTTCTTGACTAAAAAAATACACGCAACAGTCATGTTGTCACAATGGAATATTCTTGTAAAAATTTATGTTGCTGTATTATTTTGCTTTCCATGTCAGATTTGTCATTTAACGAGGGTATTTCATAGAGACCGCCTATCTTTCTGTCTGGTATGAGATCACTTGGTGGCCCCAGTTCTACGACCACATAATAAAGCACCAAACGTCAAATTGGTCATTGCTGGTGAAAATTATTGTTAACAATTTGCTAAGTCAGTTTTCTTTCATCAAAGATATCTACTGGAATCATCCTGGGGAGTTCTGAGTGGGAGAGCATGCAAAGATTTACTCCTTTATCTTGTGTCTAAGACTCTTCTGTGGTTTAGTAGAGGAATTTAGTCTGCAGGAATCCAGAAATGGCACTTTGCATGCATGCATGCCCCTTCATACATAGCCACCGCGGTATTTAAGTGTTCTGGTAAGTTCAGTCTCAGAGAATTTAAAAGAAAACAAAACTGAAATTATACCGCTTACAACATTTTCCCAAAAGGTGCAAAGTAAAGATTTCAGTTATTCTCTTTGTTTCAATAGACAGGGCCAGTTGCTGTTAGTAGTCTTTAGTACAACATCTGACACTTTGGAATATTATATGCATTATACAAAGGATGATGATTATTTTAATAAAGAATTTTTTCACGGTATGGTTTTAAATAACATTTGAAGCGTAAGGGAAACTATCAATATCATCAGTTATTTCCTGGGCTTAAGCAAGCATTATTCTTTGTACTCATGATAAGGATGATAATGACAAGACTAGATATTTTATCAGCTGGATTTTCTGAACTGTGAAGGAAAAGGATATGTTAATACCTCATTTGAACCAAGTGTTACAATCTCTGATGTTGGAGAACATTTTCTATCAAAGAATGTGATGATTTCAAGAACAGAAATGTCTGTGGAATTGATAACTTGATTTCCTCTTGCCCTGGTGGTGGCCAAAGCAATTGATCACTCAAGAAGTTTTTAGCCTGCCTTGGGTCTAATACCTAGTTCAGGATATTCCCACCATAAGGCCCCATTGTCCTGGTAACCTTGACTCTATAACGTAGTGTGGAAAAGGAAAAGAGAAATTCATGACTTGCCTGATTTCTGGGGCTTAGAAACATATTTCTACTTCTGTCTTTAGTCATCACTACTTTCTGCTCAAGGACTTAGCTCATAGCCTTGGCACAGTACATGTGGAAAAGTAGTTTAGGCCCAAGTTTTACAAAACACTCTCACATTCTAATATCAATAGCCTAAAAGCTCTAGACTTTGGTTGAGGCCTACCTAATCTGAATGTTGCTTCCGGCTGTACGACATGAGCAAGTTACTTATTTTCTGAGTATGAATTTCTCATCTTTAAAATGGGGTAATATATAACTTGCAACACCCTGAAAGAATTACATGAGATAATGCGAATTAGTGTGGTAAATACTTTAGCCTTAGGAAGCTTTTCATAATTTACTCAATGAATCAGAAGAGGTTCAGGGAGAATTAGCCTACTCTGGTTCCCTTTTTTATTCTAAAAACAATCATGAGTTAATTATTAACTTGACAACTTAAAATAAGGGCAAATCTTTAGTCATCAGTTTTTTACTTGAAAGCAAAGGTTTTTTTAAAAAATGAAATCCAGCTCTTATTGGAGTAGATGACTAGAAGTAACTAGGGATATTGGTATCTCTCATGCTTGTAAGTTACTGTGAGATTATTTTGTTGATAATTTAAGGAAAGTTGGAACTTTATCTGATGGCACCTTGGAGACAAGAGACCAAAGCCATAAAATAAACAAAAGTTACTAACAAAGGTAATTGTAGGCCTGGCTTTGTAAGGCACAATAGAACAGATATTACTAAGACCAGATCACACTGTCAAAAGTTAAACCAAACAGTGTCCTGTAAGCAATCAGCCCAACATGCATTGTTTGCTTTGAAAGAAAGCTTTCCATTCTGTCTTCCCCTGGACCCACACACAGGTAAGGTATCTGCTGCAGAGCATGATTCCTTACCCTTAGTAGGTGTTCAATCAATGCTCATTGACTGAGTATATGAATAAAACAGAATGATTTAGAGCAGTGTTTTTTACAGAAATGTCTGTTTCCAGGGGTGGGGTGAGGAGTACCAAGGAAACTAAGGAATCATGAACAACTATTTATGGCTCTTTGGTAAAACATACATGAAGAGGAAGGCTGGGGCTTTCTCTGCCTATTCACCTTCCTTCCCCTCAGCGTTGAATTGTGTGAAGCAGCTGGGGTCTCCAGACACCCTCCTGACAGGTCAGCCATATTCTCTCATCTATAATCAGTCTTCTTTTGAAAAAACAAAAAACAAAAAAAACCTAATTGTTGATGCTCTCGTCATTCCTGGATGATCACCACAACACCTTCCTTTTCTTCTCTTCTCACTTCTTTCTTTAACTTCTCCTCCGTGTTGTGTCACCACCACCCCACCTCTTTTTGTCTCCACCTTGCTTCTTTCCAAAGAGATATTTTGATTTCTTCCCTACCTTAAGCCAAAAGTGAAATTAAAACATTTTAAGTGAGTGCTGTCTATTTATTGGTCCTCAGTTTACCTGAGTGTTTCTTTTGTTGTCTCATTCAATGACTAGAAGACATGACTTTTGAATTTAAAAGGAGTTTAACTGCGTTCATTAGGCGTTCAAAATTTGTTGAAATTCATGACTTAGGAAATAATGAAATATTAAATAAATAGCTTACTAGCCACTTGGACAACTTGTCCTGTTTGTCTAGCCTGTGTTTCCAGTGGGAGGTTGATGTTCCCAGCACCATGGCACTGTGGGGACTGGGAGGGGAGAATTAGGGTCCTGAGCAGGACAGAGCAGGGCCTGCCAGCCTGTCCCCTTTGTGGCTAAACTTGAGTTAAGTGTAAGACTATTATTTATATAAACCTATCTATTTCCACGTAGTTTTGCTTTGTTTTCTCTGAGTTATGATTTTTAACTCATCGAAACCAGAATAGACAGTGGGTTTTGTTTACAGGATAGAGCAGAAGAGTAACATCTCTCAGGATACGTCTCAGTGGTGATTTTAGGTGGCTGGACTAACTCCAGAACCAGAAAAGAGCAACAACAATGAAAATGGGAGTAAAAAAGGGAGAAAATAAGGTCAGCTGGGGACAGTGACCTTTTCCCTCCTGACCAGTTTCCTCTCAGGAAATGATGGGAACCGAGGAGAGCTTTAAATTCAAAGCTCGAGATACACTGTGGAACTAAAGCTGAAGAGGAAATGTGCTGACAGCCTTGCATATAGCTGTTCACTCCTGCTGATTACTTTTTTCCTAATCCTGAGTCAAAAATGTATTATGGTCCATGTGATTTCGGAGATCGTTTCCAATTCTAGAAGTGTAGGACTCTTTTCTTCTCCTCACCAGACCTCCCAGTGTGTCTAGTTTCTCCAGAACACTTTGAACATTTTATTAAGAGACAGCATGTTCTAGTGGAAAGAGTATGTATGGATTCACAGTTTAAAAATCCTAGATTTGAATCTACAGCTTATCCTATTTGATGTCTATTATTTTTGCTAAATCATTGAACTTCTGAGGCTTACTTTCCTCATAAGTTCACTGAGACTAATTTCTATCTCGTGATTGTTGTAGAAAATTGAAATGCACTGTGGAGATGTAGGCTATTGTATAATAATGGCTTATAATATTCTCTAAGTTATGTACTTGTCTTTAACTATATTTTAGGATCCTTGAGGGCAAGGAGTAGTTTTTTGGTGAGACCCTTGTGGACAGAATAAAATGACTTAATCAGATCATTCCTAAAGGCTGGGTGTTTAGTATCTACTGAAAGAAAACTTTTTCTTGTTGTTTTTTGCTTCCATGTTATGGTCAAAATGACAAAATAAAGGCTTATTTCTTTAAGAGGTAGAGCTGATGCTGAATAATTAACCTAAGAGAGCCTTAGATGAATTTCACTGCAGAGGAGATGATGCTACTTGTGATTTTCTTCTGCTCTTCTTCCAGAGTAGGGGCAGAGAGGAGACTGAGCTGGGATTAAACCAGTGCTGTACAAAGTGTCCCGGACTGGCAGCATCAGCGTCCCCTGTGAGCTACTGAATTAGGCTTACTGAGTCAATAATTCTGGGGCTCAGGAATCTGTGTGGTTTTTTTTTTGTTTTTTTTTGTTTTTTTCGGTACGCGGGCCTCTCACTGTCGTGGCCTCTCCCGTTGCGGAGCACAGGCTCCGGACGCGCAGGCTCAGCGGCCATGGCTCACGGGCCCAGCCGCTCCGCGGCATGTGGGATCTTGCCGGACCGGGGCACGAACCCGCGTCCCCTGCATCGGCAGGCGGACTCTCAACCACTGCGCCACCAGGGAAGCCCAGGAATCTGTGTTTTCACAAGCCCTGCAGGGAATTCTCAATGCACATTCGAGCATCAGAAACACTGGGCTAAGTGGGATGATGCTACAAAGGAGCATTTCATAGTTTCATAGTAACGTTTTCATTGTATTCCCCCCTTCAGATCCATTACCCAGGCTAAGGCGTCATTTATTTAAATTTCCAAATTACAGCCTTGGTCTTCATACATATATTTAAATTCATAAATATCTAACTATTATACCATTCCCTACCTATTATTTTTTCTATTAGATAAGATATATATAGTATGTATAGTTATTGATAATAATTTAACATATAAATTAAATTTGTTTTTAATGATTATTCGTGGTGTAAATTGTGACACATGGTGCTATCATTGAGTTCAGATAAGAAAACATTTAATGTTGATGGATTGTGGAAAAGCATTTTGTAAGATTCCGGGTGTCCTTTGTCTCTCCATGGGTAGTTGTCTTGGACTAATGAAGTTAGGTGCACTTCATTCCTCAGCTACACATCCTAACCTTTCCCTTAAGGGATACAGAAGTTTCTATATCTTTTTAATATTTATTCATTCAGTCATTCACTTATTCCATGACTATTTGTTGACCTTCTTCAATGTATTAGATACTGAGCATCATGCTAGGAATTTTAGAATAAAAAACACAGTTTTCTAAGTGAAATGTGGTATCCTGGGTGGTATCCTGGAACAGCACAAGAATATTAGGTAAAAACTAAGGAAATCTGAACAAAGTATGGGTTTTAGTTAATATTAATGTATCAATATTGGTTCATTAACTGTGACAAATGTACCACACTAATGTAAACTATTAATAATCGAGGAAACTGGGCTTGGGTATATGGAAACTTTCTATACTAGCTTCACAACTTTTCTGTAAATCTAAAACTATTCTAAAATAAGTTTATTAAAATACACACACACACACAGTGCCTCTACCCAAACCTTTTCTCCAAGAAGCTTAAGGTCTAGTTGTAAAAAGAGACAAGTCATGATAAAGCAGGATGTTTTTTATACATACTAGAGGTTAGAACAAAGTGCTGTGGAAACATAGAGTTGGGAATGAAAAAAGCAGAGCTCAGCCTTGGAGATGAACAGGAGGAGACTGGGTAAGAAGCAATAAGCAAAGTGTCTATGTGTCTTAGGCTGTCTTGCCGCCATGCCTGCCATCCTTCCACTGCCATCCCCTCTGCATATAATGCACTGTATCCTCCTAGAAATACCGTTAGCCTTGAATATCTAATTAACTGAACTCCATTGTATTCATAGCTTTACTACTGATAGAATCATGAATGTTCTTTACTCATGTTGTTGGCCTCATTTCTATATGACTTTAAGGAATTGTCATTTTCTTTGTATGACTAATATATGATTAATGCACATTCATGAGTAGGTTTTGAAAGTTTCGAAGGCAAGTATATTGCATTTTATTGTTTGAATCCTTAGAATCTAACCAATTTAAGGTACTTAATAAATTTATCTTACCTATTTCACTTAATGGAAAGAATTTCATTATGTCTATTCACATTAGTATTACCAATCTTAATTCTTTTGTCTGATGCCACAAATAACTAGATTCCTAAAAATGATGACAGAAAATGAGCTGTTGGAGCTTGGGGGAGCATTCAGAAATCAGGAAAAAGGATGGGAATACTTCTCTTCTGCCCTTGCTCCAAAATGTTAGGCCCTAGTTTGGCTTCAGGTTTTGTTACAAAAGCTATGAAGAGAAATCCAGAACGGCTTTAAAATTTTTCAGAAAATATCCATATTTTATTGAAAGATAGTGTGAAGCTTTTGCAGAGAGTGGTTTGAGTTCATCTGGGCCATTACATGATCAATGTCCCCTTTCAATCACCTTTTCTTCCCCTTTGCCCCTGCTGTGATCTTCCAATGTCCAATGTAGCATTTCATTCATGTCTAGAGTGATGAACGATGAAGAGAGACAACTAATGCATGAAGTCAGTGACAAAGCAGAAAGCAAAGGGAGGGCTTTGAAAACGTAGCAACTTATCCTACACCTTTGTTTTTAAGGAATGCCCTAAATGACCAAAAGCAAGAATGCTTTTTGTTTTTATCAGTTTATCCCTGTGAGAAGGTTGTTTTATGAATAATTTGACTATGCTGCCTTTTTGCTTTGTGAATTTATCATTTAAAAGCATAGCTGTAAGTAATGATATTGTGAGAAGAATAAGCAATAGTTACCAGTTTTATAATTATGGTTAGTTTATGTAAGGTATTTTCCAAACCAAGTTAATTGGGAAAGAACCAATGAAAAATTTACCTAAGATTTTATTATGTATAAGCCTTATAAAAATTGATAATATATTTTGAAACGTTGTATCCTTGAGTTTTTTTGTTTTTGTTTTTAGCACCGTATGAATCCATCAGATACAATACACCTAACATAAAAGAGGAAATTAATGGACATAAACAGAAATGTTATAAGTTAATTCAGGAGAAAGCACACATTTGTCACTGCCCCTTACTACTCTAAGGAGAAAATAAATATGGAAATGGGAGGTGCTTGATTCTTTTATTTTTAGAAACTAAATCCAGTTGTCAAAATAAATGTGTAGAAAATAAGATCATTTTGATTGTTTTGAGCAAGGCAAAAATGTATGTTTTGTAAAGAAAACATTAGGAAAAGTAATGGAAAATAAAAATTGAAATAGCTCTATCATTATTGATGAAACTGATATAGCTAATTTTTCCTTATCAAAAGCAAGGTAAAAAAAAAGGAAATGCAAAAGAAATTTCAACTTTGACATTATCACAATGCATAAATGCTACACATATTTCAGGTCAGATGAATGTCATCTGACGGATACTTTACAGTTGCTTAGAATGTGTACTAGAATGTTGAGCTTGCTGGCAGTTTAAGGGTCTGCATAAACTTGAGTTAACCATATGGTGTATTCTTAGAATAGTCATACCGCCCCATGTTTAAAATTTAAATTAAAAAGAAAAAAATATTTTTTTCAAAGTCAAATGTTAGAATTTTAGTTGTTGGCATGTTCAACTACCCGTATAATTGCACCTTCCCATTAATAAAGGAACACAGAATACTCCCTTTTTGTTCATCCAGAATGAAGGAAAAGAAAAGATAGGACTTTGAAATACTGAAATGGATATTATGAGCCACCCAAAAATATCATTTTATTACTATATTGTACCAGTTATGGGAAGTTAATATGTTTAAACTTCAACACCTTAATATATTTTGGCTTCCTAGTAATTCCCCAACGCAAAATTCCCTTGCAATAATATTTAGATAACCATAGAAAGAAGAAAAATATTACAGTTAAGTCAATTATACTTATAATTAAAAGACTGTAATTGTATCTTTGTCGTTATAATTCTCAGAAATAAGACAAAAGTTATGTACTGGGCACTGCTTTTGACAGATTTTTTTGCCAAATGTTTTTTACTTGCTCCAAAATGTGTATTCCCAAACTGAAGCCTGACATATTTTAGGATTGTAGAAGAGTTTTTCATATCTGGAGGAAAAATTGGAAGTCTCTAAGGCTTCAATAAAATTGAACAAGAATAAAAATGAAAAATACAATTAGAAAATTGATACTAATGAGACAGTCTACATGCAAATCAAGCAGTAACACTCAGAAACACATTAGATGCCTATTATAATATGGGTCTCAGGAGATGCAAAATAAATAGAATACTAGGATTTTATTATATGCAGTTATGCTTTGGAATATATGATTATGTTTACTATGCATTTACATTTCTATATTAGTGAACTATGTGACAGCAATTTTTTTTTAGATTGGAAATGACATTTGTCCTTTTTAGTCTGCTTATTTATACCCACTGTGTAGTTAGAACAGACATTGATATTGCTTAATTTTTGAATGTCCAGAATACTGGGAATATGAGAAAATATATACAAAATTTGTCATTGGTAAGTTTTGCTCTTGATGGAATGAAACTCTGGCCAGCAAAAGCAGTACTCTAGGGAGCCCTCTCCCCGTGAAAGGTTTGTGCAATACTGTAATTTGGTTGCTGACAGCACTGCTGCATTTCACCTCTGAGGCTCCCCCAGCTAGGCTCCAAGTTTCCATTCACACTGCTAGCCACTGAAATTTCCCTTTGTCTTCACTGAAGATTTTTTTCCTCTTAACAAATAGGCCCAGCTGCTACTGCAGCGGGTTGCCCACACTCCCCCATACCGCTCTTGCTGAGGATGGCAGCCAGAGTAAAGAATAACAGCTGGGATTGGCTTACTTTGGCATCTAAATAATTTTGGGTGGGTCCATTCCTAACTTTATTATTTCATTTAATTTGCCAACCTTTCCTTCTGAACTTTTAAAAAATTGGCCAATGATGTTTTTCCAAAATGTTTTCCTCATCTGGATGTGACTCTTTTATACCTGGCTGCTGAAAATGATTCATTTTGCACATTGTTATTTTTTCCACTTTAAGCACCATTCAAAAAACAAATGCAGCAGAAACTGATTTATTCACGTGATCTTGGAAAAGTTACTTAACTTTTTCTGACTGGAAGAGGTGGATGAGAAGTAGCACCTATGTCATTGATTGTCTTTGATAAGGATTAAATGAATGAACCTTTGAACGCATGTAGAACAGTGATAGAAAGGCAAAGAAAGAGAGGGAAAGAGAGCAGAAGAGAGCACGTGAAAGCAAGAGTGGAGCAAGAGGGAGGGGAGTGAGAAAATGAGGGAAGGAAAGGAGGAAGGAAAAGGGAGGGAGGGAGGGAGAGAGGAATCATTGCTGGAACGCAGAAAAACCAATAACTCTACTTACTCAGTTAAGACATGTATTTAGCACTTAGCATTTTATATATCTTATTCCATGTTCCTTCCCCCCAAAGTCAATAATTAGAAAAAGACTGGAGTTTAGGAAAGCTTGTGGAATTTTACCCAAATCAGAGAATTTTACTGAAGGTTGGAATTTTAGTGACTTAATTGTATCTGTGGCATCCAGACAGGTGGTCAGACATGTTTTTTCATTTGAATTTGTACATTCTCATGGAAAGGGAAATTACTGCCTGATAAGAAGGTCTGTTCCATTTTTGACCGTTCTGATGAGAAAGTGTTCACATACCTAATCGCAAATCTGACTTCCGGTGTCTCCCACGTTTTAGCCTTGGTTCTTTCCTCTAATGCCATAAGGTCATAAGTCATAACAGACCTCTAAATGTTTAAAGATAGTTATCATGCCCTTTGGTCATGGGTGAATATTCCTCATGCCATGATTGTCCTGACTGATATCAGCATTCTGATCAGGCTCCCCTTTTTAATTTCCCCCTTAAAATCGAGCCCCATAATCAACACTCAAGAGGTCCCTGACTTGTTCGCAGAATTGTGGTGCTGCTAACTGGTGACTTTATTTATTAAAGCCACCTGAGTTGACAGCAGCTTATTGGACAAATATGCCAGCCTTTTGGTTTATGTTGAAACGACTGTCAGTTTTTCCAGGGATTTTTCACATAGACTCTAAGCCAGCTCTTTCCTTTATTTCACACGTGTGGTTTATTTGTTGAAGTTAAGGAAAACTCTCTCCTACTCTCTCCAGTGTAGAATGTGGATCAGAAGCAGAGTAACAGCATGTGGTGCCCTGGACAAGGACGTGAGCTCTGGAGAGACACATTCCTAATTTCAGACTATTTCTGCTGTTGTGTGTTCTCACTTAATTTTCTTAACATCCGTGTCCACATTTATTGTCTTTAGGAAACTAGCTAGTTAGGAAAGATGAAACTTGCATTCGTTGTAGAAATTCTTTTAAAGTATTTAAAAAATTTAAAATACACATTTAATGGGCTCGTTCTAAAATGTCAGTATTTGGAAGAAGTCTAATGCACATAAAAGACAATTTTTAAATTAGAATATATAAAATGTATGCTTTTGGCTTTCAAGGATGGTGTAGACCAATAAATGTAACTGCTGATTTTCTTTATAAATATAAAATAATTTGTCTAATTATAGTAAATGAAAGGTTCATTTGAAATTCTTTAATATGAAAAAATAAAACAGTCTTTCTTCACTGCTAAAATAAACAGGAGACTTTTAAATGTCTTAACAATTTTTATTTAAAAAGAATCTGGAATGGTCACCACAACAGAATGGCAGAATTAAAATACCATCATAGCTGTGATTGCTTAATTTTGTAACTTTAATTTGCTGTCATTTTGTAGATTTGCCAGTCTCTCTGGGTATTTGTAGAATGTCCTGTGATTTGAAAAACGAGGCATGTGATTTTTCAGAATAATTTTTTTCATTAACTCCTTGTAAGTCAAATGGTAAGCTCTAGAAAAATAATTCTGCAGAAGACTTTATATGTTAAAAAATAAGCATCATTAAAATTAAATTTTAAAAAACCTGTATGTGTATATATATATATATTTTTAACCAAACTTACTTGTTCTGTTCTTGTTATAGGATTAACTTTATCAAATGCCCTTTTCCTATATCACTGTATTAGTTTATGACCTGTTTACACTTTTTTGTAATTTTGAATGTAGAGGAAGAATGACTCTAAGAATAGCGTTGAGTCAGGTGGTCACCGAGTTCAAAGAACACTATATATTCAATCAATTTATATGCCTGGTCCCTCTAATGTTTTTATGGTCCATCTGCTTTATTACAGTAGCCTCCTGACTGATATCTTATTGTCAATCCAATCTACTCTTCATACTACAAGTAGAGTGATCATTAAAAATGCAAATCTTACTCATTTCAACTCCCCCCAGTAAATCTTTAATGGAAGAATAGACGTGGATTTTTAGAGAAAACACACTCCTCTTGGCATGGTACACTAGGCTTTTTGCGATGTGAACCCTGTTTACTTTTCCCCTTCTTTTTGCTTTGCATCTTTTCTGAGTTCCAATATTCAGTGATACTGAACTCCATGATTTTCTGGACACCTGTCAAGCTTTTTCTTGCTCTGGACCTTTGTATATTGCTTCTTCCTAGAATGCCTTTTCCTTTTGTCTCCATTCTCCCTTCCTGTGCTGCTTACTCTTAATGTCTCCTCATTTTTAGGACTCGATTTAGACATGGTAGGCTTTTCCAGTCATCTAACTTCCACAGTACTCCATGCATACTTTACAACAATTATTTACTGTGTTCCAATTGTCTGTTAATCTATTAAGTTCACTAGGATGAACTCGTTAGGAATAGGGACAATATTTTATTCATCACTATGTCACAAACACATATCACAGTATCTAGAAAACAGTAAGAACTTATTAAATATATGGATGAATGTGTTCTGTTATGGTCAACCTGTCTTTTCTGGGTGCTTGTTCTACCCAAGAAACATGGGGGAAAAGCTAAACTTCAATGGCACAAAGGAATCTTTCTCTACCCTAGGAGGGCCATAAATAGCCTGTTCCCAGATAACTTCAAATTTATTCACAAATATGGTATCCATAAACTTAATCAATTTTAGGTTGGTGTTATTTTTTTCTTGTTGTGGAAGAATACTTTTTAGGGGCTACTCTACTATGTATGAATTCCAGATCATCCTCTTTGTTGGATAAGATCTACTACATGAAGCGACCTTTTAAAAAACCCATCAAGGGCTTCCCTGGTGGCGCAGTGGTGGGGAGTCCGCCTGCCGATGCGGGGGACACGGATTCGTGCCCCGGTCCGGGAGGATCGCACATGCCGCGGAGCGGCTGGGCCCGTGAGCCATGGCCGCTGAGCTTGCGCGTCCGGAGCCTGTGCTCCGCAACGGGAGGGGCCGCGGCAGGGGGAGGCCCGCGTACCGCAAAAAAAAAAAAAAAACAAAAAAAACCATCAAACAGTGATTTATAATTTCCTCTTTCATAAAATCACTTAGTTACCAATGTATCCAAATTTTAAACTCTGGTAAAGGAAATGGAAGCTCTTTATATTGTATGACACAGTTATGGAAAAATATTTGCTGCGGTTAGTATCATCCCTTTATGGTTAACCTCCTAAGGGCATTTATTGGCCCTCATATATGAAATGGAAATTGGTCATTCTCAAAGGAGGATTATATATATTTGATAAATATCACTGCAAAGTGAAGATTATATAGGAACATAAAACAAAAAATATAAAAATATTTTAATGATGAAAAGGAATTTATTGGCTGTAAAATATTTTAAATTATGCTAAAATATATTTTACACTTTGTATTTCCTATTTAAAATATTCTTAACATATATTTTGGAATTTTAACCAAAATAATGTTTAAGATGAAGAATGTAAAGAGTGTGAATTGGAATTTTTGAAGAATGTTTCTTGACAGAGGTGGGATCTCAGATCTCATCTGGGCCTTGAAGGACAGGTAGGACTTCAGGAAACAACGAATGAGGAGGAGGACATTTCAGGCTGATGCAAAGGCAAAAGTGATGTGGAAGTTGTGGCTTTTCAGGAGAAAGCTCGACTTTTGAAAAAGAACAGGGAATACCACTGAGTAAGTAGACTGGTGCCATTTTACCAGATACTTTCTTTCTTTCTGTTAGAAGATATGGAAGTGTGACAAATTGTGGTTTTTATAAAATAAAAATCCAAATATAGTTTCTTTTCCTATTCTGGCAAAATGTCCCATCTTAGAACTAGTTATGTCCAACATGTGATGTATGGTGTTTCTATTTGATCTAGAATGTGCTTGTACAAAAATTAGGAAATGCAAAAACAGATGTTTTCTTATGTAAAAGAGGTCATAACATGAACGACAATTGCCCTTGCTACTTACATCGAGTTTTGTAATAATCCAGAAATGTCTATATTGTGTGTCACAATTGCTGCCGTAGTTGGAAATGTTTTTGCAGTATGTATACTCCCATTTGCCAAAAGCTTAAGAAAATAGACTCACACATGATTAACAGCAGCTATTTTCCCCCAACTGAACCTAATGATTGAAATCACACATCGTTGGAAAAGGGCCCCAACAAATTCACTAGTTCATGGTCTAATTTCTTCAAGGGCATACGTTTAACCTACGACAGCATAGGTACTTACTGAGGACTTTTTTTTTTCCTTTTTTAAATCAAGCTAATCCATTTTACTAACTTTAGGCAGGATTGTTTAAAACCTTGCCTGATGAAAAAATTCCATTTAATAAATAAAACCCTCTGGAGAGAGAGAGATTCCACAGCAAGCCCTTAGTACTGAGCAAAGCTTAGCGTTTGGAAAGTTTATTGCAAACAAGTTCTTTATTATATCTAAGGTAACTCCCCCATGCTTCTTCCATTTAAGACCATTTTCTCTAGTGTTGTGTGGTTCACTTACAATAGAATTGTTTTATAGTTGCTCTAATCTGCCTTTAGGTGGGAAGGTGTGGGTGTATGCGTACAAACCTCTGTCCTTGAGTGTTAAAAACAACGATGGAGATCTATAAAGTGTGGCATTATTAAGTTATTCTTTTTATGACCTTAGAAGTTTCATGTCATTTTCACCTATAAAGTGCCTTTCTTTAAAAATAGAAACAGGCTTCTTCTCCTGCCAGCTTCAAGGAGCCTCCACGTTCACTCACGGCTGCCCACACCATAGTAGAGCCCATCGGAGCCTGTTTTTTTCTCTGAGCCATAGTCTAAGCTCTTATATTTTCCCTACATTTTTCTTACCATCATTGTTTTATCCTCTCTCCATATCCCTCAGTGCCACGCTATCTGCTAAGTAGGGGGTTTAAAAACAACCTTATGTGAATTAAATGTTATCCATAATGTAAACTTTATAAACAATATATTCACATTTTAGAACTGTTTGGAGGCATCAGATCTCAAATTAAGGGTAACAATGGTAGTGATTTCAGGTTACTTGTAGAGATATATGATATATGGGTGTCACAGAAACCCTGAGAACAGTGCTGGACACAGAAAAAGTGCTCAACTGATATTAGCTCCTGTTATTAGCTGTGATGAAGATGGTGACAAGGGTGGTCTTGTCTCAACACGTCAGAGTAAGGGCTGTATTGTATTCATCTGTATTTTCTTCAGGGAATATAGTGCTTTGTTCTATTCATAGATATATTCAATACATACCTTCATACATGTATTCAGTAAGTAGGCGTTTGATTCAACCACATAAAATCCTCTACTTAAGAATGATAGGAAGTTACTTAGACATTTATGCTTTGTGAAGAATCATTTGAACAGTTTATTAATCTTTGAATTCTTCACTGTATGCATGATAGAATTGCACCTCCCTACCTCCCCTTGGAGGTTAACTTGGCTTTGCGACTTGATTTGGTCAGTTAAATGAGGTCAGAATTGACAAATGCCACTTCCGTGCAAAAACCTTCAGAAATTAAGACCAAGAGTGTGATTTGTAACCTTTTCTTTTCCAGCCTCAGCAGTCACAAATGCACTTGCCAAGATGGAGGCTCTGGTACCCTGGGTCCCAGACTTACTTGATAAGCAGGGTCCCACTTGAAGACTTGCCTTGGTTACATAAACTGAGATAGAAAAAAACATCTGTTCTTTGAAGCCACTGAGATTTCCGGGGTTTTGGTTTTTTTGTTTGTTTTTAACATCTTTATTGGAGTATAATTGCTTTACAATGGTGTGTTAGTTTCTGCTGTGTAACAAAGTGAATCAGCTATACATGTACATATATCCCCGTATCTCCTCTCTCTTGTGTCTCCCTACCTCTCACCCTCCCTATCCCACCCCTCTCGGTGGTCACAAAGCACCGAGCTGATCTCCCTGTGCTATGCGGCTGCTTCACACTAGCTATCTATTTTACGTTTGGTAGTGTATATAAGTCCATGCCACTCTCACTTCGTCCCAGCTTACCCTTCCCCCTCCCTGTGTCCTCAAGTCCATTCTTTACGTCTGGTCTGACTTTATTCCTGTCCTGCCCCTAGATTCTTCAGAAGCTTTTTTTTTTTTTTAGGTTCCATATATATGTGTTAGCATACGGTATTTGTTTTTCTCTTTCTGACTTACTTCACTCTGTATGACAGTCTCTAGGTCCATCCACCTCACTACAAATAACTCAATTTCGTTTCTTTTTATGGCTGAGTAATATTGCATTGTATATATGTGCCACATCTTCATTATCCATTCATCTGTCAATGGACACTTAGGTTGCTTCCATGTCCTGGCTATTGTAAATAGAGCTGTAATGAACATTGTGGTACATGACTAGGATTAATCTCCAAACTTTACAGGCAGCTCATGCAGCTCAATATCAAAAAAACAAGCAACCCAATCCAATAATGGGCAGAAGTCCTAAATAGACATTTCTCCAAAGAAGATATACGGATTGCCAGCAAACACATGAAAGAATGCTCAACATCACTAATCATTAGAGAAATGCAAATCAAAACTACAATGAGGTATCACCTCACACCAGTCAGAATGGCCATCATCAAAAAATCTAGAAACAATAAGTGCTGGAGAGGGTGTGGAGAAAAGGGAACCCTCTTGCACTGTTGGTGGGAATGTAAATTGATACAGCCACCATGGAGAACAGTATGGAGGTTCCTTAAAAAACTATAAATAGAACTACCATACAACCCAGCAATCCCACTACTGGGCATGTACTCTGAGAAAACCGGGGTTGTTTTTTGTTGCAGCCTAACCTGTCCTCTCTTGACTGATCATTGGCAGCACATTTATTTGGGAAGAAAACATTTTTGCTCCTAGACATGACTAAGCAAACTGTTTTTTTCCACACACAAATTATGTTCAGGTGTCACTCCACATAACCGACTGTGCCATGCCAACTTTCTCCATACTACATGTGGTGAAATTCTTTCCTTACAAGGAAGAAACATAGCATCTGTTGTATTTGAACAGGAAAACAGCTTCTGGCTAGCTGTCCACAGTGCTGAATCGGGAATAAAATCTGTCTGGCTGTTTGTCTCCTGGATTGTAGGACTTTGGAGGAACATGAGCAGCTAGACTTACCTATATAATTGTTATCTTATTCTCCTTTTTCTCTTGGCTTATGCATTAGAAAGTATAGAGTGAAGTGACAACTTGTGACAGGTATAGTTGTTAAATAATCACGTGGGACTTTCCAGAGCAAACACAGCAACTCCTCTGTCTTAGTAACAGCAAGAAAGACTGAAGGGTGGAGAAAATAATCCTAACTTCCACAGACTTGGTAATTCTCTGAGAGATTCAACGATATTTCTTGAATTCTTGTTTCCCTACCTTTATATATGAATATTGTTTTATATTTTAAATGCTTTAAAAGATGCTGCATCCTTAAAAGTCATTTTGGTTGCATTTTTTCAGTAAATGATTACAATGAAAATTACATTTCATATTCTCTAATGGTAAGGAGTAGGAAACTGGGATGAAATATGTAGTTTTAGTGACAACTAAGAGAGATATATGAAAAAATATTATTTCCAATTTGTTTACACCATCCTCAAGAGTACTGGTCTTGAGTTTGTTCTTATTTTTTACAGTAGTTTTACTGTCTTGGTGTTAAGAGTGAAAAATTATGATCAAAAGTTGACATACGGATTGTAGAATACAAAAGACTATTAAATGCAGAAAAAGTACAAATAATCTTCATTCAAAAGCTTTGTTAAGTGTATGAATATGGATTATTTTTAGGCTTGAATTCTTTTTCTCATATCGTATTAGACTAAGTCTGTTTCTCTGTGTAGATGGTAAATAGGGCTCCTTGTTAGTTCAATTTTAGATAAAATGTGTAAAGAGAGTACTTTCTGAAAACAGTAATCATTCCATATTGTTTTGCGGTTTACAGTGCTCCATTAAAAACAGCATGATATTGTTAGGTCTATTTTAAGCAATCATACAGTCTGATTCACAAAGGAGAACTGACACTTCCTTCCCATGTTTTATTACTGTATATCTTAGATTGCATTCTGTGTGCTATTTTTTTATTGATGGGAGGATGGTGAGAAAGGCAGGATGGATTAAATGGATTCATTGGGAGACACTATAGAACATAAGTTTCTATTGGTTTCAGGTTTTAGAGTAGTCAAGAAGTTAGGGTGCTTCTTCCAATATGAATAAAAATTACTCTTTTTAAGTACCTACTTTATGCTCAGTGATTTAGATGCATCACCTCAAATCCTCCAAATACCTTTGTATTATTATTCATATTTTATGAGTAAGCTAAAAGAGGCTCAGTTGTTTAAATGCCTTCCCCAAGTGAAGCCGTGTAGCTAGCAAATAACAAAACTGGATTCAAACCCAGTGTCCGTCTGTACTGTTTGAATATAACAGGCTGAATTAGGGTGTGGTTTTGAAAGATTATTTCCCCTTAGTATGTCAAAGTGTCTTTCCCAGTAGTGTGCAGATTAGTCATTACATTTTTCTACATGAAATATTAACTTTGGTAATACTTATGTTGTAAGGATGGAGAACTCTTGTTTGGGAGTTACTAAAGAATTTGTTCCACAGGGTAAGTGTACACCTATCCCAGAAACAGACATTCATGTGTTTTACCTCATCCTTAATAACACTAGAGCATTCTGTTCTTTAAAACCCAGGATTAAAATCAGGCAAAGAAGGCTTAAACTGGACAAACGTACAATTATCAAAATATACTCTTAGAATTAGGAAGGCAGTAGGCACTGGGCAGACATTTTGTTTGCTTATTTTCCTCATCAACTGAAAAAAAGTCAAATTCTGGCTACGTGGCCTTGGGTATCTTACTACCTGTCTCAATCCTTCATCTGTAAGGTGTACCCATCTCCTTTATAGGATTGTTCTTTGGATTAATTTGAATATTAAAGCTTAAATAACAGTGCTTGTCATAGTAAGATCTTAGAATTTTAAGTATTTACTGAGAACATGAGAATGTACAGTTAGAAGGAACTGTATTATTACTGTGCTTTAGCTCTGAAATAAATAAATATATATTTAAATATTTAAATAAACAAATATATATTTATTTAAACAAATATATATTTATTTAAATAAATAAATATATTTTAATATATATTTGGTGGGGGGAACAGTTTTCATTTATTTTTTTCACAAATTAAGTCAGAGGACCCAGAGACCTGGTGTGTAGCACCAAGTGTCCTGTTGCAGCAGGTACTTCTCAGATACCTTGTCTTCCAACCCAGCCCTCTGACATATCCAGTTTTTTTTGACAAGTGCAATCATTTTAACAACAGGGCCATTCAGATCCACTTCATTTATTCAAAAGCTCTTCCGAGAGGATCTCTGCTTGACTGCTTCAAGGATCTCCCTGCTGGTAATGGCTTTTCAGTGGTTATAGAAGGACAGTCTCACTGCCTCCAGGCTAACCCATTCCAGTTGCTGATCCTTCAGAAAGCCCAGTGCATCCAAGACCCAGGAACACCTGCTGAAGTCTGGGTGGGTTTGCTTTAGGATTTTCCCCATGAAACTAAAATAGATCTCCTTCGTCCTTCTCTTCTTCCCAAAGGCTGAACTGGCCCATTCGTATTTCTTTTTGGCTGGGATATAAATTGTAGTCTTCTTAGGAAATTGTAGTCCATGAAGCAAATGAAGTGCACATGGAAGGCTTAATCCATATACATCTAGCTCAGACCGCTGGCCTAATGATTGAGATATATGTATATGCTAGTTGTTGAGTAACACTCTGAATAAAAATCAATAAAGTAGTTTAAAGAAGATAGAATGTGTCAGGGGTTCTGCTTTATATAGGGTGATCAGGAAGAGTGTCTCTGATGAGTGATATTTCAGTAGAGAACTAAAAGAAATGTGGAAGCTTAGGAGGAAAACATTATGGACAGAGAGACTGTCAAGTGCAAAGGCATTGAAACTAGAGGGTTATTTATCCATTCTAACAGTGAACTGAGCAGGGAGAAATAGAGGTGAAATTAGTGAGGCAGATGGGGAGCTGATCTGTGGGTCTTGTCTACCATGCTGAAGAGCGGGCTTCAGCTGCAGGAATAGGAAACCGTTGGAGTTCTGAGTTACAATGACTTGGTCTGACTTTCAGATTGAAGAGGTCACTGACTATTGGATAAGCAGGTGATGGACTTTAGGGACAAGGTTTGAAACAGAGAAACCAGTCTGGAGGCTATTTTAATAGTTCAGGTAAGGGAACTTGGTGGCTTGGAGGTGAGTGGAATTGATGGAGACAGAAAGAAAAGATGTGGATATTAAAAGTAGATCCAGCAGAATTAGCTGATAGCTTCTTATGGGATGTAAGAGGAAGAGAGGAGCCAAAAAATGATTTCAAGTGTTTTGTCCTAAACAGCTGGAATCGTGGAGTTGCTACTTTCTCATGGGAAATGTTGCTGGAGGAGTAAGTATGCAGAGAGATTGTGTGGTAGCTGAATGGGGACCTGAGGTCAAGGGGAGTGATGGCTAAACGTGGGTGATGTACCACATGCTTGTCTAGTGAGGGAATGATCTGGTGAGAGGCAACAATTGATGATGCAAAAGAGGGAAGAAAGTCCTTGAGTAGGTGAGATATGGGATTTATTAAAGCAGAGCAGAGGTTGGGCTGTGACGGGAATGCAGAGGGCAGCAGAGTATAGGAGTACTGATGTAGAGGGTTAGGTAGAATTGATGGTGGTGGAAAAACTGGGGACTTCTCTTTTTACGACTTCTAGTTTCTCACTTATATGTGAAGCCAGGTCCTCCACTGTGGGACAGGAAGGAGGAAAGTCACGTGTATCATTTTGCTGGGGCTGCCAATAACACATACCACAGATGAGGTAGCCTAAACAACTGAAATTTTTTTCCTCACAGTTCTGGAGACTAGAATTTCGGGATCAAGGTATCAGCCGGATTGGTTTCTTCTAAGGCCTCTCTCCTTGGCTTGGTCATCTATGCCCTGTGTCTTCACATGGTTTTCCTTCTGTGTCTGTGTCCTAGCCTCCTCTTCTTATAAGAATACCAGTCACATTAATTTAGGGCCCATCCTAATTACTTCATTTTAACTTAATTACCTCTTTAAAGAGCCTATCTCCAAATACAGTCACATTCTGAGGTACTGGGGATTCAAATTTTAACATATAAATTTGGGGGACTCAATTCAATCCGTAAAGAGATATTTGAAGTTTGAGGAAAGTATGATATAATTCTCGAGAATGGGCTAGGTACATTTAGGATTGTATGGCACTGTTTCAGTTAGTGCTATAAACATGTTCAGTCACAGTCGCAGCATTGTAATATTCATAACACTTAAGAAAATCAAGGGATAACTTAAGTTTAAAGTTTTAATAACTCTATTCATGCCAATTAAATGTAAAAAATATTTTCTGTATATATACTCTAGTTGTATAGAAGATAAAAAAGAAAATAATAATAGTAGCTCTGTTGTAGCTCTTTCTTTACTATGCATACATATGTTCTAGGTATTTTTGCCAAGTGATTTGCATTTGTTATTTCATAAATTATGCCCACAGAGGGTCAAGATTAGAAAACTAGAAAAGCGGGGGAGATAGGTAGAGTGAACTCTCTACGTCTTTCATCCCATGACCTCCAGCTTCTGCTAGTCTCTACAACAGTCTTATATTCAGTATGAAAAGTCTATGTGCACTCTCTGCTTTGGGTATTTAATACATAATATACATTTTTTTCAAAATTTATTTATAGATTGTCTTTAAATCAAGATGTAATATTTTCCACAAATATCTTGATTTTATTTTACAGTTCATTTTAGCAAATTTAAAAGTTATTTATACAAATAGAGGGGAGTCTCTTTGGCTTTCTTAAAAGTTATCCATAATCAGTATGCGATGTTTAATTGTATTACTGTAATGTTTAAAATACAGTAGAAAATGAAGAAAACACATAGCAAATATTTAAGTAGAAGACTAACATACATGGTTTCAACATACCTTTTTGTACTATTGATGGGGCATCTTCTGAAACTCATGGTCATGCTATATGATCAACTATAATCAGCAGTGGTTAAAAATATTATTCAGAATGTTTATTTTTAAGAGAGGTGGGACCAATTCTAAGATGGTGGAGTAGAAGGACATGCGCTCACTCCCTCCTGTGAGAGCACCAGAATCACAGCTAACTCCTGAAAAATCATTGACAGGAAGACACTGGAACTCACCAAAAAATGCACCCCACATCCAAAGACAAAAGAGAAGCCACAGTGAGATGGTAGGAGGGGCACAATCACAGTAAAATCAAATCCCATAACTGCTGGGTGGGTGACTCACAGACTGGAGAACACTTATACCACAGAAGTCCACCCACTGGAGTGAAGGTTCTGAGACCCACATCAGGCTTCCCAACCTGGGGGTCCGACAACGGGAGGAGGAAGTCCGAGAGAATCAGACTTTGAAGGCTAGCAGGATTTGATTGCAGGACTTTGACAGGACTAGGGGAAATAGAGACTCCACTCTTGGAGGACACACACTACAGATGTCCATAGTGTGTGCATTAGGACCCGGGGGAAGGCGCAGTGAACCCCTAGCAGACTGAACCAGACCTACCTGCTAGTGTTGGAGGGTCTTCTGAAGAGGCAGGGGGTGTCCTTGTCCCCGTGGCTCACCACGGGGACAAGGACACTGGCAGCAGAAGTTCTGGGAAGTACTCCTTGGCATGAGCCTTCCCAGAGGCCACCATTAGCCCCACCAAAGAGCCTGTAGCCTCCAGTGCTGGGTCACCTCAGACCAAACAACCAACAGGGAGAGAATTCAGCCCCACCCATCAGCAGATAAGGGGATGAAAGTTTTACTGAGCTCTGCCCACAGCCAGTCCCTCCCTTCAGGAAGCTGGCACAAGCCTCTTAGATAGCCTCATCCACTGGAAGGCAGACAACAGAAGCAAGAAGAACTACAATCCTGCAGCCTGTGGAACAAAAACCACATTCACAGAAAGACAGACAAAAGGAAAAGGCAGAGGACCATGTACCAGGTGAAGGAACAAGATAAAACCCCATAAAAACAACTAAATGAAGTGGAGATAGGCAACATTCCAGGAAAAGAATTCAGAATAATGTTAGTGAAGATGATCCAGCACCTCAGAAAAAGAATGGAGGCAAAGATCGAGAAGATGCAAGAAATGTTTAACAAACACTTGAAGAATTAAAGAACAAACACCTAGAAGAATTAAAGAACAAACAGAGATGAACAATACAATAACTGAAATGAGAGATACAGTAGAAGGAATCGATAGCAGAATAACTAAGGCAGAAGAACAGATAAGTGACCTGGAAGACAGAATGGTGGAGTTCACTGCTATGGAACAGAATAAAGAAAAAAGAATGAAAAGAAATGAAGACAGCCTAAGAGACCTCTGGGACAACATTAAATGCACCAACATTCCCATTTTAGGGGTCCCAGAAGGAGAAGAGAGAGAGAAAGGACCTGAGAAAATATTTGAAGAGTTTATAGTCGAAAACTTCCTTAACATGGGAAAGGAAATAGCCACCCAACTCCAGGAAGCTCTGAGAGTCCCAGGCAGGGTAAATCCAAGGAGAAACACGCCGGGACACATAGTAATCAAACTGACGAAAATTAAAGACAAAGAAAAATTATTAAAAGCAACAAGGGAAGAACAACAAATAACATACAAGGGAACTCCCATAAGGTTAACAGCTGATTTCTCAGCAGAAACTCTACAAACCAGAAGGGAGTGGCACAATATATTTAAAGTGATGAAAGGGAAGAACCTACAACCAAGATTACTCTACCCGGCAAGGATCTCATTCAGATTCGATGGAGAAATCAAAAGCTTTACAGACAAGTGAAAGCTAAGAAAATTCAGCACCACCAAACGAGCTCTGCAGTAAATGCTAAAGGAACTTCTCTAAGCAGGAAACACAAGAGAAGAAAAACACCTAGCAAAACAAACCCAAAACAATTAAGAAAATGGTAATAAGAACATACATATCGATAATTACCTTAAATGTGAATGGATTAAATGTTCCAACCAAAAGACACAGGCTTGCTGAATGGATACAAAAACCAGACCCATATATATGCTGTCTACAAGAGACCCACTTCAGACCTAGGGACACCTACAGACTGAAAGTGAGGGGGTGGAAAAAGATATTCCATGCAAATGGAAATCAAAAGAAAGCTGGAGTGGCAATACTCATATCATATAAGATAGAAGTTAAAGAATGTTGCAAGAGACAAGGAAGGACACTACATAATGATCAGGGGATCAATCCAAGAAGGAGATATAACAATTATAAATATATATGCACCACACTACATAAGGCAAATGCTAACAGCTATTAAATACATAAGGCAAATGCTAACAGCTATAAAAGAGGAAATCGACAGTAACACAGTAATAGTGGGAGACTTTAACACCTCACTTACACCAATGGACAGATCATCCAGACAGAAAATTAATAAGGAAACACAAGCTTTAAATGACACAATTGACCAGATAGATTTAATGGATATTTATAGGACATTCCATCCAAAAACAGCAGATTACCCTTTCCTCTCAAGTGCACATGGAACATTCTCTAGGATAGATCACATCTTGGGTCACATATCAAGCCTTGGTAAATTTAAGAAAATTGAAATCATATCAAGCATCTTTTCTGACCACAATGCTATGAGATTAGAAATAAATTACAGGGGAAAAAACGTAAAAAACGCAGACACATGAGGCTAAACAATACGTTACTAAATAACCAAGAGATCACTGAAGACATCAAAGAGGAAATCAAAAACTACCTAGAGACAAATGACAATGAAAACACGACAATCCTATACTATGGGATGCAGCAAAAGCAGTTCTAAGAGTGAAGTTTATAGCAATACAATCCTACCTCAAGAAACAAGAAAAATCTCAAATAAACAATCTAACCTTACACCTAAAGGAACTAGAGAAAGAAGAACAGACAAAGCCCAAAGTTAGTAGAAGGAAAGAAATCATAAGGATCAGAGCAGAAATAAATGAAATAGAAACAAAGAAAGCAATAGCAAATATCAATAAAACTAGAAGCTGTTCTTTGAGAAGATAAACAAAATTGATAAATCTTTAGCCAGACTCATCAAGAAAGAGAGAGAGAGAACTCAAATCAGTAAAATTAGAAATGAAAAAGGATAAGTTACAAAAGACATAGACAAAGATACTACAAAAAAAAAAAATTACAGACCAATATCACTGATGAACATAGATGCAAAAATCCTCAACAAAATACTAGCAAACAGAATCCAGCAACACATTAAAAGGATCATACACCATGATCAAGTGGGATTTATCTCAGGGATGCAAGGATTCTTCAATATACGCAAATCAATCAATGAGATACACCGTATTAACAAATTGAAGAATGAAAACCATATGAACATCTCAATAAATGCATAAAAAGCTTTTGACAAAATTCGACACCCATTTTTGATAAAAACTCTCCAGAACGTGGGCACAGACGGAACCTACCTCAACATAATAAAGGCCATATACAACAAATCCAAAGCAAACATCATTCTCAATGGTGAAAAACTGAAATCATTTCCTCTAAGATCAGGAACAAGACAAGGATGTCCCCTCTCGCCACTGTTATTCAACATAGTTTTAGAAGTCCTAGCCATGGCAATCAGAGAAGAAAAAGAATTAAAAGGAGTACAAATTGGGAAAGAAGAAGTAAAACTGTCACTGTTTGCAGAGACATGCTACTATATATAGATAATCCTAAAGATGCCACCAGAAAGCTACTAGAGCCAATCAATGAGTTTGGTAAAGTTGCAGGATACAATGTTCTTGGATTGGAAGAATCAATATCGTGAAAATGACTATACTACCCAAAGCAATCTACAGATTCAGTGCAATCCCTATCGAATTACCAATGGCATTTTTTTACAGAACTAGAACAAACAATCTTAAAATTTGTATGGAGACACAAAAGACCCCGAATAACCAAAGCAATCTTGAGGGAAAAAAATAGAGCTGGAGCAATCAGACTCCCTGACTCCATACTATACTACAAAGCTACAGTAATCAAGACAATATGGTACTGGCACAAAAACAGAAGTATAGATCAATGGAACAGGATAGAAAGCCCAGAGATAAACCAGTCAACTACTCTCTGGCAAAAGGGGGCAAGGATATACAATCGAGAAAAGACAGTCTCTTCAATAAGTGGTGCTGGGAAAACTGGACAGCTACATGTAAAAGAATGAAATTAGAACACTCCCTAACACCACACACAAAAATAAACTCCAAATGGATTGATGACCTAAATGTAAGACTGGACACTATAAAACTCTTAGAGGAAAACATAGGAAGAATACTGTTTGACATAAATCACAGCAAGATCTTTTTTGATCCACCTCCTATAGTAATGGCAATAAAAACAAAAATAAACAAATGGGACCTAATGAAACTTAAGCACTTTTGCACAGCAAAGGAAACTGTAAACGAGACGAAAAGACAGCCCTGAGAATGGGAGAAAGTATTTGCAAATGAACCAACAGACAAAGGATTAATCTCCAAAATATATAAACAGCTCATGTAGCTCAATATTAAAAAAACAAACGACCCAATTAAAAAATGGGCAGAAGACCTAAGTACGGAGGTTCCTTAAAAAACTAAAAATAGAACTACCATACGACCCAGCAATCCCACTACTGGGCATATACCCTGAGAAAACCATAATTCAAAAAGAGTCATGTACCACAATGTTCTTTGCAGCTCTGTTTACAATAGCCAGGACATGGAAGCAACCTTAGTGTCCATCGACAGATGAATGGATAATGAAGATGTGGCACATATATACAATGCAATATTCCTCAGACATAAAAGGAAACGAAATTGAGTTATTTGTAGAGATGTGGATGGACCTAGGGATTGTCATACAGAGTGAAGTAAGTCAGAAAGAGAAAAACAGATATCGTATATTAACGCATATATGTGGAATCTAGAAAAATGTTACAGATGATCTGGTTTGCAAGGCAGAAATAGAGATACAGACGTAGTGAACAAATATATGGACACCAACGGGGGAAAGCGGGGTGGAGGGGTGGTGGTGGTGGTAGGATGAATTGGGAGATTGGGATTGACATATATACACTAATTTGTATAAAATAGTAATAAGAACCTTCTTATAAATAAATAAATGAAATTCCAAAAAAAATAAGAGGTAAATGAGAGAGAGTTAGGAATAAATTGCATATGGTGTAATGTTTAAATTATCTTTCTCAATACAAATTAATTTGTTAGACATTTCTCTATACTTTCTCAATACTTAGAAATTTGTCAGATGGCTTTACTTTTACTTCTTGGCAGGCGTCCCTTGAATCCTTAAAATGAATGAAATTTTATGCTGCAAGTTGTACCACAGTGTACTTTTCTTTCACTTAGCTCTCTCACACAGTGAGACTTGGGATTTTACCAACTTTGAATGCTTATCTGTACTCATAGCCATTTGGGTTGCATGCCATTTGAAAACCAGATGAATACTATGGATTCTTTAGAAAAATTCAAAACTTTGCATGTACATTCAAAACATTGCATCCAGATTCAAGCAATTCATGGATTCCCATAAGACAGCCCGTGAATATCCATGGACTTCAAATTATAGTGCTTCTAGACTAATGGTAATAGCCTGGTTATACCAATTATGACTTATCTTGATGGAATATAATATATAACAGGAACAGGGGGATGTTTATGAGGAACTGAAGCATGACGAAAACAAAACACAAAGTTATATATGTACTATGATTACAATGATATAAACTACACATCTCGACAAAAATTTTTTAAATTCATATAAAACAAAAGTAGCTGTCTAAAAGTAGTAGGATTATGAAAATTTTTCTTTTAAAAATTCATTATTTTAAAAATGCTATATTGTTTTGTATTAAAAATAATATAGTAATATGAGAAACCTACAAAAGAGATAATGTATAACCTGGACAAATGCAATCATTCCTTAGGTGCTCATTGAACATCTTTCTTTTTTTATTTTCTTTTATCAACTTCTCTTTTGTTCTCTTGACTGAAGCTAAAATAATCATTAAAAAAAATTCAGTCTGGTTATACCACCTCTGCAATTAAAGCTACTCAGTAGCTTCTGACTATGGTCTCCAAGTCTCGTTTTCATGAGATGGCCTTTGCCCATCTCCCTACATTTCCCCCACTTCACTAGCCTTTCCCAGAAAAAGCCTACTCCTCCTTGCCTCTCTGCCTCTACACTTGACTTTGCCCATTCATCCTCTTGTCCTGCTCTCCTCTCCTAAATCTTACTCATCCTTTAGGTTTCAGCTCCAACTTTACTTGTTAAGGAAAGATCCTATTTATTCTCCAACTTGAGAACAGTACTGCATTATTCACACTTACAAGCATTCTGATTTTAATTTCATAGATTTTTTTGTGGAAGGAATGACTAATAAACCCACAAGACAGTTCATATTTTTTCGTAAAACATTAAAATATTAAAAACATGGAGGTTTTTTTTATATATAGATAATACTGAGAGCAAAGCATTCCAATTGACTAATTTAATCAATACGGGCAACCCACTCCCATAATATTAACATACATAAGGCAAGTCCTCTTCAAGATAGTACAGTAAGGGAATTACAAAAGTAGAGAAAGTGCTCGAGTGGAGAAGGTATTTTATAACACTTAGAGTTTATTTTTTGAGATTTAGGCTGATAATATGACCCCAAAACATCCAGGAATTTTCAAACGTTCAGAGAAAATGAAAGTCAATTAAGTTAAAAAAAAAAATTGAGTCAAACATGTTATTTGTTGTCATGTGGACACAATAGCTAACTGATTGAATCTGTATTTCTTTAAAGTTACATAAGTACTGCCTTAGGTCATTTCACACTGGGGGGTTCAAGAGGAAAGACAAATTAGCTCAGTGTGTGCTAATCTCAGCATCATCTCTGTGGTTGGAATAGCACTTCTGAGTGTTCATATAAGAAGTTCAGCCTTCTTGAACTATTTCCAGTTTTACCAACCAGGAAGTGTTGGTAGAAGTTTACGTAGCTTCATTCCTGTGGACTTAACATTTAAGGAATGGTGATATATATCACATCCTGCATTTTGCTTCAAATAGCCTTAGTACAACAAAGATCATGAAATTACACTGTTTTTAGCTTTAATTTCAAATATTCTTGGAAGCTTTACTTTAGTAGATCCTATTCTGTAATCTTATATTGGTCACAGTATAATATGCAAATAGGAAAATACATATATTTGTTTAAAACCATAATATCCAACCTGACATTTTTAATCTCATAAGATTACCCAGGAAATGGATGAGCTGCTAAAATATTAAGGCTAACAAGTCATCAATTCAATGGTGTTTTATAGGTCACCCTGACCGGAAGAACTGTCAACCGTTTTGTTCCCTTCATTCTGTAAATCAAGACTTTCAAAGGTTTTGCAGCTTAGAATGCATCCAAGGTAGTAATCTGAAAGTTTTCAATTTTCTTACCAGGTACCATTACCTAAACCTGCTGAATGCTGAGTAGATATCTAATGATTGCTGTTCACCAAAGGACAATTAGGATTCTGGTCTCAAAATGTTTAATAACATATTTGAGAGATGGAAACTTTTATTATTTGTTTCAATTGTTCTTAATTTTAAAATTGTATCTTTGTACATATTTAAAAGTTCATAGAATAAAAGGTTTCTATGCATATCTAAATAGTAAGGAAAAAAACCACTTAGGTTTAAAACCAAGAAATTGGATCACGTCTACTTGAATTCCATCTAAGAGCCCTAACAGCCAGGTATTTTTTCATAAATTATAGACAGCTTGATTCAGACTATACACATAGCACTTAAATGGAACAATATATCTGAAGAGAGACATTCCCTTTCTTTCTATACATTTATTGCTTCTTAAACAAATTTTGCTGCACTTTCAGGAGTAAGGGATGAAATTCCTCTCTCCTCCTCCTTAAACCTATTTGCTTTGCAAATGTACTAATGCGCTTTATTCTAACAGTTAAAAAAGAAGTGCTTTATCAGTAGCTAGAACAATTTCACTTTCCAGAAATGTGATTATATTCAGTTTCATTAGGTGAACCATGCAATTAGGGATATCAATCTTCCCTTTCGGTACCTGAAGAAACTTCTGACAGTGGGTGATTTGGCAAGATAAGCTCTACACAAATTTAACTTCCTGTTCAGTTTCTTAGCACCTTAATTTTCTTACAGCTTTTAAAAAACACATGTGCAAGAGGAGTAGCCAAATCCAAAGAATGAAAGTGTTTGTATAAATGCTTGTTATAAGTACTGTTGTGTTGCAATAGACAGCTCCAATGATTAAATGGCTAGGTTTTTATACAATATTTTAGATGAATGCAGAGATTTACAGCAAACAAAATATATTCATGCGGCTTAAAGGATTAGAAAATATTTACTTTTGTGAGAAAATCATTGAACTTTTGGTCTTTTTCTTTACACATTAAAATAAAACTGTACCTAGCTCACTGCTGGTATTAGAACTAATTTGTTAAAGAACTAAACTTAAACTAGCACAGGGGGCAGAGTACCTTCTGATTTCCTTAATAAAATGTCTATAGCAGCATCTAGTTTTGTTCAGAAAAGGTGTGCCATTTTTCTATGTGAGTAGTTATGATTTAAATAGTATTAGCTTTCATGTCATAAAAATATGAGACCTTTTCTCACTTCCTCTACCTAGTAGTAACTTGAAGATATTCCTATTCACAGTATAAAGCAAAAAAGAACCTACTATAAAGTTTTATGCTTTTTTACCTTTTTCTCTTTTATGTTTCACGTTCCTCATACAGCCAGCAAGCACTGAAAATAATTCAACACTTGTATTAACGTATGAACTTCAGGGGTTTTTTTGGGGGGTGGGATGGGGAAATGAGAGTTAATGATGTACACATTCATACTGTGCTTCTAAATGCTTTATTATTCCCAGAAGTAGGGGACTTGGCCCAGTGGGTAAGTGGTATTTCTTGGAGAAATATAGTGCTGGGTTGGAAGCTTATTGAAGAAATACTATACAACTTAACTATTTTTTCTTGAACAAGTATCTATGAAATTCCATATTTTTGGTGGACTAAATATCAGTTTCAATTTCACTTAACAAATATTAATTGAGGACCTACTATATGCAACTTATGATACTCAAATGAGTCAAATACCCAAAGAACTTTAGCTGGTGAGTCAGGTTCACATGGAATATACAGGGGAAGAGTGTTCAGAAAAGGATCTTATGTGCATATCACAGTGAATAGGATGGATCAAAGAGAGTAAGTAGTTAATCCAAGTTCATACAGTAAATAAATGGCACAATGGGACTTCAGAACACAAATTTTGTCTGAGTTAAAGCCAAAGTGGCGTTCATTGAATTGTATTGACTTTTGTATTAGTTTCCTGTTGTTAATGTAGCAAATGATTATAAACGTAGTGTCTTTAAACAACACAGAGCTATTAGCTTGCAGTTCTGGAGGTTGCAAGGGCGATGTTCCCTCTAGAAGCCCTAGGAAATATCCATTTTCTTGTCTTTTTATAGCATCTAGAGGCCACTTACATCCCTTGACCTGTGGCCTCTTCCTTGAATCATTTCAAACCTCTGCTTTCTTCATCACACCTCTTTCTCTCACTCTTATCCTCCTGTTCCCTTTTCACAAGGACCCTTGTGATTGCGTTGGATTCACCTGGATAATCCAGGATTATCTCCCATTTCAAAAACATAACTTCTTTACAACACTGAAGTCCCTTTTGCTGTGTAAGGCAACATATTCACAAATTTCCAGGGATTAGGGTGTGCTTGTCTTTGGGGAGGCCATTATTCAGCCTATCACAACTCTCTAGAGCCTAGTCCATTCCTACTTAATTTTGCCATTGGAATTTATCTTTCAATCTTCTTTTTGCATCCTAACTTTCCACTTATTTCTAGTTATCCTTATTTCTCTAATATTATGACCCTGTTTAGCAAAAAAAAAAAAAAAGCCACAATTTTTCTTTGTTTTACCTTCATATTGCTTGAGATTCTGCCATGCTTCTAATAATGAATATTTCTTGGTAGTGGTAATTCCTGGATTTTAATTTCTGGAGAAGGACTTTGAGGAAAAGTTTTAATTTTGACAGAGATAAAAACAAAGGGAGTATTTTATTTTGAAGGATTTTGATGAACAAAGGCCCAGAGCAAGATATATAAGGGAGAACCAAATAAAATAATGTTACCTAGTCTATAGGGAACATTTGATAGCCTGTAGGATGAGAGAGGAAAAGTAAAATATGGGAGCCATTTTTCAAAAGCCCTCAAATTAATCAGTAGTATACTTATGTAATATGATTGATGGAAAAAATGATTATTATTGTAAAATTAAGTTTTCTACAAATCCATTACTGATAAAATGTGTTTATTGTGTGGTAAAGGCCCATTTTTAAAAAGCTTGCTCTTCTTTTTATACACTGACCTTTAAAATTCCAAAAACTTCTTTCAAAAGCAATTGTGCTATTTATTATTTAGAAACAGATACACACACACACACCAACACATTAGCAGGACCTCATGCAATGCTGGCTATAAAACAGGGTTGGAACACTATAGGCATATACTTTTGAACAAGGGTTTATTTATTCTGCTTATCTCATTATGTAGTTCTAATGATTTTTAATACTATTGAATGGTTTTTTGAATGTCTGAATGTGGATATTAGTCTATATGTAAACTGTCAGGTAGTAAATGCCTAATGGGCCATCTATATACTCACTTCTGTTGTATTCATCTTGTGTAGAACTACTCATATTTATGTAACAAAAATCAACTTAATTTTACAGTCATTAAGGAACAGCTATGAAAGTATTTAATTGCTATAAATCAACCTTGGAGCAAAAGTTTTAAATTATTAAATTTAAGCTCCCAGTATAAATGAACTATTTTGGCATTCATTAGATTAAAATGATTAAATTGTTTCTCTTGTGTCTCATATTCACATAGGAAGTTTTGTACTTTTGCTTAACCACAAAATACTTTACCCTCTAGAAGGAAAAAAATAATAATCTCATAGCTTTTTAATGAAAGGGACATTGTGTTATGTATAACTTAATGTTTCCTCTGGATTTACTATTTTAGAAAGGGCTAGAAGTGGAAAATGTTAGATGCTAGTGACTTACAATGACATCATTCTGTATTTAATTAAAATGTGTACTTAATACTTCACTAAGACTTTTAAAACCACAGAGCTTTATCTACTTTCATTTTTTGCTCTCAAAAACTCGAGTTCTTAGAATTTTCATATTGGATATTATTTTCTGAAGTGTGATAAAAAATAAATCCAAACATTTAAGCAAATTTAACTCAGAACGATTTTGCCTACAAAAATTTTCCTGGAGACTGTGTTTATAAAGAAAAACTTCCATAATGTTTACTGCTTATAAATTTATTTAGCTGATCTTTACTAAGTGCCACATATTTAGGGATGCAGTCTTATAAGAAGTCTTAAGAGATATAAAAATATATAACATACAGATTTTGTTCTAAGGAGAAAATTGATATACAGTTAAGTACATAGCATTTCATGGGATAAGTGCTGATAAAGACATGTAGAGATGCTGTAGAAGCACAGAGGGGTATCACAACAGGTTTTCTGGAGGTAAATTATGTTATCACTAAGCCTGAGGAGCCTTGTTGATTCTGAGTGTTCGATTCCTTAAGAGAAGATTGGAATTCTCCTGGTTTAAGGTCTGCAAATGTCCAGAGCAGCAAACTGCAGGCATTATTAATGCAGCATATTTCCAATGAGAGGACTGTAGCCTCTCTCTAGCAGTGACTCACCATTGATTTTTATATATAAACACTAACTTAGTTGTCTACCTGGGAAAGCAAAGAATGGATGAGTAAAGCCCAAGATCACTTTATAAAAGTCACTAGTATTCAATACTTTATACTATTTAATTATTTCACTGCTTTCCCTCACTAACTCATTTACTAAAGTTGACCAACAGAATAAAATGGCATCATTTATCATGGTGCCATTCTTACAGTCTTTTAAAGGATCTCTAAAACAATTACATTTAAATATTGTGAAAACTTGAAGTATATAAAAAGATACTGGAGAAATGCTAGATCCAGGATCTCACTGCATTTGTTTTGGCACAGTCCTTGTGCCATCTGGATGATCCAGCCTACACCTACCACTGCAGGTAGATTTAGCTCACCTCTCCCCTAGCATTCTCAGCGTCAGTGGAGCCAACTACCATAAATCTCCATATTCAAGAAAGACTATAGTACATGTGAGAACCCTTTGGAAACCACAACTGATATGTTTATACGAGGCTTTATAATAATAGTGCACTTAGTTGCAATGCCTTCCAAATATTTTTCTTCCTCTCAATTCCCAGAAATACACCATCAGATGAACGTGGCCATTCTTTTAATCTAAATTTTTTCTAATTCCTTGTCTCATATATATATATTCTTTTGTACATATATATGTTTTCCCATTAGGATAATTTTTTCTTCATATCAAATCATGAAATATTAGTTCTATAGGAACAGCGAGGGATAGTGGTGAAGTATTTGAATTGAGTTTGATATTCGATTACAACAACTTGACACTATACTATCTACAGAGTAAATTTTCCATGAATTCATACTGTTACCACAGCAATAACCAAGAAAAATAGAGTTGTGCTATATTGTCTTATCTATGTTTAACCTATGTTTGGACAAAGTTGAATATAGTCCAATAAAATGTAGCATCAATTACTGATTGGAAATGTGCAAGAGACTTGTAAAACTTGCTAAACTGAAACAATGTGTATGAATGTATTCATAGGACACTTTCTAATTGGTAGGACAGTTCATGGAACCACAACTGAGTGAAAACTGGTAACGAAAGAACTAGTGTTGAGCAAAACACAGTCAAGACAGTAAAATGGATGGACATAAAAAACAGAGTGCTAAGACAGTGTATTGATCTAATGCATTCTTACCAGAGAGTCCATAGAGATGGAATATTACAGAGTGAATATCACTGAAGGCTCTCCTTGGCAGTGACACATTTTCATTAGCAAAAATAACTACCATAAAAAAGTATCAAGTTTTTCGCCATGAGATCTGGGTCCTACAATAACTAGAGACCTTCATGATCAAAATTGACTAGGCTTAGAGCATGATTTCAAATGTTTTATTTTGGTTCTTGTCTAGTCTGGCTCACTGTGGCGTAAGACTTTGTGTCACAGTGTTAGTGTAGAAGAGATACTTAAATAGATGTGTCCCTTGCCAGGACTATAAAGTATATGGGTGCTATCCATAGATAGATAATTGTGCTGATGGTTCTATAAGCTGAGTATTAGTGTTGTTTCTAGAAGTGTCAGACTTTCACCTGTCCAACTGGTCTAGCCATCAGTTTATAGATTAATTGAGAACAGTGTGCTCATGGTGTTGAGGGTTAAATGGGAAATTTGTAATTGGGGTACACCACTGATAGACTGTCAGGTAAGAGAGATCAGGTTAAGAGTCCTACCTTAGGAAGTTACCATTTTCAGTTAGACTATTTGACCCCACTGATATTGTTTCTCTGTGCCTAGGAAAATTTTAGGGAGCAGCCAAAGGATTCACATAAATTCATATAAATATAGGAAGGTCCAAGGTCCAAGATGCCATCATGAGATCAGAGGGTGAGGGGAGGACATATGAAAGAGATTGGGACATGCAACAGTGTTTATGAATGTGTTAATATACATACATATATCTCCTGTCTTTATTCATTGAGAGAACCTAGAAACAGTGATACTCAAGCAGCGAAGAGCATTTCCAGTACATAGCATTCTCCATTGAAAGGAGCTGAGGTTCTTTGGAGAAGTGGTTGGAGTGTTTTGACTGGAGTAGGGAAAATACAAGATGAGTCTGGAGCATGAATGTACTCTAAAGAAAGCAAAGAAAAGAAAAGAGAAAAAGAGAGGGAGGGGAAGGGAGGGGGTGAGGAAAGATGGAAGAAAAAGAGGAAGGAGGGAGGGAGAGGAAGGCAGGAAAGAAGGAAGGGTGGGAGAGAGGGAGGGAAGGGAGGAAAAGAAGAAAGGGAAAGGAAGGAAAAGTGAAGTGTCAGAAGGACACAGGAGCCAACCTAGAGGAGCTCACTATGGCCAAGGCTGGAACCATTCAAGCAACACATAAATTATGACAGTATTTGATTATACCAAAAGAATGATGTAAATATCTGTGAGTCCATGCTATTATAAATAAATAAAAAAATAAGTGAATGGGAAAAGGGACAACTCTTTCTTATAGAAGAATTTCAGTTAAAAGTGTAGAAGAAATGAGGGAAATAGAAAATCACCATTAGAACACCATTGTAATAATTGCTGCGGGCAAGACCCAATGATGGATGCTAAAATTAGTGGACAAAAGTTTAAGGAGAAAGGGGATATTTGCATACTCAGAAGCTATCCCTTCCCCAAATCTATCAATTACAAAGAAAAACATAGTAACTTTACAGTGGAGAAACCTGGCAGTTGCCACCTTACAGAATGATCAGTGTGAACGTCACCAGACTTATCAAATCTTGAGTTTCTATTATGATGCACTGAGACGTAATGTATATCTGTGGTATCCCCAATGCATAACCTCAATCGAATTTTGAGAAAACACCATACAAACACAAGTTAAGTGACATTGTACAAAATAACTGACTAGTATTCTTTACATGTGTCAGGGTCATGAAAGAGAAGGAAAGAATGAACAGATACCACAGAATAAAAGATATTAAGAAGATATGACAACAAAATGCAATCTGGGATCCTGCATTGGACCTTGAGACAGAATAATGACATTAGTGGAGAAACTGGTGAAAGCTGAATAAATTCTGTAGTTAATAGCATAGTACCAATGTTAATTTCTTAGTTTTGATCATTGTACCACAGTTAGATTTTACCTTAGGGAAAACCAGGTGAAAGGTGTATGGGAACTCTGTGCTGTTTTTGCAACTCTTCTGTAGATCCAAAATCATCTCAAAATAAAGTAAAAAGAAATATAAGACTCTAAAGGAAAATAGGAATCATTTTATATGTCATGGAAATGTGAAAAACTGTGGTTTAAGCATACTAGTATTAGGATGCTTTTGGTTGCAAGTAACAGAGAAACCAACTTAATTGTCTTAAATAATTGCTTTTTTAACTGAAGAAATCTTTAAAGTAAGGGAGTGCTCAATCAAAATGTTGTTCTATCAATACTTGAGCTTCTTTTAACTTAGATTCCCTTTAGTTTAGCTTTCCTTCACAAGCCATTTTTTCCTCATCCACGTAATGAGATAGCAACAGGAGTTCTAGGCTGTTCATTAGAGGCCAGAATGAGAGGCCTGCTAGCTGCAGTGACTGTCTTTAAAAAGGTAAGGGACTGTCTTTCCCAGATATTCCTAGGAAAACTTCATCCCCCAAAGATCCAACTGGAATAAGTTGGATTGGATGCTCATTACTAAGCCAGCTGAAAGTGCAAAGGGAATCAGGTAGACTGTCATAGGCCTAGTTTCTATAAGCAATCGTTGGCCAGGGGATTTCAACTACTATGCCCACCCTGGAGCTGAGCTGGCTGGAGCTCGTTTAAGTAGATGGAGTAAAATCAAGGTCTTAGGAAGGGGAAATGATTATTAGAAAGGAATGAAACATTGCAATGTAACATATTTTTCAAAATAAAAATTGTACACATGATCTGTTACTAATAAATAAATATTCTAATATGGAAATGAAAGAAAGAATATCTGAAATTCACACCCTTCTATAAAAACTGGGAAGGTTTGCACTCATCCTCTCTTCGGCAGTGCTCTAATTATTTCGGCAATCTGGTGAGACCCAGTAGGTTAACTTATTAGCCCTTTAAATTCCATCACTGATTAGTCTGATCCGTTTCCACTTGTTTCAGTCAGCATCCTTGGAAATGGTTCCTTTGTTTACATACATTTGGCTCATCTCCCATCCCTAATTTGATCACCTGCACTTGGAAGAGCTGGTAATTTCATTTGAAGATTCAGGTGCCCTCATTAAGGAACAAAGCATTACATAACCTCTCTGCTGGCTGAACAATTTTAAATTGTTCTCACATAAGCTCTTCACCTTCTTGCATGCAAAATGTTACATGAAAAGCAAAACAAAAGAGTGTCGTTTGACAGAGAGGGTAAAAATATTCCGTGCTCTCTAGAGAGGAACAATCTTTGATTGGAATAAGCTGTCAAAGTTCTCTATATTGGCACCACTCCCTGTGTGGAAAAATCTCAGCCACTAAATGACAATAGTTGTATGTGTTGTAAAGAAGGGACACAACTGGTTTATGTACCTCCACACGCAAACATAACTTAACGAATGTGAAATAGAATACCTTTCACTTACTTTTTTGCATTCAAACATAGTTTTAAACATTATTATCTACAGGTAATTGAAATATAGTTTTGCAAATGCCATCAATGGAAACCAACTTCCATTTATGCACTACATGTTTTGTTGGGTATTTCTATGGTGTATTTATTTTTTTTAACACCTTTATTGGAGTATAATTGCTTTACAATGGTGTGTTTCTGCTTTATAACAAAGTGAATCAGTTATATATATACATACGTTCCCATATCTCCTCCCTCTTGCGTCTCCCTCCCTCCCACCCTCCCTATCCCACCCTCCCTATCCCACCCCTCTAGGTGGTCACAAAGCACCGAGCTGATCTCCCTGTGCTATGCGGCTGCTTCCCACTAGCTATGGGTTTTACGTTTGGTAGTGTATATATGTTGATGCCACTCTCTCACTTTGTCCCAGCTTACCCTTCCCCCTCCCCGTGTCTTTAAGTCCATTCTCTAGTAGGTCTGCATTTTTATTCCCATCCTGCCCCTAGGTTCTCCATGATCTATGGTGTATTCAAAAGTATTTTAAAATATATGGATAAATTGCTCTTGCGCTGAGGATCAATTAAATCCACATCTGTAGATCTGAAATATTCTGTGTCAATAGATCCAGTATCTTACTGCTTGCTGGCTTTCTCCGTGTGGATACACCTTGACTGCTCAAACTCAGTCTTTTCAAAATGGAACTCATTATAATACAACCCGGACCTATTCTTCTCCCCACATCTCTACTTCCAGTTGAGAGTACCACCATCCTGCTGGTGACTTCAGTCTATGACTCTCACTATCATCTCTAATTCCTCCTAACTGCTTTGCAGCCTCTACATGCTGTTACTAAGTGCTCTTGATTTTATATCTAAGTGTTCTTTTAATCTGTGCTTTCCTTTTCATTCCCACAATGATCAACTCGTTAAAACAGACTACATATTTTCTAGCTGGTCCAAAATTCTCTCCCTCTCTCAGCAACCCTTTCCCCGAACACACACACACACACACACACACACACACACACACACACACCCACACACACACACACACACACACACACACACACACACACACACACACACACACACACACACACACACACACACCCTCAGAGATAATTACTACTACACGGATTTGATTTTATGATATTGTCACTCCCCGCTTCAAAATATTTGACGGCCACTGAAGTAACTAAAGTTTAATAGACAAGGCTCTCCATAATTTGGCTACTAACTACCTTAGCAGTCTACTTCAGGAAATGCTTTTTAGGTCTCAGCTTAATTGACTTTATTCATGTCCTCCTTTTTAAAAACACTTGCGTCTCTCATTCTCCAAGGCATCTCTCTCTCCTATTTCTCTTCCCTCTTTGTCTTAGGCAGTTAGGATTACTATGTCAAAGTATATAATACCATAGCCTTGGAAGCTTATAAACAGCAGAAATTTATTTCCCACTGTTCTGGAGGCTGGAGGTCTGAGATCAGGGTGCTAGCATGGTCAGGTTCTGGTGAAGCCCCTCTTCAGTGTTGCAGACTGCCGAATGCTCTTCATCCTCACATGGCTCAAAGTGGGCAAGAGAGTTCTATGGGGTCTTTCTTTATAAAGGTGCTAATCCCATTCAAGAGGGCTCCACCCTCATGACCTAATTACCTCCCCCAAACCCCACCTCCTAATGCCATCACATTGCATGTTAGGATTTCAACATATGAATTTGGAAGAGACACAAACATTCAGTCCATTATACTCTCCGAACAGGTTTTCTTCAGCTGTTTCATCCACTTCCTTTATTTTAGCTAGCACCTCTACGGTAATTATTCCCAAGTTTAGTGCTTTCAGCTGAGATACTTTGCTGAATCCCAAACTTACATATCAACTGCCTACTACTTACTATATCCTCCTGGATACCAAATTGAAACTATGACTTTCCTCTCCCCATTTACTATGTCCCTCTATATTTAATCATCAAGTATTGATAATCCCACCTCCTAAGTATCACAGTGATGTTAGAAAAGTTCTAAGCCTTTTGGCTTAATCCGGATGATGACCATTGGTTACGATGAGATAGGAAAAAAATGTAAATTTGGGTCTGTTATTTTAAAATTATATGAACCAGAGAAAATGCTAAAAGGTTAGGATAGATGCAATAGTACTTTAAAACCTAGAAATAATTAATGCTTTGTAAATACAGCAAGCAAAGTACTACCCCCAACATACCCAATAGCCTAACCCTAATTACATATTTATTCATTTTATCTAGCTTCTGTCACACTTAGCACAAAGCAGAAGTTTGATTTTGAATAGTAATCCTCAGCTAGAGCAGCTGAATAATTTAGAAGTCTCAATTTCATCCTTTTCCATGTAAATGGGTATTCTAAAAATAAAACCATTACCATATATAGTATTTCTAAAGTTTATGGCAAAGATTTTTTCAACATACTCTCTATAAACTGTGTTAAAAATATACATTAGCATATTAACACTGTGCTCTGTGAATATACAAATACCTATAAATATTTTTATTCCCACAATTAGAATAGAACATTCATTATAGTTATAAGGCAGTGTTGTGGTTGTGTTTTTTTTTTTTGTATGACTGTATCTGCAAACAGATTTAATGTTATAACTGGATCAAAAAATGTTTGACTTAGAATTACGTAGAATAAATTGATGTACATCAACAAAGAATAAAATCCCCACCCTATCCCTTTCCCATTTGCTATGTTACAGTTGTCTTACCAAGTAGAGCTCTAGTTTCTTAGGTAAGTGACATAAGCATTCTGAACTTCTATGATCATTATGAAAAGAAAAAAACCTTTGAAATTCAAAATACCAGTTTTTGTATATCTTGAAAAAATTTTAGATGTTTATTTTAGTTCAAATCATGTGAAATTGCCAATATTTCATCATTTTGCTTACAAAAATGGCAGTTTTAAATGATTCATTTATATGGTTTGATCCCACTCCATTAAATCTATCAAAGTTCTTAATTTCTATGTTTAAAAGTGCACGTTAAGTTGAAATGTTGAAAGGATATTTGAATTTGGCTTTACCAAATGGTAGCTAAAACTATTTTTGTTAATATTGTATTATATATGTTAAATATAATACATAGTTTATATTTTACTTTTCTTCAAACTCAGGGTGCGGAATACTCTGAACAATGTGTACACTATAGTAATTGAACAGGAAGAAAATCACCACACTATAAAAATAAACAATTATAACTTGCTCCTGACAGTAGGTCCCATGATATCCTATAATCCAGTGAAGATTTCCATACATATAAAAATTTTTTAAAATAAACAATTCTCATGGTGTGTTTACAGTTTGCTTACCTAAATTGTGTCAATGTTATTTCTACTGGCAGTAAAACTGAACATTTGTTTTTCTATTCTTTTGAGAATTACTCTTTCTTTGCAAATAACTCTCAGATAAAGTTATAATGTATGGATGATGTATGGAAGTAAATTGACAGAAAATTAACAACTTCCTCATCGAGAGCTGGTGGCTTAAATTCTCAATTCACTAATGAAAATGATTCCTATTTCACTGTGACTAATGTCTATAAAACATATTTTTCTTGATGTTTGCCTCAATTAAGATGCTTTAAGTTTCAAGAAACAGAAAACACAACCAACAGTGGATTAGCAATAAGAAGGTTATTATCTCACATCTCAGGAAGACACCCATTCTGTGATGACGTCAGAGATCCTGTCCATCATTTCATATGCTTATTGGGTTTTTTTTGAATTTTATTTTATTTATTTTTTTTATACAGCAGGTTCTTATTAGTTATCCATTTTATACATATTAGTGTATACATGTCAATCCCAATCTCCCAGTTCATCCCACCAGCACCACCCCCTTACCCGCCACTTTCCCCCCTTGGTGTCCATATGTTTGTTCTCTACATCT
>NC_041218.1:82231574-82254422 GCF_002837175.3 Physeter macrocephalus
GGTGCATGTGTTTTTTTGAATTATGGTTTTCTCAGGGTATATGCCCAGTAGTGGGATTGCTGGGTCATATGGTAGTTCTATTTTTAATTTTTTAAGGAACCTCCATACTGTTTTCCATACTGGCTGTATCAATTTACATTCCTACGAACAGTGCAAGAGGGTTCCCTTTTCTCCACACCCTCCCCAGCATTTGTTGTTTGTAGATTTTCTGATGATGCCCATTCTAACTGGTGTGAGGTGTTACCTCATTGTAGTTTTGATTTGCATTTCTCTAATAATTAGTGATGTTGAGCAGCTTTTCATGTGCGGCTTGGCCATCTGTATGTCTTCTTTGGAGAAATGTGTATTTAGGTCTTCTGCCCATTTTTTAATTGGGTCGTTTGTTTTTTTAATATTGAACTGTCATATGCTTATTTTGATATGTTAACTTCTATCCTTAGGCTGATTCCTTTCAGAGCCACAACATGTCATTGCAGGCATCACAGGTAGACAGCAAAGTCCAAAGAAAAAGAAGACTGTTCATTTCCATGCAGCTGTTTTTATGAGCAAGAAAATCCCTTCCTTGTCCCTTGCTTTCATTGGACAAAACTACATCATACACCTTTGACAAAGTCAGTTACTGGCTAGGGAAGGGGAATTACCACATGGGCTCAGACAAATCAGTATCCCACTCTTTAGCTCTTCTGTGCACACATGGCAACCACTGATTGTGAACACTCAGGCGAAATAGGAGCTCCACCAGCAAGGAAGAATACAGTGCCTTCCGTTAGGCCACCTAATGTTTCCAGTAGTCATCAAGCATGTTAATGCACTAGACCTTGCCAGTGAATCTACTCATCCTCATTAGGCAAATCTGGGTGCAGTATTTAGTACCTCTGTCTAAACATCTATTTAACATAGAAAAATGTCTAGAATGATACACAGCAACCTTGAGTAACTCTAGGGAACAGAGTAGGGAATACAAGGGGAGATTACTTTCAGTTTTTAATTTATGTGCTTCTGTGGTGTTTGATTTTTTACAGTGAGGATTTGTTATTAATCTTTTAATTTAAAAACAATATTGTTTTTCCTAATTGTGGAGTAAATTACAAAATGATTGCATTAAAAAGAAATATTCTTTCTACAACTTTTAAAAAAGCATAATAAAGCATGTAGTGCAGGGAGCAGGCTACTATGTATTGATCTGAGGAAACCGTTTCTCAAGATGCAAGGAGTTCTTCATTGGGCATGGTATACCGAAGTTAGTTTGGTATTTAAGAAAAGTCTTAACATGAAACAAGGTTTTTAGATCAAGCTTACACTGTTGAGCCAGTTGAAACCCAGAATTTTTCGAGTATCCAGATCTCTACTAAGCAATAAAGTAGCCACTAAACACATGTAGTTATGCATTTGCAGTGTGGCTAGTCTAAATTGAGATGTCCTATAAGTGTAAAATAGATAACTCCTTTTCTTTTTTAAAAAAATTAATTTATTTATTTTTGGCTGCATTGGGTCTTCGTTGCTGCACGCGGGCTTTCTCTATCTGCGGTGAGCGGGTCTACTCTTCGTTGCGGTGTGTGGGCTTCTCATTGCGGTGGTTTCTCTTGTTGCGGAGCACCGGCTCTAGGCGTGTGGACTTCAGTAGTTGTGGCTCACGGGCTCTAGAGCGTAGGCCCAGTAGTCGTGCACGGGCTTAGTTGCTCCGCGGCATGTGGGATCTTCCCAGACCAGGGCTCGAACCTGTGTCCCCTGCATTGGCAGGCAGATTCTTAACCACTGCGCCGCCAGGGAAGTCCCAATACTCCTTTTCAATAAATATTAAATTTGTCATTAAATTTTATTTTGATTACATATTGAAATAATACTTTAGATATATTTGGTTAATGAAAATTTATTAAAATTATTTTCATCTGATACTTATTTACTTTTTAAAAAATGTAGCTCATAAAAGATGTAAAGTTACATATGTGGTGCACATCTGTGGCTCACATTATATTTCTGTTGTACAGCACAGGTCTAGATGTCCCATGAGGAGAGCCAATTAGGTTCCAGTTGTCTGAAAGCTAAGCAGCCTCATGTAAAGGCCAGTACTTGAATGTGCTGGGAATGAAGTGAAATTTACCAAACTCCCATCCTTAAGTCTCTCAGAAACAAGAGCAGTTTTTAATATCATAGATAATTATAATATATATATATATAATATAGGCAGAATCTCAATAAATAATCATCTTAGGTGGGAAAGAAACTCACACTGAAGAAACGAGAGAAGTATAAAACAAATAAGGCTGCTTATTTGTTAAAAGTCTCAGGAAAGGAACAGTGTTGAGCGTAAGAGAAAATCTTGCCAATCAGATTATCTTCTGGACTAGGTATAAAAACAACTGGGTAAAACTACAATTAACTTCAGAAAATGATCATTGGTAGAGCCAGTGAAGTACCCTGAGGGCTGAAGATGGATGCACTTGATTCTGACTTGATGATGGAATTGAACACGGAAGTGAAGAGGGTTTCTCCCCTTCTTTCCGACTCACACACCTCAGTTCAGTGAGCTGCAAAAGATGAGAAGTGAGGGAGGCATCCTTTTTGGACGGTTCCAGGGTTGTCACCACAGAGACAGGAGCTTGTCAGCCTCTGTTGGGAGCATCTGAGGAGCAGGATGCTATAGTTGTAAGATCCCCCAGGAGCTTTAGGAAGTAGCTATGGGGATTTGGGGATGAGATTTCCAGAGATTACACTAGTGGGGCTGTAACTAAGATTGCCTGTTTCTTTGTTTTTTATTATCATGACCTTTGTTTACTTTTCATGCTAATGTGATCTAAGGCAAATGTGGATTATTTAGAACATTCAGAAACGAGATGAAGTCATTAAAGACCATTAAGATAGAGGAAAAAGGGTCTAACACCTTTAAACTTTAAGCTATTAGCAAATGCATCTATAATAATTGTGTGACTTTTGTCATCTCCTTCACTAGCTTCGAATACTGATAAGTGACATTGCATTAATATTCAAATTAATTACTAGAGACTCTTCACATTAGTTGAGCATCAGTGTCTTCACCTAGAAAGAGAAATACTTGGCTGCTTCTAAATGGCAGTTTCTTAATGTTCATCTGCCCAGGCATTTAACTACAGAGATTTTCACAATGCTTATGTTTTTATTTTTCTTATTTTTTAAAATATCTTTACTGGAGTATAATTGCTTTACAATGGTGTGTTAGTTTCTGCTGTATAACAAAGTGAATCAGCTATATGTACACATATATCCCCATATCCCCTCCCTCTCGAGCCTCCCTCCCAGCCTCACTATCCCATCCCATCTAGGTCGTTGTTAATAAACATTTTTCGAGCTTCTTTAAGTGTATGAGAATCAATTATTATACCAGTATAAACACTGAGTGACTTTTAACATTAAAAATAAGTTAGTAAAGGGCTACTAGTATAAATATTGTCAGTTTCACACCAAATGTAATTAACATATATAAAAATCAATAATAACTGAAGTATAAAAAGTTATGAAAATATAGAAGTTGCTGCTTAGAGCTGAATATTAAATATTTTAATTACATAAGTAATTCTCAAATACTTGTTTGGGTTAAAAAATCATATAACACAGATTCAAATTTTATAACACATTTTCATCTCTACTCCTTTTATATAATCATTATCTTAAAAAATTTTGTAGTATACTTTCAAACATTTTTCTACATAATCTTATATATTTACAATATGCTATTTATAATTATGTACACATGCATATATATTTACATGACCATGTATGCACACGTTTTTATATGTGTATGTATGGTTTTTAGCTGTTTTCTACATAAATGGGCTCATACCATAAAATAATAGAATATTTGGGAACTTGATTTTTTTTTTTTTTTCTTTTTGCGGTACACGGGCCTCTCTCTGTTTTGGCCTCTCCCGTTGCGGAGCACAGGCTCAGGACGCGCAGGCTCAGCGGCCATGGCTCACCGGCCTAGCCGCTCCGCGGCATGTGGGATCTTCCCGGACCGGGGCACGAACCCGTGTCCCCTGCATCGGCAGGCGGACTCTCAACCACTGCGCCACCAGGGAAGCCCGGGAACTTGATTTTTAGTCGACAATATATCTGGGATTCTTCCCATATCAGCATATCTAGATCTAACTTACTCTTTTAAAGGGCTGCTTAGATTTTTATAGTAGGGATAAACCATAGTAAGTAAAGTAAAATAACTTTCAATAAAATTGAAGAAAGCAAATTGCTTTATTTTTGAGAGAATAAACTATATTTTTTTTTAGTCTAGAGTATGTGAGCTTCCAAGGGTTTCATATGTGAGAAGATGCCCTGTATTATCATCTGCATTTACATATAAGGAAACCATGTCCAGAGAGCATAAGAAACATACTGCAAGTCAAACAATAAATTGTGTGCCGATGTCCTGTATTTGACAGCCTCCCATTTATGTCAGCAATATGTGAATAAATTTGACTGAATTCAGGATGGTATAAAAGAAGAGATTTTTTAGCTGAATATATAGTTGTGATGAAGCAGTATTTCTGATTAAGGAAAGACACACAAGTAAATACCTAATAGAGGGAGTTCCCTGGTCGCCTAGTGGTTAGGATTCTGACCTTCCACTGCTGGAGCTCAGGTTGGATCCCTGGTGGGGGAACTGAGATCCCACAAGCCGTGTGGAGCGGCCAAAAAAAAATACCTAATAGATATTATGGAATATAGGTTGTGATTGGTATTAAAATGAAATTGAATCATGCATGAATCCTTAAGTGACTATGACAACATGGTAGCAATTACCCAACATATGTGCAGCTGCATTGCTTGGATAAATTGCCATTTTAGTGGCATATATGTATATGTATGTATGTATATGTATACATACATGTATATAAATCTATTTCAATGATCTGCATTCCTTTTGCAAAGGATCGAACCCAACAAATTTTTATTGAAAATTATAATGAATTCTTCTTAATTCCCTATGATTAATATCTAAAGACACACTTTAGAGCCATGAAGCCCCCCCAAAGGGGTAGGATATGTATATCCACAGTCCTTTCCCTTCCTGTCTGCTAAAAAGATTCTGAGCCTGCTAGGTCGGCTCCTGGTCCTTTGCTAAGCTTAATCGGGGTAATGGTTAGAAAAAAAGTAGATACCAGGAGTGGTAGATTAAATTGGAAAGGACAGCTTTATTTCTGGAAGAGAAAAGTAATAAATTCATAAAGGAAGGAAAGAGAAGAAAGTTTTTAAATTCTTGGAGAAAAGACTGAAATTTTTGTGGGCAGCTTCTGTGTAAATGAGGTGGGAAGATGGGGAGGAGTTTTTGCTGTACATCATGAGTGGGATCTCTCTTTGCCATTTAGAAAAGATTTTAGTATAGATTGGTAAACTTTTTATGATTTTTCAAATACGAAATTAAAGTGATTAAAGAATGATTTGAAAAATAGATGAATTTGCCCAAAAGTATTTAGCATGCTGTATAAGGGTGTATTAAATTGAACAAAACATCTTGAATAAACAATCAAAAAGAAATAGCAAGAACAGAAACAGAAAGTATTGGAAAGAGAAATACAAATGCATGAGAAGCCATAAAATATAATAAATACCAGGCTGAGGAGTGTCAGTTGGGAGTAATGAATTTTTAAATACTTCAACATGAAGGAAAAGGGCACATGATAAAAACTGAATTGTAAGAGAGTGAGTCTTTGAGCAAGGTACAGGATAGATGTAACTGAAGAGAAATGGAAACCATATAAGAATGTATTACCATGGAACAGGCATGATTAATTAATAAAGGGTTAACTGTTTCCTACCGGCATTATTAAATACTAACACTTTAAGATAACAGGGATGTAACTGAATTTCTGAGCTAACCTAAATTTTTAAATTTCTGACCTAACCTAAATTATTAATTTACTAATATTTCCTGTGAGAAATATTAAATGTAAGGTAGAATTCAAAATATTATATGTAAAATGGGATTAGTAGTATATCCTAATGTATTTTTTTTGTTTTTTTAAAATTTATTTATTTATTTTTGGCTGCGTTGGGTCTTTGTTGCTGCGCGTGGGCTTTCTCTAGTCGCAGCGAGCGGGGGCTACTCTTTCTTGCGGTGCGCGGGCTTCTCATTGCGGTGGCTTCTCGTGTTGTGGAGCACAGGCTCTAGGTTCGCGGGCTTCAGTAGTTGTGGCTTGTGGTCTCAGTAGTTGTGGCTCGCGGGCTCTAGAGCACAGGCTCAGTAGCTGTGGTGCAGGGGCTTAGTTGCTCCGCGGCATGTGGGATCTTCCCGGACCAGGGCTCGAACCTATGTCCCCTGCATTGGCGGGCGGGTTCTCAACCACTGCGCCACCAGGGAAGCCCTATCCTAATGTATTTTTGAGTTAGATACTCCAAATATATCTGATTATAAGATGTTACAAAGATATTACAAATATCTGATTACAAATATCTAAATACAAGAATGAATGATCAACATGATTCATAGTACTTCAGGAATTTATTTCCTGTAAACCTCAATGCCATGATATTGGTATATAGAAAAACTTTTGAAACTTAGATTCAGCAAAGTATATATTAATAAAAACCTTTTTCATAATAATTTAAATAAGATTATAGCTAACACTTATTGAACACTTACTATATTCCATGAATTTAATAAATTCAAAGTAAGATGCAGTATTAACTCATTTAATCCTCAAACAACTCTAAGTTAGTTACTGTTACTGGCATTTTCGAGAAAACTGAGACATGCATAAGTAACTTGCTAATGTTGCCCAACTTTTCACTGGTGGATACAACTTTTGAATCCTGGAAATCTGGTACAAGAACTTGTACTCTTAACCACTGCTTACCATTGCCTCACATAGCAATTCATCCAAGCTATTTTTAAAAGCCACAGCAAAGTTCATTTTTAAGGGAAAGCAATCACTCTTCAAAGGCACAACTTTTAAAATCAATTTGATGACTTTCAAGTGAAAGGCTTCCACCCACATAATTACTTCTGTGCTTTAAAAAGAATAAAGGGTCACTTATTGTCCGTACACCACATAAAAAGTGCTGTTTGTCAGATCTACAACACCTTGTTCCAATCTAATAATTTGTCTTCCGTATATTCTTCATATGTATACATAGTGAATGAACTGAAAATTAAGCTTGCTTTAATTTTCAAGAGACACTGCCTGATAATCCATAATATATTTGTTTTTTAATTGAAGTATAGTTAATTTACAATGTTGTGTTAGTTTCAAGTATACAGCAAAGCGATTCAGTTCCATATATATAAATGGAACTGAATATATATATATACACACACATATATATATATGTTAATCCCCAACTCCTAATTTATCTCCCGCACAACCCGCGCTGCTGCCACTATCCCCTTTGGTAAGCATAAGTTTGTTTTCTATGTCTGCGTGTTTGAGTTTTGTACATAGATTCATTTGTTCCATTTTTTTAGATTCCACATATAAGTGATATCATATATTTGCCTTTGTCTGACTTCACTTAATGTGGCAGTCTCTAGGTCCATCCATGCTGCCGCAAATGGCAATAATTCCTTTTTATGTCTGAGTAATATCCCATTGTGTGTATATGTGTGTGTGTGTGTGTATATATATATACATGTATATATATACGTATATATATACATATATATACACATATATATATACATATACATATATATGTATATATATACATATATATACATGTATATATATACATATATATATATATGGCACATCTTCTGTATCCATTCATCTGTTCATGGGCATTTAGGTTGTTTCCATGCCTTGGCTATTGTAAATAGTGCAGCAGTGAACATTGAGGTCATTGAGCTGCATATATGTTTTTAAATTAGAGTTATCTCTGGATATATGCCCAGGAGTGGGATTGCTGGATCATATGGTAACTCTATTTTTAGTTTTTTAAGGAACCTTTATACTGTTTTCCACAGTGGCTGCACCAATTTACATTCCCACCAACAGTGTAGGAGGGTGCCTTTTTCTCCACACCCTCCCCAGCATATCCATAATATATTTCTTATAAGCCTCCAATTACTTCAAGCCTCAAAGTTAAGATTCTGTTAACTTGCAAGAGGTGAGAAACATATACAATTTATTTATTTATATAACTTATTTTATTTGTATAATTTATTTACAAGAAACCACTTGACATATGAGTTATTATATGTTTGTACTGTTGACATTTGTTTCATGGATGATATTCTGCAGAAAGTTCTTCAGTTTCTGTTTGGTAAACTTTAGAAAGGGTTTAAAGAGAAACAGTAAACTTTAAGAACCTTAGTATCCAATTCTTCCTTGATGTACATCTATTCTAACTTTACTTGCATAGCCTTCAATGTACAAAATGCAGAAATATGGCTGTTCTGATAAGAATGACCAGCAAAGAAGAAACTTCAGCAAAGAAGTTTCCTTTGCTGAAAGAAATAAGGAAACTGTGTATTTTTCATTTGCTTTTTTTTCTGTCTTTATTCTTACTGTGACCCTTTAACTTGAATATTGCAATTTCAGAGCTCAAGGAAACCTGGAGTCTGTATTTATATTGTTGACTGTAGAGGTTATTTCCTTTGCTGGATGATGGTGGGTAATGACAGACTGCACATAAGAAAACGGAAACCTGTAGATTTTTATTATAATGTTCGGAGGAAGATAAGTTTACTTAAAACAACTTCTATTATAGTCTCTTCGTTGGCTTGCTCTTGGTCTTCAAAGATAGGATCTTACTGATTAAAATAGCTTTCCAAATCTCTTTGGCTGCTTCAAAGTCATATAAACCTGAAACATTATATCAATATACTAGCTAGAAAGGACCTTCAAGATTGTTCAAATTTGAGATTATATCTCTTTTGGCAGTCCCAAACCCTTCTGAGATCTGATGAAATTTATGCACGTTCTCCTTAGAAGAAGGTATGTTTAACTATAACTGTAACATTTGCATGCTTGGCAGGAATTCAGGACTCTGCAGGTGCCCCACAAGGCCCACTAATATCAGATTCACAACTTCTAATCTGGCCCAGTGCCACTGTTTGTTACACATATAATAAAAATGATTTGACAAGATGAAGATGATGACATGGGGATATGTGCTCCGCTGCGTGTATTTATCTCTCTATTTGCATATGCATGTGCAGTGGTATATTTGCTTTTTGTAATATATGTTAAGCTGAGTTTAAGAAATCCAATCTCTGCCTTCATTTACACATGGGCTTTTCTTCTCTCCATGTGTCACTTATAAGAGAACACTTATTGCATTTAAGGTCCATCAGAATGATCTCATATGTTTTTGGGAATGCCATTTGACTCATTATAGTTATTGTTATTGATCATATGTTAGGCAAGTGGTATTATATATATGATTTCTTTTGATTTCACCAAAATTCTGTGAAGTAGGTAGAAGGGTACTTATTACCAATGAGGAACTGGAGACTCACAGAAGTTAACATTCCAGACTTCACACAGCTTAGTTAGTGGTGGAGTTCTTGCTTGGCCTATATTCTCACTGCTTAAGGCTTGTAAGGAGGACTCAGTTACCCAGAGTAAATCAGAACAAACAAATAAAAGTTCTTAAAGACCTCTTGGACTTTGTGATTTAATGAAATAGAAAATATATGAACACAAATAGCTGAGATACAAAATAGAAGGTACATAGAGTGAAGAGAAATATATATAAATTTTTAAGGGTATTCACAGGGAGCTGATTACCCAACCATTTATCAATTTGTGGTGTCTTAATACCCTAATATGATGAGGCTGATTATAAATGTCTCATGTGACAGTCTGTCTCATTATTGTAATACTCATGTACGCAAATTTATGCTGTCTTACTTAATGAGCATTCAGTCCTTCATCTCTTCAATATTTATGGAGTACCAGAAAATTGTGTTATACACTTAAGATGTAATGGTTAAAAACAAAAACAAATGTTGGCTCTGTCCCAATATACATGCAAGTGGGAAAGACAGACAGCAATGGAAAGGCAAATATATAAACTGGTTACTAATACTAGTGAATGCAAGGAAAGCAATGGGAATCTCTGTTAGAGCAGACTGGATGGGATCCTAGCTCAGGTGGGATGGTGAGGGAAGACCTCTCTGTGAATGGGGCATTGCTGCTGAGCTGTAAGCATAGAGAAGCACTTACCTATGATAAGAGCAAAGAAAGAGCATGGTAGACTGAGGGAACAACATGTTCAAATCACCCAAGACCAGAGAATGCTTAGCATCTTCAAAGAACTGAAAACAATGATTAGTAATAGGAGTGTAACATACTTTGAAACAGGCAGGGGTCAGGAGATGCAGACTCCTGCACAAGGGAAGAAAATAAGGATTTTTTCCTGGGTGTTTTGGGAAAACACTACGGGGATTAAGGAGGGAAATGACATAACTGAGTTGCTTTGGGGATGATTGTTTCTGCTCTTCTGTGGAGCATGGACTGGAGAGGGGCAAGAATGGAGGAGGAGGGACCAGTGAAGAGGCTTGGAGAAATTAAAAATTCTCTTTCAGTATTCAGAGTTCACTTGAATGATGGCCTGTCTCTGATATTATGAGGAGTACATTGTACTTTAAAAAAAAAAGTTTTTATGTATAGTCAATAGTACTGTGTGTGTATGTGTATATATAAACATATATCATCAATTCTCTGGTACCAATTACCTTGTACTAGGTAAATGTTGAATATTTAATATATATATATATATACACACACACACACACACACACACACGGTAGCCATATTTGTTTCATTGTTATATAAGAGAAAATTTATCTTAAAATAATTTATCACAGGAAGAGATTTGATAGTAGTCCATTCTTTGTAGCATTTGGCTATCCAAATAAAAATTTATCATTAATAAATAGTGATCCTTATTTACCTGTCTGTACTGCTATGCAACTTTGCTTTCACTTGATCGCTTGATAGAGGTGTGACAGTCTACAGAGCAGAATGATTACTGGCTGTCAGACCTTCATTCAACCAGTGGGAAAAGGAGATATCTTATTGTCTAGATTTTCATGTGGACATGAACAATCTGAAAACAGAATTGTATTAATTTGTGTCTTAGGAAAACTCTAATGCAGTTAGTTTCCAATTCCATTTTTCCTTATGAGTCCAGACTTCTAATTGTGATTTTATTTTTTTTGAACAGGGATAATACAATTCTTTTTTCCTTGTACATATGAGAAAAATACTTGCACTTGTGACTTCAATAGAAAGCAATATTCTCTCCATGACTCAGAAGTCAAGGGTTTTTATAGAGCTAGGACCCCTCATTAGACCTGCCTTAAACACTTTAGTAGTCTTAAGATGTGTGATTCTATTTCTTCTCATAGCACATGGAGCGGAATAATGTTGGTATTTTGCAGTTAATTCAGTTACTTTCTACTAGTGAAAATAATAACAGGATTTCCTATTGCTAAGTCAAGTCCCCCAACCATTACCCTTGATTGGCATTGTAGACAAAACTTCTTGTGAATGAAATAAAAACATTCCCAATTCATTTCTACCTATACACTCTGACAGATTATTTTACATGGGGTTTTAGTTTAGTTTCTAATTCTCTGACTTCAGTAGCAGTTTAATGAGTAATTGGTCAGCTAATAGCTTTCATCAAATTCCAGATTTTAATTATCACTTACTGTGATATGAGTTACATGTCATTTTATGCCATATTTGTTTTTAGGTTTAATCTACTCATGTTTGCAAAATTTCTTTTCCATGGTGCAAAATTCAATTTATTAAATTGAAAATATTAAAAATAGTAGTTTGAAGATTTTAGTTTTAAAAACACTCTACAGGTTAAACAAATAAACATACCCTAAAAACCAAAATAAAACAGTATTTATAGTTTAAAACCCAGTGGTACTATTATTCACTAAGAAAGGTCCTTCAAACAGGAAAATTGATAGAATTCACTTCCCTCTTTTTGAAACATGGACGTTTAAGTTACAAGAAAAATAATTCAAGGTCCAGGCCTGTAGATGTTACTATGAGCAATGTAGTAGTCTGCTACAGTAGACTGTGTGGACCATTTTAAAAAACAGTTTGGAATCTTTAATGGTGAAATAATACTCAATGGTAGGGACTTAGAAAATATGTGTTGATTTTTATTTTTAAAGGCATTTGAGGAGTTAAGAACCTTAGCCATGATATGGATCCTTGAAAGATGCTGAATCTTGTGAAGTTTTAGATCTTAATTCCAATTACCGTATAGAATGACTTTAGCATTCTGATATTTTGAAGGGCTAGGATAATAAATCAGTTTCAGTGTAGACATGTACAAGGCTTAATTTATGAAACTTTAAACTATTTAACATTAACTTTGTTCTTAAAATCCAAATTCATCTAGGGAATGTAATAAACTATGCAATAATAAAGATCTGATATTATTTTTGACATGAAATTCAACATATTCATAAGTACAAGGATCAAGAATTAAAAATAAAATTCTTGTTAACAGTATTCATTGAATGAACATTCACAGTATTTAGTGCCTCATATTTGCTTGGAACAGGAGTTAAAAAATTAAAATAATATAGGCTTTGCCTTCAAGGGAAAGAGGAGAGGGTTATATAAATTGACAATTATAGTTCAGTGGCATAAATACTAAAATAGAGAGGATTAAGGAAGTCTAGAAAAGAAACTTATCAAACTGAAGTGTTAAAGAAGGCCTCCTTGAGATAATTCATGAACTGTGTTTGATATAAGAGTTGGGGTTAGTTATGTGGATGAGAGTTGAGGCTGTGCATGCAAGACAGGTGGCAATCATTCAGTTAGTAAGATACAACCACAAAATGATCATAGTCTAAATGGAGGAAGGACCAGTGAAGGTAAAGTGGAAGGGGGTGCACATGACAGATAGTAAATGGATAGAACATACAAGATTTGATAAGAAAATGGAAATGAGAGAGCTGATTGAAAGGAAGGCATCTGGAATGATTCAACTTGAGGCTACAATATTAACTAAAATGAAGGTGCTAGTAAGGGTGAATTCACCTTTGACCACATTATATACTTTGCAGTAGAGGTGATTAGTGTAAGGAGAATAAATTTGAGAACAGTCAAGAAATTGTGGAATTTGTTGAGCAGTCAAGAAATTTTCTACTTTAAAAATAGGAAATAGAGAGATTAGAATATTCTGCCTATTTGTAATTATTCCTGTTGAGTTTTAGGAAGAATTTTGGATAAAGGACTTAAGATGTCATCAAGGTCATCCTTTTACCTAAGTCAAAATTTTTGTTGTTGTTGTGCCTTTTTATTTTTTTAATGGAATTCACTCATAGAACTAAATTGACTGTTGTTTAGGCAGGGTAGAGTGTGCATTGGTTAACTAAAGTGGACAAAAGCAAGAATCTCTATTATGTTCCTAAGAATGACTCATTCCTTCAGTGAGTTCATTCATTGTTAGTCTTCCAAAAACAAATTTAACAAGCCAGATTTATGGCTTAGGTACTTTTCTAGCTAGACAATCTTTAACTGGCTATGATAAATGTGAATTAAGAAAGGAAAAATGTAATTGTGATGTTGAAACTTGTTCCTAGGGTTTTTGTCCAAATTTACTTTATATTTTCTATACAAAGTGGAAAATTATACAAAACATTTTGCATTGACCCAGAAATTTTATTAACAGTTTCTTTTTCCATATTTCTTAGCATATACCAATGCTAAGTGATATTTAGAAATACCTGCCGGTGTATTGGGCCAGTTTTAATCACAACCTGATTTACGGTAATCTATGTCAAAATATACTGTACAGTTGTGCGACTCTAAATTCTATTTATTTGTCTATATTACAAATGATAGACTGATTTCTTTAAACTTTTTAATTTCAAATTTTAAATTTGAATTTGAAAATTGGTGGTAATTTTTTAAAAGTATGCTCAAAATTGTTCTGCTAATCCAAACTGAGATTATCACACTAAAGCAATTAAAACATATGAGTAGATTACATTTACATAGTTTATTATATAATACACAATTTATGCATATAAGCAATAGCTTTTAGTTTCTTTCAAAACAATCTCTGTCCTATTAAAGTATAATTAAATAAAGTCATTCAACTATGAAAAGTAAAAATCTAACAAAACTTCTATCCAATTTGACATATATTTGCAAACAGTTAAATTACATGATAGGATAAATTGTATTAGATCTTTTAGAATCTATTTGTCTTAATAAAACATAGCCAAACTTAGCTGTTTCTATATTAAATACTACAATATGAGTAGTTATTAATTGAATTTCTATATACTTCTGATTAATTCAAATAATGGTACTAACTGATTCCATAACTTCTGTGACTTATTATTCAAGGACTTAACAAAGCTCACAAGTCTAAAGGGCCGATATTTGAATAAGCTGTCTTTTATTATGTCTACATTTAATCAAATTTAGGCATAATATATTTTTATTCTGAAGTCATCTGCTTTTTATTATAGTGAGTCCTTCGTTTCTAGGTCTTCTCTTTTTAGTTATAACTGATTCTACTATGAGAGGAAGTTTGTTTTGGAATAGTCATGGAAGAAAATAAATAGTCTCTAAGTTCATTTTAATAATTACTTTTTTGTTTGTTTTATACATTGCCATGAATGTTTAAAACATTTTTCTGTGTTGATTAGTACCTTTTAATAGTCCCCGCTATGGATTCTATCTTTTAATAACTGCAGCAGTAAAAAAGGTAATTGGCATAGCAATATTACACGATATAATCATTAAACCAAATTTAATATTAGAAACTTAAAAAACTTTTTGGGGAATGTGTGAAGCATTTTTATTATTTTATTGCAGCATTTTCTTATGAGAAAGCTGTCGTAGTCATAACTGGATGCAAACAACGTTCTTTCACGAAAACTTAGAAAGGTAGAAAGTATGAGGTAATATCCTTTGCCTTACATGTGCCAACATTATGATTTAATACTTAGATATTTTTCAAATTCTGGCAGCTATTTAGATTACACATGTTCCTCAGAATGAGTGTATTTTAGGTTTCTTTATTTAAAAATAAAAAAGAGTAATATAAAAATTGAGATTAAAATTTTATATGGCAACATTTTTGCTATTTCCTTATGGCTTGTTAAGATGCAAATGCTGTAAGATTATTTACACTTACGATAAATATGAAAGAATAACAGAATATTACATTATTTTCAAACTTCTGAATTGAGATTTGTTTCTTCCAACTATATTTTAATTTCAAAAATTCCCTTTTTCTCTCCTAGGGCAAATTTTCCTCTATTCTCGTTTTAAACTGTCTATCATCTATCACAGGCCTCTAGAATTAAAATGAGTGGATAATCTGCCAACACTTTATTTCAATTTCATCTAGTTTTTGTATATTAGAGTATTATAAGGATTTAACTCATTTAGGCAAAGCATTACTTATCTATGTATCACATTACAGTGATTTCCCCTACCTGTAAAACAAATGCAGTATTAAGTGGCTACCTGTGAGACATATGTGACTTCACAACTACTAGGACATGTCTTGGACATTGCATTATCCCCTAGTATTTTTTGAACAACATCTTAAAGCTTGGCAAGTTACTGATATCCTATTGTTCAAATTCTCACTTCAGTGAAAGTTGTAGTGAGTATGGCAAATACAAACTAAACAACAAAGGGCTGTCATACAACACAGGGTTTTTAAAACTTTCCTCATGTTTTGGTCCTTTTGGATGAAAGGAGCTGTATATTCTTCCAATGTCTATTAATTTATCTTTTTTATTCATTTTTTTGAGTTCTGTATAAAATATGTCTCAACTCTTGTTAGAGACTAAGGGCAGGGTAGTGGCATCCTATCTATCTATCTATCTATCTATCTATCTATCTATCTATCTGTCTCATCTATCTAATCTGCTATCCATATATGTCTATCATTACATGTTTATACACATTCATGTATAAATTTTAATATAAGTATTTTAAAATTTAGATCTAACTCTTTGGTGGTTTGAATAGTGATTAGGTACATAATATATATAAGTGAGGTGAATATAAAACTTTGCATAAGTGAGAAAATGTTAAATCCAATTTATAGGTTTTAACATGATATAAAATGAATATAACCATCATGGAAATTGTTTAGAATTTAACTAATGATGATGACTATTAAATATAGAACAGTCATGTTCTTTCAGCATAATAGATTTTACATATTCATCTGAGATATTAAAAACACAGGTTTATATGGCAAATTCACTTATAGAAAAAGGCCACTAATTAGAAACTCCTTGATAGGTTTTAGCATTTCGTGATTCTCTATCCTGTGACATTGTCCTCTTGTTTTTTAGAAATAGAACCCTAATTTTTAGCTGGGCTTAATGTTACCTATTTTAAAGCCTGCATTTCCTATCTCCCTTATAATTTATATACTATTTACTCAACATTTACATACATCTGAAATTTTCCAATAAAATTTTTAAAATATTAACTGTCAAAACTAGATAAACTTCTAAAGAGTGCTCATGTAAATTAAAGAATAAATGACCAAGACATCTAGCATATGTGAATAAAAATTTTTTATTATTTATTAAGATGCTGGCTATGAGAAACAAACCTATAGTTGATTATCATTCGCTTAATAATTCTTAAAATGAAATTTATTTTTATGCATATCGTCAGTAGATTTATATCCTAATATATATTCCAGTTCATATTCTTCAGTAATAATGTGACACCATTCACTTGAAGTTATCTTTTCTGTGTGAACTAATATAACAATACACTGAAGCTCTGCAATTGGATAAATACTTAACCACCCAAGTGCTTAACTACATGGATAAAGCTTTCTTTGTAATGCTGTAAATAGGTGAGTTTATCTAGTTGTTTATGGGTTTAATGAAATTACACTCTGCAGATTATAGCATGTATCCTTGTTCTTCCATTAAGGATTTATAAATTGGTATTTTCCCCTATAAATACAAGGGAAAATGTTAAGATAGCTCTCCTTTTTCTATTATTCTGAGGTTAGAAAAATCAGAGAGATGGTATATATCTTTGGTGTTCAGAAAGAAATTGACCCACAGCTTACAGTAACATTTAATGATCACTGAGAGCACACTCTGTTGCAGCAGTTCCAGAGAAATGTGAGCCCAAGGGCTGACATAAAAATAAAAGAAATCAAATAGTTTTGCGTGAGAGTTTTTTATCTTAAAACTCAAAGAGTAGAACACAGGAATATGAGTAAAATGTCAGGCATATCAGAAATCATGTTGAATTTGTAGTGGAATTTGTAGTGAAACCAAATAAAACTCTATCTAGTAGCATATGTAAGTAAAATCAATCAATAATATTTATATTATTAAGTATTAATAAAAATTACTATTTTTACTTTGTCTCTAAATGGTAGATATATTTAAGATATCATAGTCCATCAAATACAATGCTAGATCTGATCTTTGGTTTGATTGTTTCTTGTAAGCAAGTGATAAAACTGTGATCTGTTTCTATCCAAAGAAAAATTTAAGATATTGCATCCCTGGGGCCACTCTCCTCCAACTAGGGGTAGGAGGTAAGGTGTGTACTGTTACTTCTAGCTTTTTAGCAAGGCTGTCTTTTAGGGTAAAAACAAACCTACAATGAATCAGACTTATTAAACAAATGCACGTTTCGAAGAGAGGTGAAATAGTAACCTGTTCTGAAGCCAGCAACTAAAATGAAATACCAAGTGGAAAAGTGTTTTATTTCTCAGCAAAAGCTACTGTTTCCTCATTTCTGTTTATTGTTCCCTGCATCAGTTGGCTTTTGCTGTGGATCAAACCACTCTAAAACATAATGACTTAAAACAGTCCAGTTTCTTTTGTTCACAGTTTTGTGGTTGGAATGAGCAGGATCTCTCCTGGGCTGTATCATGGGTCTGTGGCTAGCTGCCAGGTTGGCTGGCCGTGGATGATCTAGAATGGCCTCACACATATCTGGCTATTGGCAGATGGTTGGCTAATGGGCTGTTGGCTAAGGCTCCTCACTTCTCTACGTGGCCTCTCATTCTCCAGCAGGTTAGCACAGACTTGTTCACTTGGTCTAAGGTTTCCAAGCACAGCATGAGAGAGGAAGTCTCAGTAGGCAAACTCTGTTGAAGTCTCCACTTGTATAGTGTTTACACTTATCTCATTGGCTAGAGAGAATCACATGGTGCAACACAGGTTTATGTGGTTGAGGATTACCCAGTGATGCAGATGCAGCGAAGGGAATTAATTACTGACATTTTGCTAGCAATCTCCCTCACTCTTTTTTTTTTAATTTCTATTTTTTTTTCTTCCCTCCTTTTTTTTTTTTTTTTTCAGAGTATGGATCTCCTTCTCATTGTATGTATTATGGTCTCTCTTTCATTTGGAGACTCTCTTTTATTTCTTTCCCATGGAAGAGATTCCTCTCCCATATCCCTATCCTTTCCATTTTCTTTTATTCTTTCTCTCTTTTCTTAAGGGTGAAAAATTAAGTTAAATTTTATTTTCCCACTTTTATTAAGTAAAGGTTTTTGACTAATATCAAATTAGAAAAATAGGATTATATCCTTTTCTATAGCTTAGTTCTTAAATCCTAAATAGTGCTGGGAACAAACTTGAGATCTCTTTCAGGCAGAACAAGGCCTGAATGTTGAAAATTCTACACTGAATAATGCAAGTCCCTAAGGATTTGGTTTGCATTTCTATTTAGTAAAGAAGTGGGGAGAGGAGTCAAGGTTAATATTTGAAGATCAAGTTGTAGTCCTACTATTTACATATAAAAACATGAGTATTGATCAGAGGCAGGAGAACTTGTAGCTCTAAAATTTATAATCTTAACCCATTTTTAAAGCCTATTTAAAACCTTACAATTGCTTTTTTTTAAAATGGCTTCCAGGAGCCAGTAATGAAACTGATTAGAGCTATTTTTTATTATTTTTTTCACCTTTCACATTTCCTTTTTTTTTTTTTTTTTAGTTTTTACAGCTTTATTGAAAAATAATGGACATACACCACTGAATAAGTTTAAGGTATGCAGCATGATGGTTTGATTTACATATATTATAAAATGGTTATCACAATAAGTTTAGTTCTCATCCATCACCTCATATAAGAGCTATTTAAAAAATTATCTTATTTTATAAAATGCTAAAGGAAACAGTATTACACAAGATTAAAATATTTTTCTGATAAAAATAAGAACCCAAGAAGAGTGGAGTATCTGATATATAATAAAACAGCTATTTTTATTATTACCTCCACAATTTAAAAGGATAACATTAATGTATACATTTCTTTATTTATGATGAACTAGTTACTCAAAGAGAAAAGATAAGAAAGCCAAAACAATAGATGTTAAATAAGTTGAACTCCCTAATTTTGAAGGTTATATTTAATTACAGAGGTCGCAGAAAATTACAAATATATGCTCATTATTTATGCTTAAGTCAAAATGTCTTTATCGTCCTCTTATTTTTATAACTGATCAGACAATTTCAGAATGGTGATAGCAACCAACTAGATTTCCCCCCTTCATTCCCAGAATGTTGATTTTTGCCAGAAAATATCAATTTTTCCTGTGACAAAATTTGTCTTAAGACAAATTAAACATTTGTGTATGTGTCCGTACACTTTGTGTTATGAATTTTAATTATGTTAAATATGGTAGTCTGTAAAAGTATGAATTTGACTAATTTAAGGATAGCTAAAAAAAAAATGCTTGAAGACTGAATAAACATTGACAATGACATCTTCTTCAATGTAAGAGTCTTATAGAAACCAATTCTGAGCAGTCCCTACAATTTTAAAAACAATTCTAAAAATAAAATAGCTAACATTTATTGAGTGTCTGTTTTGTACTCAGGATGTGTCATCCCTAGTTGTCACAATATTGCCTGTATTCCTCTAAAAATAAGGTTGTTGAGAGCTAGAAATCAACTTGCCTTGTATCAAATAACTATAAAGTGTTGGAACTAAAATTAGAAGAGTCCAGAGTTAATGTTCCAAAATTTTTCTCTATCTGATAGTTTCTTACAGAGCTCAGTTTTGGCTGCTTGACACTCGAAAGTCAATAATCAAAAGGCAAGTGTCAGTAGAAAGGAAAGATGCTTTAATCAGAAAAGCCAGCAATCTGGAGAGAAGGTGGACTCATGTCCTGAGACCAACTCTGAAGATTCTGCTTAGCCATGACAGTTTTTAAAGGGAAAAAGGGGGAAAGAATCTCTGTGAATCATCAAGGCAGAAGGTTGGGTTCTGCATCATTCTCCATTGCCTGCAGACTAGCTGACTCCCTTCAGATGTTACCTTCCCCGTGTGATCTGCCTGCAGGATTGGTAAGGGAGCTGTTGGGCGTAAAGAGCTAATCATTATTTAACTATTTAATTCTTCATTCTTACTTCTTTTAATCTAGGAAAAGAATCAACAGGTTAGATAAGGCATGGTGTGCATTTGGGAATGCACAAAATCAGGAATTAGGATAAATTGCCTAGTGATCTTATTAGGTTCTTTCAAGGTTAAAGGGTGACAGAAATGGGCAAACACGAAAAGGACTAAAGAGCTGCTTTCAAGTTTATTTCTTTGATAGAGAATTAAGATGGTCATAAATAAATTTTTTAGGCAAAGATTATAAGTATGAAGTTGTCAATATGCTGGAAAACCAAAATAGCATATAAATAGATATTGACAGAATGAAGGGGAAAAAAGTTGTTCTTCAAAACATGCTAGAATTTAGAAAAGCTAACTGTGTTGGGGAAAATAATCAACACTAACAACACAGACTGGGGGACAGCCGTTAAGGTATAATGCCATGAGAATGTCTTGGACCTGCAGGCAAAAATCAAACTCTCTGCTCTTGAAGGGAGAAAAAGTCAGTACCACAGTAGGTCATGTTACAACGTGTATAAGATGATGAGCCCAAGGGTTAATATGTCTGATGTAGACTGAAATAGTAACCCTACATATGAAATAGAATTTTAAAAAACATGAGAAAGGCCAGAGAAGAATCAATCATTGATTTTAAGGTTGCAAATGTAGCATATGAGAAAAGGTGAAATGAGTTAGGTGTTTTTAGAACAAAAGAATGAAAACTTTGGGTAAGTAAGGAAGGAAGCGTATAAATCAAATACAACTTTAAGATGTGTTCAAAATACTGAATCATGGTAAGATTTAAAGTTCTCAGAAAAAGCTTTTTAAAAGAAATAAGTTAATGTGGAGAAGCTATGGCGGGGGGGGGGCAAAAGGAGTAACTTCTTTGCTGTCAATATGATAAAATGCCAGAATTCCAAAGATCTCATAAAATTTCCACCCCTGGAAAGTGAGAAAAACATTGACAGCTGTTTGTTCTGTTTCAATATCCTGTAGCCTTGAGGCAAGGATGCTGGAGCAGAAACACTCTCAAGTCTCTTCCACAAAACCAGTATTAAAGTTTGGCTATCAAGTATATATTCTGGACATCCATATACAAATTGGCAATGAATCACAAAACACATTAAACCTTCATGCATTTACTATCTATTCCCAGGAAGTATTTTTGAGTTCACAATAATTTCTAAGCCTATCATTATTATTTTTTTAATTATATTTATTCTTTTTTACCAACCACAAAATTTTCATCCTTCTATTCCATCATTCCTGCAAACATATATTAAACAACAAATATGAGCTGGAGGGACATCCCTGGTGGTCCAACAGTTAAGACTCTGCACTTCCACTGCAGGGGGCGTGGGTTAGATCCTTGGTCAGGGAACTAAGATCCTGCATGCTGCGTGGTACGGCCCAAAACAACAAAAAAACGGAAAACAAAAAATAACCAAATATGAGCTAGGTATTGAGTCAGGTGCTAAAGTTACAGCAGTTAAAAAGACAATTTCCCACTTTCATGGCACTGATGGTTATTTGGAAGAAAGATTTGCATAAATGACTAACAATTGTTATACAACAACAATGCCTATGGAACAAAAATATTTACTAAAGATATTTTAGTAAAAATGGGAGTGATATATTGGTGGAAAATTTTTAAAAATATGCTAATGAAAGTGTAGTGTAGAGAACAGTGATCCAGAAAGACCTCAACATGGCATTCCAGGAATGCAGTTTTGTGAATGTAATTTTTTCTGTAACACTTTAGGCTTTTTTAAAAAACTTCTTACAATATAATTTTCCCCCAGAATAGAAGTTATTCCAAAGATCTCATAAAATTTCCACCCCTGGAAAGTGAGAAAAACATTGACAGCTGTTTGTTCTGTTTCAATATCCTGTAGCCTTGAGGCAAGGATGCTGGAGCAGAAACACTCTCAAGTCTCTTCCACAAAACCAGTATTAAAGTTTGGCTATCAAGTATATATTCTGGACATCCATATACAAATTGGCAATGAATCACAAAACACATTAAACCTTCATGCATTTACTATCTATTCCCAGGAAGTATTTTTGAGTTCACAATAATTTCTAAGCCTATCATTATTATTTTTTTAATTATATTTATTCTTTTTTACCAACCACAAAATTTTCATCCTTCTATTCCATCATTCCTGCAAACATATATTAAACAACAAATATGAGCTGGAGGGACATCCCTGGTGGTCCAACAGTTAAGACTCTGCACTTCCACTGCAGGGGGCGTGGGTTAGATCCTTGGTCAGGGAACTAAGATCCTGCATGCTGCGTGGTACGGCCCAAAACAACAAAAAAACGGAAAACAAAAAATAACCAAATATGAGCTAGGTATTGAGTCAGGTGCTAAAGTTACAGCAGTTAAAAAGACAATTTCCCACTTTCATGGCACTGATGGTTATTTGGAAGAAAGATTTGCATAAATGACTAACAATTGTTATACAACAACAATGCCTATGGAACAAAAATATTTACTAAAGATATTTTATTTTATTTTTTTTCTTTTTTCTTTTTTTTTTTTT
>NC_041218.1:82255129-82320707 GCF_002837175.3 Physeter macrocephalus
ATGTGTTTGTTGGCAATCTGTATATCTTCTTTGGAGAAATGTCTATTTAGTTCTTCTGCCCATTTTTGGATTGGGTTGTTTTTTTTTTGTTATTGAGCTGCATGAGTTACTTATAAATTTTGGATATTAATCCTTTGTCAGTTGCTTCATTTGCTGCGTGGTATGGCCCCCAAAAACAAAAAAACGGAAAACAAAAAATAACCAAATATGAGCTAGGTATTGAGTCAGGTGCTAAAGTTACAGCAGTTAAAAAGACAGTTTCCCACTTTCATGGCGCTGATGGTTATTTGGAAGAAAGATTTGCATAAATGATTAACAATTGTTATACAACAACAATGCCTATGGAACAAAAATATTTACTAAAGATATTTTAGTAAAAATGGGAGTGATATATTGGTGGAAAATTTTTAAAAATATGCTAATGAAAGTGTAGTGTAGAGAACAGTGATCCAGAAAGACCTCAACATGGCATTCCAGGAATGCAGTTTTGTGAATGTAATTTTTTCTGTAACACTTTAGGCTTTTTTAAAAAACTTCTTACAATATAATTTTCCCCCAGAATAGAAGTTCATTTTATTTTATTTATTTATTTTATAAATTTACTTATTTATTTGTTTTTATTTTTGGCTGTGTTGGGTCTTCATTGCTGTGCGTGGACTTTCTCTAGTTGTAGCAAGCGGGGGCTACTCTTTGTTGCAGTGTGCAGACTTCTCACTGTTGTGGCTTCTCTTGTTACAGAGCACGGGCTCTAGGCGCATGGGCTTCAGTAGTTGTGGCACATGGACTCAGTAGTTGTGGCTTGCGGGCCCTAGAACTCAGGCTCAGTAGTTGTGGCGCATGGGCTTAGTTGTTCCACGGCATGTGGGATCTTCGCAGGCCAGGGATCGAACCCGTGTCCCCTTCATGGGCAGGTGGATTCTTAACCACTGTGCCACCAGGGAAGCCCACAAGTTAATTTTAAAAAGTGGCTTTATTTGCAAAATATATTTTGAGAGGCTATATTAAGCAATGGCTTTTTAGAGAAACGGAGTTCATTGCCCACTAAGAGATTTTAATTCTGTATTTTATTATATTTCCAAAATCGTCCTCCATGTAGAATTATAGGAAGTTTGATGGCTCTTATTTGGCACTGTTTTCTTACATGACAGGTTGGACTGGTTTAAAAATGAAGGGATAAATGGTCAATCTAGTTGAATTGTTGTCATCTTAAATTTAAAATTGATTGATTGTATTTCTTTTTAGGTGAGTTGAGTTTTAGGCACAATTCCAGACAGATACCAAGGAGGAGTTGATTAACAGCTTTGACTCCTATGGGCAAGAAGAATAATATGAAAAATTGTGTTTAGCTTAGATACAGGAAGGCTAAATGGGGTTGGGAGAATCATTTTAAACAGTTATGTATTTATATTTTCATACAGTTCAAGTATTGAAGAACAATTAAACAAAGAATCCATTGAAGTTATCAGGAAGCAGGTAGAATAAAGGTAGACTGACATATTTGAATTAAAGAGATAAAGCAGCAGTTCTTTAGTTTCTGATTAAGTAGGTCTGGGTTAAAACCCTAACATTGGCATTTCTAATGAATTCCCAGGTACTTCTACTGCCTGAGGTCTGGGCACCACACTATGAGACTCACTGGCTTAGAGTATGTCTGGTTAAGAGTAGTAGCCTTTGAGTACAAAAGTCATCAACAATAAAAACAAAAATAGTAACAGTAGTGGCAGAGGCAAAGCAATGGCAAAAGAAAAAGCTGTGGGCAAAGTGTGCTAGGGATTTGTTTCATTGTATGCTTTGTTACAGCTCATTTATAGAAAAGTTGACGTTCCCACAGTCCTGCTGCCTTTAAATTATCATGTCCTATTACAAGTGATAATCATGACACTGTAAGCTCCATGAAGACAGGGACTTTGACTGTCTTTTTCATCACTGTGTTTGTTACACTGTCCCTGACTGCACAGTTTATTCAACCCACGGGCTGTGTAAGGACCATATTCTGACTCTCAGGAATCTGAACTGAGACACACAGGGGCTGCCCACAGTGGACACTGGAGCTAAGAAGTGAATTGATTCCACCGAAATCATGAGTAAGTGGAAACCAAGAGTAAACAGGGAATCCAGTAGGTAGAGAGGAGAGAGCTGGAGAAGATGTAGCCCCATTCTTGAAAGCAGCTGGTCTGCTTCAAATGATTTTCCTGTGCCACTGAAATTTGCTCTATTTTGTTTCCTCTTTTTAGATTCTTAAAAATTTCCCAATATCTATAGACTAACTCTCCTCTCTCTCCCCTTTTTGAAGATATATTGGATATGTCTTTGCTCCATGCCACCAAAAAGCTCACGCTAGGACCAAAAGGCTCATTTCCCTGGCATTAGTTGCAAACGTTATAATAGCCACTTCTAAAGGTTGCAGAAGGCAGTTTTGTCAGCTGAAACCAAATTCCCTTTGCTACAGACAAATGAGGTTTTCTAAGGAAGATTCTGCTTTAACTGTCGATATCTGCCAATCTTAAGGGAGAGCGGGGGCAGAATGTGCCTTTCTGAGATAGTGCTTGTGCTATCATAGTCATTTTATACATTCAGCTGAAAAAGGAGATTCCACTCTGGCTGCCACTGCCTCTAGTCCTGGATGTGAACCTGGGATTCTGAATGCTTCTTGGCAGGAGCCAAAGCCAGGTGGGAAAATATGCAGACACCCCCATTCTCAACTGCTTTGAGGAAAAGGAGTTTATAGTCAGTATTTGGAAAAAGTAAGTCCTTTTTTCATTTTAAAACTCTCAACCAAAACAAAGCAACAAAAACCTGAAAGTAAATGTAATCAGAAATCATTTTCCAAGATAGAGTTTTCAATTTTAAGGTTAAGAAAACTCTGTGGTTCTAGATTGTTCCTTTTTAAACGTGCTTTTCTAATAATTTCTTTTGAAAGATTTTCATTTAAAGTATGCACATTCAATAACTAAAATGCTGAATGTCATACTTATGAATTATGAATACAATGCTTGGTAGCCTTTGGCGTTTTCCATACTATGTATATAGGAGTCTAGTATCAGCCATGGACGAAATGCTTCCTCCTGACCCAGGGCTCAAAGTCAATAGGGAGCTTAGCAGTGATTTCATGTGTGTTTTTCTTTCAGGAAGAGTTCTGTGACTAAAGACTGTTTGAAAATGCAGTGCTTAGATATTAATTAGTATGCTTCCCCACTTATATAAGCTAAAAAGTCTAATATTTTCAATTTTATTAACTATAAATCAGTGATGCTATATATACCAGCAGGGGGGTATCTGAAAATATCATTTTCATTAGCATATTGATGAAGTACTTACCCCCAGTAAATAGATTAACTTTTAAAATCAGTTTGTTATAATTCAGCTACAGGTAGATTGACACACATTTTCTAGAGTGAATTGAAAATGCTATCAGCTAGTTACTGTGAGAGCTCCTATGCTTAAAAACAACAGCTTAATTCAAAGCATCAATTGATTCTTTCAGGAACAGGGCATTAAGGACAAAGTTGCCTGCCAGAGGTAAGAATATTATCAGGGAAGGAGAGGCAGGCAAAATGGAAAAACAGGGAAGAGAAAACTGAAGTATTTGCAGAAACCTGAAAATTCTACCGTGCAATTATTTTAGAAGCTCAACAGGGAGGTAGGTAGTCAAAATTTTAAGGGAATCAAGAGAAGAACCCCATGGGAAATATTTTATCATAAATGAAGTATAGAGAAATGAAAATTTTTTCCTTTGAATAAACTCCTAGTTTATTTTGTGGAAGATTAAAGCTCAGTTAAAATGGATTGTTATTTTGGAGATCAAGGTGAGTTTTCACATCTGTCATGTTGAAAAAGTAGGGCTCTCAATTTATTCTGTATTTTCACACTGGCAACTTTGTAGAAAGTTTGGTAAATAAAGATTCCTTGTTGGTTTTGTTAATTCTTTGAGAACAGCTGTACTTTCTTAGCACAATTAATGGATGCAATAAAAGGACACTAAAATTCCCATATTGTATATTATAATTTCTTTAGGATTTCTAGATTAGGAAATTCTAAAAACTTAACTCATAGTTTATCATGTGTCTTTATTCCATTTTTTAAAAAACTGTGCTTTGGGGCTTCCCTGGTGGCACAGTCATTGAGAATCCGCCTGCTGATGCAGGGGACACGGGTTCGTGCCCCGGTCCAGGAAGATCCCACATGCCACGGAGTGGCTGGGCCCCTGAGCCATGGCCACTGAGCCTGTGTGTCCGGAGCCTGTGCTCTGCAGCAGGAGAGGCCACAACGGTGAGAGGCCCGTGTACCACAAAAAAAATAAATAAATAAAAAATAAAACAAAATAAAACTGTGCTTTGGAAAGCAGCATTATGTAATTGACAAGATTAGTTTACCCCAATCTATATGTTTAAAACTCCATTACACACTTCAAAAAATTATCTAGTGTGAAAATTAAAAAGATATAATAGGAACAAAAGTAATATGCTCAATGTAGTCTTCTAAATAATTCTTTTCTAATTTGCAAATTCCATTGATATGTGGATCATACAATTTATTTAAAATGTAGAGCCGATTTAAACAATATTTTTTGAAGGTTAAAATCTCGGCTCGTATAAACATTAGATGAACGTGTGTCAACGGTTAATTTAACTCATTACTAAAGAGGGAACTAGTAAGATGATATTATCATTTCAAAGGAGAGCCTAAGAACCTCATATGAATAGAGAAAAAGGAATTTTCAAATGAATTTATAAATACATGCAAAACATATCTATTCACAAGGCAATAATCAATTGCATACCATCACACACAATAAATTTGCATTTCTATGGAAAAGAATTATTTGGATTATTATCAGTTTTTTACATGAAAGGCAATTAGGTGAGCTAGACGGGGCACCACAATTTTCTCCCTGTTTTTAAAGTATTATTTTCTGATAGTAATAATACTTTGAATAGAAAAAGAAATATGAATATAGCTAAACCACTAAGACTGAGTTTCTTCTAATGATTGCTTTTTATCGTGGCACAACGCTGTATATCTATATCTATATGTATATGTGTGTGTGTGTGTGTGTGTGTGTATGTATATGTATATATATTCTTCCAAGTCTGTCAAATACCATTAGGAAAAGGTACCATTTTACAGAAGAGGGAACTAGGGCTCAAGAAAATAACCTTTCAGAAGTACCATAGTTAGCAACTGTCACAGTGATGATGTGGACTTTTTCTCTTGCTCCAAGTCCAAAACTGTTTTCGCTACTTCAAAATTGATACAGTAAAAGAAAAGCAGTAATTATTGGTGCTAATTTAGGATGATTAAAGACTAAAATGGTTTTATTTATCAACTAAACATGTAGCTCATTAAATCTATACTTTATTCAAAACCTGTGAGGTGAAATATTATTAAGAATAAACATCACTTTCAACCAGTGACCTAACTGGATTTAACAATTCAAGAAAAGCAAAAAAGAGAGCCAAATTTGGAAGCTTATGTTTAATTTCTGTTGCATTTGTTTATTAAAGAAAATATTGTATATTTGTTGAAAATTTGATTTTTGTAATGACATGACACATGATTAGTCATTCTTAATATACTATAGATAAGCATTTTAATCTTCTGTCTTTAGTATGCTAAAATAGAAGAATTATTATTGTATTTTATTATGGTTTGTCACTGTAGTATTGATTCTCAACCATATTTTTATTAAAATGTATTAGAATATTTAGTTCTGAAATATAACCATAATTTAGGAAACCCATCTGGAATACATCTCTGATAATATTAGTGGCTCTATTGTTTTTTCCTGCTTCATAATTTGACAACTGCACTTTTTGAAAAGTGAATAAATGTATATTTTTATAACTTGATTTCTCTCCCCAAATGCCACATTTTACATTTTAAAGGGAAATTACTAAAAAAAAATGCTATTGCAAGAATCCTATATTTGTCTTTTGAAACCAAATACCAGTAGCATAGAAGACCACAAAAAAATTATTCAGTAAAATCTTGGTACCAGTCCCTATAAATTAAAACAGTATGGAAAGTGTGTTGTTTTGAAAAATCAAGGCTGGTATTTTTTCAGATATATTACAGTTGATCTTTGGACAACACAGGTTTGAACTGCACGGGTCCACTTGTACATGGATTTCTTTTCAATAATAAGTACTACAGTACTGCACGATCTGCAGTTGACTGAATGTGTGGATATGGAGGGCTGCCTATAAGTTATATGCAGATTTTCTACTACATGAAGGGTTGGCTCCCCAAACCCCCATGTTGTTCAGGAGTCAACTGTATTATCTGAATTATTACTCATGGTGGAATGGGGCACCTTTGGTGATGTATTTGTCAGGGTTCTCTAGAGAAACAACCAATAGGATGTATACAGGGAGAAAGAGATTTGTTATAAGGAATTGTCTCATGCAATTGTGGAGGCTGAGAAGTCTCAAGATCTGCAGTTGGCAAATTGGAGACTCAGGAGAGCAATGGTGTTGTTCCCATCTGAAAATCAGCAGGCTCAAGATCCAAGAAGAGACAGTTTTTAAGTTCAAGCCCAAAGGCAGGAAAAGATCAGTGTCCTAGTTCATGAATCAGGCAGGTGGAGTTCCCTCTTACTCAGCATTTTTGTTCTATTCTGGTCTTTGATTAGATGAGACCCACTCTGCTCTACTCAGTGTACAGATTCATATGTTAATATCATCCAGAAATACCATCACCGACACACCAAGAATAATGTTTGACCAAATGTCTAGGCATCTCATGGCCCTGTCAAGTTGACGCATAAAATTAACCATCACTGGAAATATCCTCAAATCCTTGTCTTTTTTTGTTTAATAGCTCTATTTATTTCAGAGCTTTCCCCAACCATGGATTGAAATTGTTTACTCTACATTACATCTACTTTTCCAGATTGTTAAATTATGAACATTATGAAAGCTATTATTAGGAATATATTTTAGTGAACAAGTAAAATGGAGAGCTTAATTGGACAAGGACCTCAATTTTCTCCTATAACCTGGTACACAGAAGAAACGTTTATCCCTCTACACCGTGCTCATATAGAAAGGTGTATTACTGGGTTTAACAATCTTGGGTATATGTGCAAATAAGAAATTAATTATTTCAGAAGCACATTGTGTACATTTTGAATGAAGTGATAATGCCTTATTCCTGGGGATAAAACTGGAATTTGCCTCATACCTCCGTGTCAGAATAATTCTTAGTTGGGGAAGATGAGGAATAGAGGAGTGTACATTTAATCAAGTAAACTTTATGCTAAAGAAACACAAGCTACCAGCCATAAAAATTTTATTTTTTAGATGAATAGGAGGAAATAGGGATATATTTGTTTTCTTTGTACATCTGTTGGCATTTTTACTGACATAAAGCATAGAATTTTACTTATAATTTATAGAACCTCGTAAAAGGTTTTTCTTGAATAATTTGTCAAATGTCAACTGTTTGTTTAAAATAACTACTTGTATCCTTTGAGAGTTCCCTAATAACTGGCATTCATGATAATTAATGAACACTTTAATATTTTTATTTTTATTTTATTTTTAATTTTTATTTATTTATTTTTGGCTGCGTTGGGTCTTCGTTGTTGCATGTGGGCTTCTCTAGTTGTGGCGAGCGGGGGCTACTCTTCGTTGTTGTGTGCTGGCTTCTCATTGCAGTGGCTTCTCTTGTTGCGGAGCATGGGCCCTAGGCGTGCAGGCTTCAGTAGTTGTGGCACACAGGCTCAGTAATTGTGGCTCACGGGCTCTAGAGTGCAGGCTCAGTGCTGTGGTGCACAGGCTTAGTTGCCCTGTGGCATGTGGGATCCTCCCGGGCCAGGGATCGAGTCTGTGTGCCCTGCATTGGCAGGTAGACTCTCAACCACTGTGCCGTTAGGGAAGTCCCTTATTTTATTTTTTAAATTAATTTTTGTTGGAGTATAGTTGCTTTACAATGTTGTGTTAGTTTCTACTGTACAGCAAAATGAATCAGCTATACATATACATATATCCCGTCTTTTTTGGATTTCCTTCCTGTTTAGGTCACCACAGTGCATTAAGTAGAGTTCCCTGTGCTATACAGTATGTTCTCATTAGTTGTCTATTTTATATGTAGTATCAATAGTGTATATTTGTCAATCCCACTCTTCCAATTCTTCCCACCACCACCCCCTTCCCCCTTGGTATCCATACATTTGTTCTCTATGTCTGTGTCTCTATTTCTGCTTTGCAAATAAGATCACCTATACCATTTTTCTAGATTCCACATATGTGTGATAGTATACGTTATTTGTTTTCCTCTTTCTGACTTCCTTTACTCTGTATGAAGTCCATCTACGTTTCTACAAATGACCCAATTTCATTCATTTTAATGGCTGAGTAATATTCCGTTGTGTATATGTACCACATCTTCTTCATCCATTCATCTGTCAACGGACATTTAGGTTGCTTCCATGACCTGGTTATTGTAAATAGAGCTGCAATGAACATTGGGATGCATGTGTCTTTTGCATTATGGGTTTCTCAGGGTATATGCCCAGGAGTGGGATTGCTGGGTCATATGGTAGTTCTATTTTTATTTTTTTAAGGAACCTCCATACTGTTTTCCATTAGTGACTGTATCAGTTTACATTCCCACCAAGAGTACATGAGGGTTCCCTTTTCTCCACACCCTCTCCAGCATTTATTGTTTGTAGATTTTTTGATGATGGCCATTCTGACCAGTGTGAGGTGATACCTCACTGTGCTTTTGATTTGCAGTTCTCTAATAATTAGTGATGTTGAGCATCTTTTCATGTTTGTTGGCCATCTGTACGTCTTCTCTGGAGAAAATGTCTGTTTAGGTCTTCTGCCCATTTTTTGATTGGCTTGTTTATTTTTTGATATTGAGCTGCATAAGCTGTTTATATATTTTGGAGATTAATCCTTTGTCTGTTTCTTCGCTAGTTTTTTCTTAGTTGCCTGTGCTTTCTTGTGTCGTAATTAACAAATCATTGCCTATTCCATCATGATGAAGATTTATACCTTTGTTTTCTTCTAAGAATATTATACTTTTAGCTCTTACATTTAGCTCTTTGATACATTTGAGAGAATTTTTGTATATGGTGTGAGGAAGGAATGCAACTTTCTTCTTTGGCACGTGGATATCCAGTTTTCCCAGCACCATTTGTTAAAAAGAGGATTCTTTCTTGGTTTAATGGCCTTTGCCCTCTTATATAAAGTCAATTCCCAATAAATATATTGATTTATTTGAGGACTCTCCATTTTATTTTATTGATTTATATGGTCATTTTGCAACAGTATCATACTGTCTTGGTTTCTGTAGTTTTGTAGTATAGTCTGAAGTCATGGAACAAGCTCTGTTTTTCTTTCTCAAGATTGCTTTGGCTATTCAGGGTCTTTTGAATACTTTAATATTTTTAAATTGGAAATGATGAGCATAGAAATGTTTATAATGTAAATTAGATAGAATTAATTTTAAATTATTTTCCCATAATAAAAACATTCATTTCAATAAAATTCTATTTTAATGTGCTTCATTAATTAATTAAACTATATTAATGTAAGCTATTAATTCCTATATTTAAAAATACATGTAGTGATTTTTTTGATTTTATGTCCTAGTTATAGATTAATATAAATTAGTAAAAATTACTTATCTTTTACCTGCTCAATGAAAAATTAGGTAAGGTTCATTACCTAAGGTTCACACATAAATGTAATTGTTATGTAAATTTAGTAATAGAAAATTCACTTTCAAGTGAAATATATTGACATAAGACTTTTTTGATCCTTAATATATTGTAATCCTTACCTTTATTCAACAATTTTTAAACTAATTAGTAAGCTAATTCATAAATCAAATATATTTTGAGATCCCCAGATAATATTCTATATCATTATTATGTGCCTGCCACCTGTACCTACAAATGCCTCCATTGTAAAACTCTGTTAAGCAAAATATAGAGTCATTAAAATTTAGGATTTGTTCCGTATCCCCTGAATGTCTATGTCTTTTTCTAAACAGTTTTTTCATAAAATATGAGATACATGAGAGTGGGAATCATTGCTTATTTTGTTCATTGATGTATCATGACTCTAAAAATTGTGCCTGGCATTTAATAAGGAGGTCAATAAATAGCTGTTGAATGAATGAATAATACTTAAATGAGCCACTTGGCCTTGATAAGATAGATTGAATGAGAATATCCATGAAAAGTCCTTGGCATACTGAAAGGCTCATTTCTCCATAGATATATATACCAAATTATTATCAATAGTTACTTCAGGAAGAAAAAGGAATATGCAGAGAGGGTGGGGGGGAGGAAACTTTTTTTTTCCTCCTTTTAGTTTCTTTTTAAATTTTTTTAATTTTTAACAAGTTCATCTTACCTATATGAAAATTTGCTATCATGCCGTAAAGAGAACAGACCAAAGTGCATTTGGAGCTGCCTTTCTCATTTGTTAGAGGTTAGGCTGAGGACAATCACAGGTTGCAGGACAGAAATTTTAAAATCTGTAGTTTAAAAAATTGGATGTCAGAATATATTGGATGCATGGCATGGTCCTTCTTGGGTGGGAGTTCCTTGGATGGTCTTCACACTTGTAGTTTTAGTATGTCCATGGACAACAGGTTTATAATGAGTGATCCATGCCACCAAACGCAGATGTGAAACAAGGAAAAGTAAATTGGAGTTACTGAAGTATGGCAGGAGAAATTAGTATATTCAGGAAAAAAAATGAGAATGTATGCTGAGGGTGCAAAAAGATCCAACTTCCTCATGTGTAAAATGGGTATTCCAGAGTATCTCTAGTATCTTTTTTACATCTGTAAAACTTACATGAGTTGATTTGTTCAGTGATTTGCACTGAGACATGAGCAAATCATGATTGCACTGCACCTCACTTTCTTAGGTCCCATTTATACATGGGAAACATATTTGCCTCTTGTGGGAAAAGAGAATAGGTAAAAAGAAAAGGTAATAGAAGTAGTTTAGGATATAGATAATTTTAGCTAATAAAGCACATATTTTTATCTCTATGGCAGAAAAAAATGCTGTGACTTCCATCATGCACTTTGTTCTTTCCAACCCATTTAAGTGAGAGAAAGACAAAAAGGAAAAAGTAGCACACTCATCCACAAACTTTTTGCTGCATTAAGGAAACTAGTATTAGATAGATTTATTCCTGTACCTTATGTCAGGGCAAAATTTTTTTTGGTGAAATGAATTTTTTTTTGGTCTACAATGAATAGCAATAGGAAAAGTAGTGTTTGCGTCACAGAATTCAAGGCTGCATATATTCTGAAGAAAGCATGATTATTTCACTTACATTTAAATTTTCTCTGTTAAATTGGATTGTTTCTATGAGAAATCCAAGTGTTTAAAGTGTTCTTATGCTTTTATAAAGTGAATGTTCTGACATCATGCATTAAGAATAATGCCCAAGAAACTTTCCCTTCTTTTACCTTAAGTGGCAAGGTAATTGCTATTCACTGGATTAGGAAAATGTTGACATACTAAGTTTTGTAAACTGGATCTTTTCAAAAGTCCAGATACTTTTCTTTCCTCTTCAAATTTCTCACGTGTATCTACATTTCTAGAATGGTCGGCAAAATTGGCTCAGCCCTATACAGATTTTAGAAGCTTTAGTGAATGTGCGTATCTCTACTCAAGGTCTGGAGAAGACTGGGTGCTGCTTCCTGTCAAGTGTTGGACTGCACCCCGCAGGCCTGCAAGTCCTGTACTTGCCCATCCTTGCATCTAAAGAAAGAGCCCGGAGTGTGTGACAGAGACATCAGTGGCTTAATGGATGGGGGATCTTACATGTCTGAAGCAAGGTCCTGGAGGGACACCTCACTGTGTAGGGCAGATGACTGACAGGACAGGGCTGCAAGCTTTGCTCCCAAGGGGAGGGGGAGGTTACCAGTTATAGGGGGAATTGATGGCAGACTGGATCATCGGTTACCAGGGAAACAAAGAGAGGGGCCCGCCCCTCACTGCTCCTTTGATAAACTATCATGGTGGAGATGTTCTGATCTAAAGATTAGAACAACCACTAGCTGGAGCCTGGGGCATGTTGGAAGGTCAGTCATGTGTATAGGGCGTAGGTGAACAAGCACTGGTCAAGCAGGGGATATAAAGAGAGCAAGAGAACATCTTGGGTGGCCTGATCATATAGCAAGCAATTTGGTTTCAGCTTTTCTCTGTGGATTTATCTTTCCATTTCTTGTTAATTTGACAAGCTTGATTTTAAGATTACATTGAAACCTTAGAAGAAATTACAGACTTTCACACCTATGTTTACACAGAAAGTCAATAATCATTATTTTTATCGTAAAATGTGAAAAAAATTGCTTTATACATACAACATACATAACTCTGAGTTAAAGTTGTGCTATGACAAAGAGTTGTTATATTTATTTCTTAGTTTTTGTTACAAATGTGATTATGAGAACAAAGTCTTGACATATTCAAGTGTTTTAGAGTTGCATACTTAAGTATGCAGGAGTGAAATACTTCTGACATATGGAATTTGAAATAATAATTCAGCAAAGAAAATAATAAAATCAAAGTGGATAGAGAAAGCAATTAGGGCAAAATCGTAATAATCATTAGATTTAAATCAGTGCATGGGGATCCACAGTGTTATACTCTCAACTCTTATATATGCTTGAAAATTTGCATGACACAAATACAAAAATATTGACCTGAAAGAGACATTCCATAGTTCTTCAAAGATAAGTCAGCAAGAGATTTTGTATTTAATTTATGGATTAGTATTGTGTACGGGAGGAAACAAATTTCTTTTCCTTCTACCATTCTAGATTCTTAGCTGGGGCTGTATAATGAAAAACACATTCAAAGGGGAAAAGCATACAAATTTATTTAATGTAAGTTTCATGTGACACAGGAGCCTTCATAGGGAAATGAAGACCCAAAGGTGTGGTTAAACCTGAGTCTTTTTATGCTAGGTTTGATGCAAAGTGGAAAGATATGGTGGGGAAAAGGGTACAAGCTGAGTACAGGAAACTGGGGGAAACTTAGCAAGGTCTCTTTGAATTCCTCTCAGTGTCTCTCCATCTTCAGAGACAAAGATGCTCTAATCTTATGTTGTGCGAATCTCACATAAATTATTCCTATAAGACAGTAGGTCTCAAGTGGAGGATATTCTGCCCCCAAGGGATATTTGCCAACTTCTAAAGACATTTTTGGCTGTTACAACTGGCAGCTTGCTACTCGCATCTGGGAGTAGAGACAAGGGATGCTGCTCAACATTCTACAATGCAAAGACAGCCCCACACCACAAAACAATCTTCTGGCCCAAAATGTCAATAGTGCCAAGCTTGAGAAACCCTTCTCTGAGATTACTATTGATCGTGTTTTATGAAAAGTACAAGGAAAACAAAGTGCTGAGTTCTCTGATATTCATTCATGCAAGTAAATGTTTTAGTATGAGTAAATTATACTATTAATTATAAAATGTGTACCTGTGACCCTGTTACTCAGTTTAAGATCTAGAACCTTCCCAGTTCCATGTCATCTGCCTGTGTGCTATTTCCCTAACTCATCCTCTTAGTTTCTTCCAGGAGGTAATTATTATTATGAATTTTATATTTCATTGTTATTCTTTTTAAAAAGTTTGTCCTTAAATAATAGTTTAATTTTGCTTGGTTTCACACTTCATAAAAACAGCATCATGACCCATGTGTCCTTCTGCTATGTGTTTTTATTTCACTCAATACTATGTTTTTAAGAATTTTTAACATCGTTGAGAGTAGCCATATTTCGTTTATGTTCACTGCTGCCTATTAGCACATGGTGAGTGTATGCTAAATTTATATAGCCAGTCTTCTTTTGATGGCTATTTGGGCTTATTTTCAGTGTTTTTTGGTGTTATGAACGGAATGCTATAAACATTATTGTATATCTCCTGATGGATATATACAACAATTCTTTTAGGGTATATACTTAGGAGTGGAATTGCTAGGTCATAGGGCGTGTGAATGTGTAGATAATGACGCACTTTCCCAAAGGTTATACCAATTTATAATCCTACCAGCATGAGTATGTGAGTGTTCCTTTTGATTCACATATTAATCAACACTTAGTATTATCTGATTTCTTTTTTTTTCCAATCTGATGGGTCTAAAATTATACCTCATTGAGGTCTTCTTAATAAAATAGTTATTTTATTACTAATGATTACATATGTGTTTTGACATTCGTATTTCCTCTTTTGTGAAAGCTAGTCATATTTCATGCCTATTTTTCTACTGATATGTTTGCATTTTTCTTGTTGATTTGAAGGTTTTGTATATATTTTCCAATTCTCTTGTGCAATATCAAGAATTAATGATCCCAGGAAATGCTTGGAGTTTTTCCTTGTCAACTCATCAGAACTGCTTGATTAAAAGAAAAAAGAATCCCCTGATGGGTACATGATAAAAGAATGTTAAGAAAAGAAATCGCATTTGGAGATATTTTATTTCTGCCATTTTAAATGTTTTATCTTTAATCTGTCACATTGTAGTAATAGAGAGCAAGACACTGAAACTGATGGCTATGCTATAATATAAAAAATGAAAAAAATTCTCTAAAAGGTCATATGTTTCTTTGATAAATGAATGGAATGTCAGACAGTAACTTCTTCTTCATACTTAGAATGTATTACTATGTTTACCTTTAGAAAAAAGATATGGCACAACTTTTAAAGAATCAACAAAAAATGAAGAAAGAGCAACAACTCCATTTTCCCCTATTTGGAAAAGATAAATATAAAATGGTGAAATGAAGTATTGCCCCATCATGCCTATATGTGTATATATGTATAAGCATTCCACTGATATTGTTGGGTTCCACACATATGCACAGGAATTCAGAAGCTAGCCTATGGGAATTGAATAGAATAATCATTTTAAGATAATAAAAATTTGATCAGTTCTTCAAAGCAGGGATTTCAGATCAACACAAAGTATCATCTGTCTTATGCAATTGTGAATGTAGGTGTTACTACTTCTCCAAATGATTGGTGACCTACAGATTCAATACCATATGTGTTTAATATTGAAGGGGGATTAGATAAATGAAGACAGTTGATTTTCTTGGCTCTGGATATTTCTTTAACATATTTTCTGCGATTAACTTGTGTAACCTAAAGCAGTGTAAATAAAACCGGTGGTCTTTACTTTGCAAAAAATAATGGACTAGAGTAGATTTTCTGCAGAATAAGGGGAGGGTATTCTGACATTCCAGTGTTAATAGTGTGGATGATCTAGCTTGTTTTATTAAACTAGAAAAATGCCTTGATTTTGAATATGAAAACTCTTATTAAATATGATTTATCGTTCATTTCTGAGGAGAAACTGGTAAGACAAGGAATGCAGAGAACAAAAGGGGGTAAGAGAATTGAATTTGACCTCACAAAGATCAAATTTTCTGGGAAAATTAGAAAATATTCACAATGGCTGACACTAAAGGGAAAACTTAGAACTTATAAGAAATTTGTCTGGGATCTAGCAGAAGATGGGAAAAAAGTGGATAAACTCCTTTTTAAATATTGTTTTTTCTTCAGTGGTCATATTGGTGGAAATGTCCTATGGATATAGGATTAAAGAAAGGTAAGTCAGACATTAGATGTACAGATAAAAATGATTCAATGGGAATTGATAAAATAGTTAAATAAGAGCAGAATTTCCATTAATTTTTTAAAATGAATTTTTATTTGAGTATAGTTGATATACGATGTTGTGTTAGTTTCTGCAGTACAGCAAAGTGAATCAGTTATACATATAAATATCCATTAATTTTTAATAATAGAGATGGGATAAAAATTAAACAGATAAAAATGTAAAAATATTTCATTAAAGAGGCTGTTAGACAATGTGTCAAGGAAAACAGTGACAAATGTTAAAAACAGGAAAAGAATCATTGGATTTGATTATCAGATAATAAGTGGTAGAAATCAGGGTTCTACTCAGGTTCATCTGAAAAGCTATTCCATTTACACTTAGCTGTATCCTTTGGAGTATGTAATCTAGTGGTTGAATATTTAGAGATAATAAGAGCAGTACTGGTTTGTTGAGGGATTACATGAGAGAACATGTAATACTTTGTAAATTAAAGAGATTTACAAGTATAAATTGATAGAGGATATGGATAGGAATATTTCAAATGACTCAAAAATTGAGTCTTCAGTGTGTGATAGAATGCAAATTTCAGTAAAAAAAATTCTGTTTGGTAGGAAACAAAATACAGTTTAAAATGAGATATTTGTTTTGGTCTGTTTTTACTTCCAAATTCCCAGAAGGTAGTGAGTTCCTTTGTCTTGGGAGCATATGTGGTGTTAGGCTGAAAGAAGTTACCAGACAGAGGTAAGTCCTCTTCCTGGCTTTTGTTGTCTGAAACCTAAAATGTTGAGGGTTTCTGCTTAGACCGGAGAGGTAGGAGTTGAACTTGTGGGTAAAAAGAGTCCTTAGTTTAGAAGGCACCAGAGAGTTGGGACATTCTGGGAGCAGTGTGGACTTCTGCTCTCCTTAATTTCCCTGCTCCAAGAAGGTCATCATACCTAAGAGGAAAACGCTGTGTGGTTTATTTAATGAGAATGTACTTAGTGCTCTCGGCACTAGGGTTCTCAACCTCAGTAAGAAGCTTGATTCCCAAGTTTGAGAAACACCAGAGGGATGATAACCTATCAAGGCACTATGCACCTGGGACCACAGACTATTTAGAGGTGATGAGGGTGAATAAGAACTAGAGAATCTGCCCACCAAACATTCTTCTGGATATGAAAGAGACTTTGGATCTTCTCAAGACTGTATAGGGAGGCAAGAAGTCTCAGTAGCGCATTAAATTGACACTCTTCCTTTCTGTATAGAGGAGTTTCAGAATAATATATAATTTTACTTAGATAAGAGATTTGGGGGGTACCTAAGTGGAGTACTGTAATATTATAACTTTTATAAAAAAGGTAAATCCTGGGGAAGGACAAATCATAGACCTTTATACCTTGACTTATTTCTAACAATCAATGAAAAACATGATATAGGGCTCTGAGGTGGAACAAACTTAAAGTCATTAAATATTTCTAATTACCTGCATCATAATTACAGCATCAGTGTGGGTATGAGAAATGATCAAGTTCTCTGTTTCTTAAAAAGCTCTTAAACATTGGTGTGAAAATGGAGAAAGGAAAGGCCTGGGGATAGACACAGGGCATTAAATGGAAAGTAGAGAAGGATTAATCCTGGAACAAAGACAGGAGATAAAGGAGACTAAGGCTCTGGTTTCTGAGCCTACCTTGGACTCACTGGAGCCAGATATGGAAGAAGATATTCTACTGAGGGTGGCAAAGTTCATTTATCTGGATCTGGCAGCCTCATCGAGACTGGGGAATGCTACCAATTCCTCATTCTTGTGTATTTCATTTTCTGTTGAAAGATTGATGATTACTCCAGCATTAGAGTGGGAGAACTTTTTCACATATCTGCCTCAGTAAGCCTACTGGAGTCTGGCAGCTTGCCTTACCTGCCAGCAAAAAAGGCAGGATATACCCCTCTGAAACTCTGTGGGTGGAAGAAAATTTGACTTGGCCTGTGTTTGCATTAGACAAACCTACTAACCACCACCTTTAGCAGCAACCAAGAGGTTCTGGCGAGCAGCCAATTTTCTAAGGTTAAACATAAATCTTTAAATATGATTTAATAAGAATATAATAATATCGTACGTTCTTTATTTGGGCAGTGTTTATACTAAAGTGTGTCTGACCACAGCAGACCAGTCAGACCAGACTACCAGGGGTTACTTTCCTTGTTTAGACTGTGAAAATGGCAGAATGAGTGATTCCATTGTGAAGAGAAAGCACACCTATATAAAAAATTGTAGTTGATGGTATTTTTGCAGAAAGCCTGTGCTTTCTGCTAAAATTTTACCAACAATTTTACAAACTGTAGAAAAAATAGGGGAAGGTTATAGACCAGTCTTTCTTCTCGGCACCCTGATGAACTGGTCTCAGAATATTAGACCTTATATAGTGCTTATAGGTGAATACTGTGCAGTTCCATAGATTGTGATTTCTGACTCTGCCTAATGCTAATTTAATTAAATGCTAATTAATAACCTGAACTATAACTTATTAAAGTTTATTAATAAGTAAAAGTAAATTTTATAAATCATTCATAAATAAAATTCATAATAAAATCCACAAATATGAATTTATTCATAATTATATTATAATTATTATAAATAATTTATCCATAAATAAAGTTGTAATATTTATTAAAGTATACTTAGGACACTAGTTCAGTATCCTAAAAAGAAAATTTGGCTCCAGTTAACATTTGGTAGCTGTTCAAAACTCTTTTTTTGAAAAAATTTTTATTTTATATTGGAGTTTAGTTGATTAATGTTGTGTTAGCTTCAGATGTACAGCAAAGTGATTCAGTTATACATAGACCTGTATCCTTTTCCAATTTAGGTTATTATAGAATATTAAGCAGAGTTGGGCAGGTGGTTGAAATTTTAGGAAGGACAATTTACTAATTTATCCTCAGCCTTGTTTTGAGTTGCTTATAGTTTTCAATTGTTGCCATTCTTGTTTCATATTAAGACATTATGCTTACTTAGTTTCATTTCCAATTTATTTCGTCATGCACTTTTTTTAAACAAGTTTGAGTAAGATAAATATCTCCATCAATAGAATTTTGACCTAGGATTTGGTAACATTTACTTTAAATAGTTTGCATTTTGAACACAAATCTTTCATATCTTTTTTGCTAAATATATATATATATATATATATATATATATACACACACACACACATATAATTCAAATGGTCACTCTATTATTTATCGCTGATTTATTCTTCATTAGAATGTGAGACTTGGTAGGATAATGAACATGAAATCTTTTCCTGGCCTCAGCAAGAAGCATTGAAATGTCTGAGAGACAGTGATATAAAGTGATTTCAAAGTATATAATAAGATATTGATACAAACATAATCTTGACTGTAAAGTGAAATCTAATTGAGCTAATGGAGAAAAAAGAAATGCATATAAGACTTTTTGTAAGTAAATTGTAACATAGGAAATGTTGGTCTTTTTTCTCTTTGGTCTGTAGTCCTTGACAGTCCTCACTGTCCTGCTGCCAGGAAACTGGAGCCTGTCTCTTTGGAAGACACCCTCTCCCATTGCCCGTGACCACTAGCCATACACTTGTCTTCCACGCACTACATTCCCCTCCCTGACCAACACACACACACACACACACACACACACACACACACACATGCACACAATGCATCTTTAACATAGTCCATCAAGCGCTCAGTATTCAACTAGCTAAGTTATCAAATCATCCAGTAAGCCTACAATTGTTTGGGTTATAGATCCTCATAAATCTTGGTGTTTTAATGGAGCATTATAAGTTACTGATATAGTTAATTCTATCACCTAAACATGGAACTTTTTTCAAAAATGAAAAAAATAAAACATTATAAAATATAAGCATGCAGTTCTGCCTCATCCAGTATCCATTGTTGACACTTTATAACACTGGTAACCTTAGAAATCTGTATATCCATTCTACTACTGGAAAATGGTGTTAACATATAGTTTTCTCCTATAGTATTCACAGCAAAGGGTAGAGAGCTCAGTCATATGTCCTTAACAGCTGGAAGTTCACACTGTTCAGCACTTGCCTCAGTTTGACTCTTGCTGGCCCATCTGTTTATTTTTCCACTATGGTCTCTCTTTCTGCCATTTCTTTTCATTTCTCTTGAACTGATCCAGGATAATTGAAAAAAATTTGCCAAAGAAGAGTATCACACTGGATATAATACTACAAATTTAATAAAGTCTAAAACAGCTTTCAAGAAAAATCAGTAGGCGTTTAAGGATTGGGAGAAAACTTCTGTCATTAGGAAGGACATGGTACATATCACTGCAGCCTGGGAGGACTAACCCAAAATGGATAGAACTAGAAACTGGATGAAGCCATGGCCCCAGGAGTTTAATCTTGGCTTCAGAGGTTTGGACAAAAAAGGAAGAACATTTGCCATCTTAGCAAATGGGTATAGTTCCAAGTGGATTCTGCCTCTGTAGAGCTTATTCAGTTATGGCTCCCATTTCTGAACATTCCTAGCATTAAATGGGGCATGCAATGTACAATAAAATCACATCTCCAAACATTTCAGGAGTGACAAATAATAACTAAGTTGTTGAATTTAGCAAGGTCAGCAGATCCTGAATTTCCTATTAATGTATTTATGACGCTAGTTCATTAATTTTTTTTCAACGGGTAGCATTTATTAGCTGGCACCAAAGGTTTAAGTTTGAGAGTGTTTTTATCCAGTAGTCTAATTTTTCCTGTGAATTAGAAAAAAAATGGAATTTTTGATTTTATTAGTAAACATCTTTTGTCCAAGGAAACCATCATTTTATTAGTAAACATCTTTTGTCCAAGGAAACCATTAAATCATGGATTTGAAAACATATAAGTAATCCAAGGAGCTATAAAGGAGTGAGATGAAGGGTCCCATATAGATGAGATATAAATGTTATGAGACTACAGCATGAGACCTCTACTGGCTTAGTGATTCAGAAAGCTACCTTCGAGGCTTAGATTCAGAGATGCTTGTCTTGGACTACCAGCTCTACCTGTGTATAGGCAGTGTGTCCTTGGGGAAACTAATTAAACCCTAGGTCTGTTTTCCCATGAATAAAATGAAAAAAAATTTGTATCTACTGTACTGAGTTGTTGTGATGGTTAAATAAGATAATGCAGGTAAAGTACTTAGGACAAAGTACACACATAAGCACTTAGTATCTGGCACTTGCTGTGTTAACTGGGACTTCTGAACACAGCACAGCAGAAAGTTTTGTCTCTCAAAGCTTCCTTTCTCAACGATGCTTTCATGCCTCCCCAAGTAGAGCTCTGCAGTCTCCAACAAATCATACCAGTAAATAGTCATCAACTTGGGGTGTAGAAATGATTATTACTTATATGTGTAGCTGCTCAAATGAAGAACTACCACTACTTTCTAAACCATATTATTATTGCTATGATATACACTGGATTTGTTCAAGCACTATAGTTCTCATTTTTCTGTACTTAGAGTTTTAGATAAAAGTTGAATAAGGAAGGAAACAATATAAAACTTTATAGAGTCTACTTAAATATATTTTAACCAGCCTGACATTAAAGGCCCATACAGTGTTAGTGTCTTTTACTAGGCAATTAGGCAAGTGCTTACTTCCAAGATGTCTTATGAAGTCTTAGAAGTAATTTTATCAGTACTTTATAGAATTTTTTTTGTTGATGTCTTATTCTAAAAGGAACCTACACCCTGAAAGAGGAAAGAGAAAGCAACAATTTAAAGGTGATTTTTAGGAGGAAAGGTTAAATGGAAAACATAATGATTAAAGAATTATTGACCTAACTAAAATGTAAAGGTGAAAGTAAACTGATCAAGAAGTTTGAAACTAGAGTAGTATAAACATCACCCTGACTTTGAAGTTTTAGCTTGTGTTTCCTCTTTTGCTTGTAGCTTAGCGAAAGGGGAGCATGTTTGTAATTCTGAAGTCGAGACTGTTTAGTGCATCATTTTATAGGCACACAGGACAAATCCAGGGAAATACGTGATTCATCTGCTTAGAAAAAGAGCCATATTTAACCAATTTCCCCACCTCTATCCATTGATGTCATCTTCTTGTGCCAGGAGGGATTCATTTTACTGTTTTTGTGTAGTTACAATAGAACTGTCTTAGCTTGTTGATTCCCCACAAGCATTTTTACATACATATATCACCTTAAATTTCTAGAGCCATTAAATCACAGACTTCCCATTACAAAGCAGCTTGTTAAGAGGAGGAGTTGGAACTTTACCATATTGAGTAACCAGAAACACAAACTTGAGTTTGTATGAGTCTAGACACATATACAACCTCCCTGGAATCACAGAAGAGGTATTTTAGTACTTATAACCCCTAACGGATTTGGCTTTTTATCTTGCCTAAGAAACAAAGAGAAATCTCTTTAGTTTTATGTTATCTTTGCTTTTAGAATAACACCCTTAGTGTTTCAGAGGATCCATGGAAATTAATGGCCATATTTAAGACTGAGGTTTGTGAGGTTTTGGGGGAGTTTTTTGGCTGACATGTCCAAATCACTTTAAATCTATTTGTCTCAGTTTCTCCAAACTCAAAATCAGTCCATCTATGTGTTTTGTCAGTGCAAGACTATCAATAATAGCAATACCACTTACTGAGCACAGACTGTGTACAAAGAATTTATACATTGTCTCGTATATCAGTCCTACATGTAGGTATAATTAGGAAAACTGAGGCCCATATTAACATAGGAAGTAAACTTCTGAAAGTCTTAGGACTAGTTAATTTTTATATTGTCTGTACATATATAAAGCCATCTCTCTTTTTTGGACTTACAAGCCACAAAAATGCTATTGTTCAAAATTCTCCATGATTTATCCAATACAATATGAATTTATAATTTGATAACTTGGTAAAAAGTTTTTGAACATCTGTGTACCGGTTATAGTGGCTTAGAAACAAAAAATTTACCACCTAAACCCTGCCCTTCAGGAGTTTGACAGTCTAGTGAGAGGGACAGACGTTTAAGTTGATTATGAGACCAATTAACTATAATGAAAATGTAAGGATAAAATCTATGTCGGGAACAAAAATCCTGTATCTTCTGTCTGCCTTCTAGGGTGAATTATTACATGTTATTTCAAGTTATGCTTTCAAAAAGGTCAAGTTTTTCTCTATGAATTTTATTTTGCTCACCTAACTATTCAAACAGTACAAAGTTCTATCAACTATTCTATTACATATATAATATATATGCCTAGTTCTATTATTTACAAAACAAAACATATTATAGACATTTAATATATATATACCTATGTATACCTATAATGTATTATATGTATACATATTATACCAAATACATATGTATTTAAATGCATTATATACACATGTATATATAAAATCTATTATATACATAACAAAATCATATAACTATAATTTATATACACATATATAACTAGTTCTATTATATAAAAAACAACAGGAAATTGTTTTCTGTGTTAAATATTTTAAATATAAGTTTTCAGACTTTTTAAGTATAAAACAAGAGTTAACAACAAAACATTGGATTTCTTTGAATACTAATGCTCTAAAAATCCTCAGAATTCTCTTTCAGTTTATTTAATTCCCATCATTAAAGAGTCAGGCCTCAATACTGGCTGTCAATGATTGACTGCACAGCAGACCTTATCAAAAGCTAAGTCCTACAGGATACCACTGACTGTAGCAGTGAGGTCATGCCAGTCTCTCCCATCCTGCTGTCCACAGATTCTGTTTCCTTTCATCTAATCCTTCTGGGGCCTGTTTTAGAGTATGTTTTCTCATGCATTCCCCTTCTAAGAGCACTTCTTGGAAATATGAGAGGCTATGTATTCCTTCTGACTTACAGAAAGCCACCTATCATAGTGTGTATTTCTGCCACCATCACTGGACATCTCACTCTGAGGGCTTATACCAGAGTCAGAGTCTTTCAGTTCCTCTGCAGGGTAAGCTTCATGACTGCTCTGAGTTTTCTTGAACTTGCTGGCAGTACTGCATTGGTTGTTCACAGTTCTCCTATCTACTTCAAAGAGATCAAAGTTAAGCCAACATCACTCCCTTCAACCATCTCCCGTTACTATGTTGTTGATGTTTCACTGGCCTCTGAGAAGGGCTCTCAGATGAGGTAACAGTAACCTCTGTTTTTTTGCCTCTCTTGAGGAGAGGGGAGGGATTGATGGAAAGAATTAGACGCACAGTGCCGATTCTGGTGGAATCCAGTAGCATTACCCTATACAGCATTTTTATTTTCTTAGCATTGTAGCCTCTCACGGTCAAGCGTCAGTATCTGTTCGTTAATTCAGTGTTTACTAACCCCTACTGTGTGTGGTGGGCACCGTGCTGGATGCTGAAGGTGAAACAAGCAATTTGATAGAAATGATCCCTGCCTTCACAGTGTACAGGAACTTTAATTACAGCCTTTACATAACTTCAAAGATTGTTTGAAAAGTCCTGCCCAGTCCTCCTCTCAAGGAAGTCAGTGTGACATGTACAAATCCATGTTCTTAGACTCTAGTATTCATGCTGCCAAAACTCATGAGGTAGAGAAAATGCCGGCAACTTCCATTCCCCAAATGAATTGGTTGGAGTCATTGTTGAAGCCCTTTCCTAAAGATCTGAGCATCTGAAAGTACTCAGTCATCCCTTCCCTGAGGGTCTAGGCATCTCATCTCCTTTCTTGAACTCTTTTCTCCAGAAATAACATGAAAGTGACCTCTAAGTCATTTGGATACACATTTGCCAAATCTTTTCTTACAGAAAACAGTTAAAACCCCCTGTGTCTTACGCCATTTGGCATATAGAAAACAAATTCATTAAAACCTAGAGATAAAATTAAGTTCCTAACCTCACAAAACACATTCTATATGGTTCATTGTGATTCTAAAATTTTACTGTGCTTCAGATTTACCTAGGAAGGTACATAAATATGAACTTTACCCTCAGAGATCCATACACAATAGTTCTTGGCTGAGGCTAAGGAATTGACATCGTTATTCAAACTTTTTGCATTTTTTACTGTAAATAGTCTGTGGATCAACACTTGGTAAATATTACTTTATGTTATACATCCCATAATTGTGGAGGTAGAATATCTGGTAGGATATTAATGTTGACATCTACTTATTAAAGTACTACATATTTTAGAATGATATATTTAGAATGGATGTATGCATTCGAGGGACATAAAGTAAGACAGAGTGTAAGGAAGAAATATTATTAAACATACTTTGGCCATATATGTCCTTAGAAAATTATCTTTATAATATGTATTGGGTTATTTCCAATTCCAAGACCAGCAGCACTGGTTGATATCCCCATTGATGTAACACTCAAAATTAATATGGTCTTACTAGATTAATATTTAGAGAAAAATTATGCTTGGTGGATAATTTCAGATCTAAAATGATATCCATATCCCTTTATGCAAAAAAAGGTGTTAATAGAAAAATTGAATTTGTTCTCCAACCGCTTTCAAGACTAAAATTAATTTTAAAAATGGAAAGAAGGTTTTTTTGTTGTTGTTGTTAAATGACAGATAGAACATACACCTTAGCTTTCACCTTTTCTCCAACAACTCAAGTGCAGGTAAGGCCAATGGAAAATTTGGTAGCCATGACAGTAGGAAAAAAGAACAGGGTGGGGCACATGACAGCAATGACTTTAAGAAAAGTGGATGGGAGAGGGCTTAGAAGCAATGACATTTGGAAGGCTGAAAACCACAGAGGTAAATGATAACTGATTTAGCAAAGCAAGAAAGCTAGATCCTAAACTGGAGTAAAGAAGACTGAGAGAAAATTTAATCTACAGGAAACACCCCCAAAGTTTGGGAATTGGGAGTACCACATTCTCTGAAATTGGGCTAAGGTGGGGCTAACATAAGAAGATTGCTTGGAATTCTGTTTAAGAAGTAATTCGATAGATAAACAGCAAGGTCCTACTGTATAGCACAGGTAACTATATTCAATACCTTGTAATAACCTATAATGGAAAAGAATCTGAAAGAGCATGTATGTATAACTGAGTCACTTTGCTGTACACCAGAAACTAACACAACATTGTAAATCAACTCTACTTCAATAAAACAAAAAGTAATTAGAACATCAGACTCTCCCTTCTCTACAACCAGATGTCTGCCACTTTGTATATCATCAGAAGAGTTAAGGTTTATTACCTGTAGAGGATAAAGCAGAGACTTTCTGACTGGGGGATACCAGGCACAGTTGAGAGGGAGGATAAATCTTCTAAAAAATCTGGTGATAAAGAGAAATTTTACTAGAGCATGTTGAAATTCTAGCTCTCCTCCCCCCTGGGCTCTCAGAGCCTGGCACTAAACTATACCTAACATAAAAAGATTGAAATAATCTTTTGTGATTAATGAGAACAGCCCAAAGGTAAGATCATATACTTCCTTAGAAAGTTGCCAAACAAAACCACCCTGTGGGCCTATAGATGAAAAATTGGAGCTTCTAATCAACTTTTTAATGTCCCAGTCTTATATATGAGCAGTTAGCCTTGAGTCTCATCAGGTAGTTGAGGAAAGACTTTAGTAAAGAATCCAAATTGCTATAAAAAAGCAAGTTAGAGAATATAGAGGTTATGCAGAAGCAATAAAACTAAACAAACAAAAAAGTTCATTCATATCCTGAGATAATTCATTGACTGCTTATGGCAGTCATGAAACAACAAAAAAAATACTATTTTTTTAAATTAGAGAAAAGAGAGCTTTTTACATTAAACACGTGATAGTTGAAAAAAAATCAGTAGATGAGTTGGACATAGGATTAATGAAATCTCAGTGAAAGGAAAACAAAGAGACAGATGGAGACAAACAGAAAACAGAGAAGAGGAAATAATTAATAAAATAATTAATGTTTCCCCAGATGGAAAGGTTAGTATAAAAGCTGAAAAGGCTCAATGTAAAACACAGTATTGTTAAATTTCAAAGTACTGGGGCCAAAAGAAGGTCCCAAAAACTTCCAGAGAAAAAGAATAGTTTCACACAAAGAGCAGGTGTCAGAATGGCTTTGGACTTCTCATTAGCAAGTACTAAGCTAGAAGACAATAAACCAATTTCTTCCAAGTTCTGAGGCAAAATCATTTCCAGCCCTGAATTCTATGCCTAGACCAATTATCAATTAAATGAAAGGGTAGAAGTAACATCTCACAAATTTTGCCCCCCTTGCACACTTTCTCAGGAAGATACCAAGGACATATTTTACTACCAAGACAAGAGAGTAAACCAAGAAAGTGAAAGTCTTGGGATCCCGGAAACCAGTCTTCAACATGAGAGAGAGGGAAGGGAATTCCTAGGTGATTGTTAAGAGGGATCCCCAAATAATATTTGTGTAGCTGACCTAGAGCAGGTCAGACGGTGAGATTTATTCAAGAAGATAAAGTTGATTTTAATGTATTGAGAGGAGATTGATAACAACTGAGAAAGAGTTCTGAGATGCAGCAGTGAGAAGTACATAGAAGAAACAACAACAAGAAGGTAATTACTCCAGAGAGGGGAAAATTATGAAATCATAATAATTATATGGTTCGGTTGTCAAAAATATTTATATAGTTATAATAATAATGTAATAACCAAATATTGATTTAACAAAAGCACAATTTCAGTATATTGGAAGAAAGAGAATACTAGGTATGCGTGTGTATGATGTGGGTTGCTATGGTAGGATGAGAGACAGATGATGATAGACATTTCTCCAAGGAAGATATACAGATGTCCAATAAGCACATGAAAAGATGCTCAACATCATTAGTCATCAGGGAAATGCAAATTAAAACCACATGAGATAATACTTCATACCCGCTAGGATGGCTAGAATCAAAAAGTCAGAAAACAAGTGCTGGCAAGGATGTGGAGAAATCAGAACTCTCATACACTGCTGATGGGAATGTAAAATGGTGCAGCTGCTTTGGAAGACAGCTGACATTACCTCAAATGATTAAACATAGAGTTATCATATGACCCAGCAGTTCTACTAGGTATATACCCCAAAGAAATGAAAGCACATGTCCACACAGAAACTTGTGCACAGATGTTTATAGTAGCATTATTCATAAGAGCCAAAAGGTGGAAACATCCCAAATGTCCATCAACAGAAGAATGGATAAACTAAATGTGCTATATCTGTACAATGGAACAAAGTACTGATACATGCTACCACTTCGATGAACCTTAAAAACATGCTTAGTGAAGAAAGCCAGTCACGAAAGTTCACATACTGTATGATTTCATTCATAAGAAAGTCCGGAATAGGGAAATTTACAGACACAGAAAGTAGATTAGTGGTTGTTTAGAGCTGGTGAGTAACGGGGTGGAGGAGGGGGCAGGGATAGAGGGGTGATGGCTAAAGGGTATGGGTTTCATTCTGAGGTAATGAAACTGTTCCCAACTTGACTGTGGTGATGGTTGTGTTTATCTGTGAATATACTAAACCCCATTTAATTATACACTTTACATGGGTGAATTGTATGGTATGTGAATTATACCTCAATAAAACTGCTTAAAAGAAAAATTAAGAAGCAGGAAAATGACCATATTTTTTAGAGATTTGAAGATAAACATGAAAAAAGGTGTAGCATAAAAGTGATTCCCTCTAAGGCAGAGTTCCTCAACCTGGGCATGATTGACATTTGGGGCCAGATCATTCTTTGTTGTGCAGAGCTGTCCCATACATTATGGAATGTTTAAAAGCATCACTGGCCTCTATCCACTAGATATTAATAGCAACCCTCTCTCCCCCCATTTTTGATAACCAAACGTGTCTCTAGACATTACCAAATGGCCACTGGAGGGGTGGGAGTAGGGGCTTGGTTTACCCTAGATAAGAGCCCCTGCTCTAGGGATTGGGAATTGGAGTAGGAGAGCTGCAATGTGGAGGCATGGCTATTTTTCATAACAAATACTGAAGAACTGTTTGATTATTTAAACTGTGAACATGTATGTCTTAGTAGTTAGTCTGGACTGCTATAACAGGAAACCACAGACAGGATAGATTAAGAACAGAAATTTATTCATTTCTCACAGTTCTGGAGGCGATCAAGATTTGGCTTCTGGTGAGCACTTTCTTCCTGGCTTTTAGTTGTTTCCTTCTCTCTGTGTCCCCTTACATGGTGAGAGGTAGGAGGGAGATGATCTCTCACTCTCTTTCTCTTCTTCTTCTTTTTTTTAATGCTACTTTTTAAAAAATTGAACTATAGTTGAGTTACAATGTTTCAGGGGTACAGCAAAATAATTCAGTTGTATATATATATATATATATATATATATATTCTTCCTGGCTTTTAGTTGTTTCCTTCTCTCTGTGTCCCCTTACATGGTGAGAGGTAGGAGGGAGATGATCTCTCACTCTCTTTCTCTTCTTCTTCTTTTTTTTAATGCTACTTTTTAAAAAATTGAACTATAGTTGAGTTACAATGTTTCAGGGGTACAGCAAAATAATTCAGTTATATATATATATATATATATATATATATATATATATATATTCTTTTTCAGATTCTTTTCCCTTATAGGTTATTACAAGATATTGAATTAGTTCCCTGTGCTGTACAGTAGGTCCTTGTTGTTTATCTCTTTCTCTTTTCTTATAAGGCCACCAATTCTACTGGATTAAGGCCCACTCTGATCAGCTCCTCTAACTTAATTACCTTCCAAAAGCTCTATGTCCACATAAGTCATATCAGGGGTGAGGGGTGGGGGGACAAAATTATTTTTTGGGGTGGGGGGACAAAATGCAATCTAAAGCAATGTATAACTTTGAATAAAACAGAAACTAAATACCAGACATTTTCACAGAAAACCTATGATAAAATTAGCCATAATAGTTATTTCTTTACCAGGTTGCCAAAGAGGTCACTGTCACTGGGGTTATTATTAACTATAATAGGAATACTGTTTTTTTGTTGTTGTATTGTTTCTGGATGTTTATATTCATTTGGCAATAATATTCCCAAATTGTATTTTGTGGTGGTTTTTTAAACTACCTCAGTTCAACTGGTTATTAGATAACTGTTTTATAGGCAAGATTTTTTTTTTTTTATTACTTGCTTTACTTGTTTTCCTTTATGTGGTCTTGAACATAAATACCATATTTTTCAAATGATTCAGGAGAAAAAGTGCCATATAAATGAAACATTAACCTAATCATTCTTAAAGCACTTTCATATCAGGACTGAAATATATAGGTAATTACATTATTTTTATAAATTGTTATTCGAAGCCCTAAATATGATATTCGTAACAGATATTAGTTTTAATTCATCTAAGATGCTCTCCTGGTAAACTAAAATCATTCGATGTTGTGGTTATTTCCCTGTATGTTCAATCTTTTGAACAGAGATTCAGTTTAAAGATTTTATTTGGTCAATTCATTAAAAAGAATCAAATCTTCTTAGTCAAAGTGATCAAAGCTTTATTTAGATTTTTAACAAATAATTAATCTTGGTTTTACTATGCACATTCATCTACGTATTTAAAAAAACAGAGTAGGTACTTTTGAATTACCCCATTTATCAAGCTGACATTTTGGCTGCTTCACAAAAAAAGCAGATTCCATCACTGGTGTATATAGAGGCAAATTCAAGTCAAATCATTTCTTCCACTTGGGGATGTTTGATTAATGAGATCCTGCTTGGTTTTATTAATCTTTCTGCATTCTTCACATCTCACTTTTGACACATAACCATTCTCTTTGGAAACCACCTTTATTTACTTTATAATGCAGATTTAACCATAATTTAGGTTTGGAACTTTTTTCTTTTAGAAGTCTTTTCATAAACTTTTCATAAGCCTTATAGGACCTTTATTTCTAAGCTATGTATATTTACCTACTATACTACATGTTGTGAAGATCTTCCTATTTTTTTCTAACCTCGGTTAATAAAACCCAGCTGATGAATAAAATAAAACGTTAAAATAATTAACTGAGACCTTTTGCCTCAAGCATATTTTTCTTATCATACCTTTTAGAATATGAAAAGATATAAAAAAGCACCTTTAAATTATAGCATCAGACCAGTAGGGCTTTAGTAATCATTCTCAAGGTCAACAACAGGTTTTTCAGTGCTGTCTTTGAAGCAAGCATGAATAGAATCTAAGTTGCCATTAAGAACTGTATGGTTGCTATGTTTACTTAAAGCAAAACATATTTGATGGATAGATGAATAGTGTAAATGTTTACTGTGTCATTTTGATGAATGAATTAAGCATTACCTGCTGGAAAAGAAAAAAAGCTTTATTTTTTTACTGGTCTCTTGACCACCTTTAATGGGCTTGCTGCTTATTTTATGTACTGTCAAAACCACAGCAGCTTCAGGCAGGAAGCATGGTTGATCCACACCACCACCTCTCCTTAGAGAAGAGGAAAGCCACCTTTAGGTGGTGCCAGAATGCCCACTGAATACAGTCCAGAGTTATGAAATCCTCTGATGAGACTCAGGCAGGAGTCTTTAATCTAAAAAAAGGAAGATTATAAATTCCAGCAGTTTTGTAGTCAAAGAGAAGCAAAGGCTAAGTGTACATTTAGCAGATTCACAGGGAACATCAACTATTGGAGCCTAGAAATGCACAAGGAACAAGACATAGTTTCATCCCTGCCTAATGTGCTCTGTTTTCAAAGTTTCAGAACCCAGCTGGAGAATTGATCAGAAAAAAGGGTCACACCTACATGGAAATGGTTCATTACTGCCCCTGGGATAAAATCCAGTCCTTAGCTTAACATACAAGGCCATTCAAGATTTGCATCCTGATTCTCTTCTAACCTCTTTGCTTCTGCCCCCAGTTCCACCCCTCCTAAGGTAAAATACTTGTTTTAAATAAAGGGGGTAGGCAAACTTTCTCTAGGTCAGATAAGAAATAGCTTAGACTTTGCGAGTCCTACTGTCTGTCACATTGACTCAACTCTGCCACTGTTGCAGGAAAGCAGCCATAGATAACACATTAAAAAGTGGGCACGGGTGTGCACCAGTACAACTTTATTTATCAAAACAGATGGCGGATCTGATTTGGTCCATGGGTCATAGTTTGCCAACGCCTGCTCTGTATCAGTTGGCTTACAAATTGTGAGTTTAATAGAGTGTGCAATCAATTTTGTAGGTCACAGGATTTAGGATTTAATTTAAACCTTAAATCCCACAACCATTTTTTTTTTTTTTTTTTTTTTACAAATGGTGAACTCCTATCTTCATGAAGGGCTTATCGGTAGGATTTCTGGTAGCGCATACGGGGACCCGGGCCTCCGAACTTTTTGAATTAGCAGCGACAGGGATCAGCCACCAGCAGGGTTCGGTCTTACTGAATGAGGATGTCTGATCTTCTTGGAAGCCTCATCCACGAATTTCTGGTACTAGGCCACCAGGGCTTTGGAGATGGACTGGCAGATTGGGTAAATCTGGGTCACGAGACCACTACCGTTTACGCCGACACGCACGACCACGCCCCCGAATCGCTCTTTCAGAAGCCGAAGAGGTTCGGGTCGTTGCCTTGCAGCAGCCTGTTTCACCTCGGTGAGCTCTTTGCCGGGTTTGCAGCGAGAGATGGAGGCTGTGGCCTTTTCCTTGTATCGGAAGACTGCACAGACTGCAGAGGGCTGCACGGCTGCGGATGTAGACAAGAGTTCCTCACTGGGCAGCGCCGCAACGGGAAAAGGCCAGTTTTGTTGTGTTTAATAGATGCTTGTTTTTATTACTGTTTAACATTGTTTTAAAAATTCTGGGTAATACAGTAAAACAAGAAACAAAATTAAGAAATATAGTGATTTTAAATGAAGAGAGAACTATTATTATTTACAAGTGATAAAACCATATTCTTCAAAAATCCAAGAGGGTCACCTGAAAATCCTTTAGAAAGGTGGTTCCCAGAGCTACTTACACATGAGAATCACCTGGGAAATGCCAAAAAAAACCCCCCAAAAAACAAACAAAAAAACCCCACAAATAGCGAAAACAACTTGTTGCCTGAGTCTTACTCCAAAAGATTGGGATTTAATTGGTCCAGCCAGTGTTTTGTTTTGTTTTTTTAATATGGGATAAAATAAATCAGAAAATATCAGTGCGTATTGCATATAGTAAGTATTGTTTTGTGAAACCTTGTTTTCGGATATTTGACATGAACCTGTCTAATGGCTCCGAAGTGAAATCTGTTTGTTACCTGTGGACGTGGTCTAAAAAGTTTGAAAGCTGCCCTGAATTACCTAGAATTGCCAGCATAGGTTTAAAATGGGAGCTGCGTAGTCTTTCCTTGGAATATGTTACATTGAACAGTATTGAGTTGTCAGCAGCACTCGGAGTAAAGAGGACTCCAGAGGCAAGAAGCCCTTCCAGAAACGCAGTCGTGGGTATTAGCAAGGAGAGTGAGCTCCTCTGGCAGTAGGGAAGGACCTTACCCAGCCCCAGTGCCTCTGCCATCTGAGGACAACAGTTCCAGTAACTCACTACTTTTTCTCCTCCTGCTCCTTTTTAATTATTCAAATCTCAGTTAAGCATAGTAACAAAAGGAAAGGAAGTTTCAGGTGGAGGTAACTTCCCAGTAGAGTGCAATAGCACAGGCAGAGGCACAGTAGGGGCTGTGGAGTCTCAAATGAAGGATCTGTGTAGCATTTAATTGTTCCTCTTCTGCCTCTCGAACTTGCTTGTTTTCTTTCCACTTGTGACTTAAACATAAATTGAAGTGAGAAAGGACAGGTTCCCTTTTAGGTTGTAAATCCTGGGACTGTACATGATGCCCTAAGGAAATTCAGGTAGAGGCAGTTAAACAGGTGGAGGGGCAGGAAGCGGAGGGAAATATACAGAAGGAAGTGGTTGTAGAATAGCTTATTGGTATAGTTATTTCTGTTTGACGGATGGAGAAGTCCTAGATATTTGTAGGGGGTGAATGAGAAAAACATGTGAAATTAATTTATTTATGTTCAGGATTTAATATTCATCTTCATTAAAGTTATAAGACAGTTCTGATGAGAGTTCCTTACATTACGGATCATATAGTAGTTCATTAACAAATGAACACAAATAGTCAAAGCAAGACTGTAGCCTCACATTTATTGCATTTTGTTTTTTCAAACAGATCATAATTTCACCGAGGTTTTATCTAAAAACTGGAAAGGACTTCAAAATTATATACAATCATCTGTCCCCTTTTAGGTTATCTATTTTCTTATGAAACACAAGTATTGAAAGTAAGTTAGAATAGGTGCAGAGAAGAAACTGATCCCAGGTTTCAAGATTCCTGGTTAGATTGTTTCCATCAAAGCAAATTTCTTTTTCTTCAAAAAGAAAAGGTTACACCTTACTGTATGTTATTATGCTGTCCATTCATGCCTTGATTCATTCATCCTTTCAGAAACTATTTATTGAATTTGTGTTATGTGCCAGTCACTTTACTAAATGCTTCTGTCTAAAAGTAGAATGAGGTGGACTTGGTGTCCTCCCTCATAAAGTTCATGCTCTAGTTGGGGAGAGAGATGTTAAATCGCTTTGAGAATATTCATTTCTGGAGAGGAAAGGCAATTGAACACAGGTTTCCTAAATTCTTAAATCTGTCGATGTTGATTAACGCATATTTTCTAGAATGTGTGGCTAGCTTCCTAGCTCCATTTTATGTCCTCAAAGTAAAAAAGTCAAAGAATATAACAAGAAAAATAAAGATGTGATGAAATAAAGAAACCTTACATTCTAAAAAGATCCCTGATTTGTATTCTTAAGTGTTATCTTAAGGTTTTGCATTGGAATATCTCCTTCAGATTTTCTTAATTTGTCCGTGCTTTTACCCAGAAGAAATAAAAATCAGCAATACAGGCTAATTTTAAAAGTCACGTTTATCACGTGTTGGTTTGAGAGCCAGAAGCCAAATGTCGCGTCTCCTGAGGATGCCCATATGGAACAGTGGAATGCAAATATTTATCTTGAAGTTATTTTTATAGGTGCCAACCTTATGTCTTAAGGTGGTTCAGATTAATCCAAGAGAAAATAAATAATTCTTTCCCCCATAATTTTTACACTAAAAAAGAAGAAAAATATTTGTTAAGTAACATATTTTGGCATCTTTAAATGTATGCATTTTCATACTTAGGGTCTGTTCTAAATTGGAAAATAAATTTTAAATAAGTAAATAAATCTCATATAAACATGAAACAAAAATATAGATTTTGAAGACGTCTATATTAAAAATAGTCCAATCAAGAAGCATAAATACACACAATGACTTGTTGCTTAAAACAAAGTAAGATATAATATTCTCAACTTGTTTGCTTCCTGTTTGATTTTCCTACAAAATAGAAATAAATATTTATACTGGAATAAACAAAATAATAACCTTAGGTTCTTAATAATAAAAGGTATAATATTAGGCAGATATTAGGAGAAACTGATTCTTATATTTTTATTGATTGCGTATGCCAAAATAAAACTTTTCATATAACTGCAAATACCAACTTTCCTTTCTTTAAGAAAATCCATGGTAATTTCAGGGAAAAATGTATGTGTGTATTTATAGACATGTGTATATAATGTATATATACACACATGAATCCAATGTATAGTATATATGTGAAATATATACAACTTATAATAATATGCATAATTTAATATGTATTTAATGTGAAACATATATTTGCACAGACACATTGGATTTATTTTATACCGACTAGAATCTTGAATTAAAAAAATATGTGTGTCTTAGAAATTGTTCCACATACGACAAATAAAACTTCCTCCTACTTTTTAATAGCTGTATAGTGTTCCATGTTATGATTCTTCCATGATTTATTTAACCAGCCCCAGTTGAAAGGTACAACATCAACTTTAGAGCTCAGGAAAGAAATAAGAATTAGAGAAGTTAATGCATCGCTGAGTGCACTGCATCAGTGAAATGGCAAAATGTGCTGACCTAGAGAAATTGTGCGATTTCCCGATTTGTGGTCATATAAGCAAAAATGTCAAGGCAATGAAACTAAAACACAGAAGATGTAGAAGGAGGCTGACCTGAGCATCAGTAAGCACAGCCCCCAGGGCATTAAGATATGATCGACATGTCAAATAACTTCTAGATACATTTTTAAAGTTCACTTAGGCAACTGGGTGGTTTGGTTTTGTATAACACAACTACTGTGTGACCCATCATTCTCTTTTTCAGTGGAATTATTTTTAGTGCATGTGTTTATACAGTATTGTCTGATTTTTATGTTTTGTAGCATATTATTTGATATCTCATAAAAACTCTAAAGTTAGACAAAGTAGATTGCTGATGTTACAGAGGAGAAGTTGAAGCTTAAAAGTTAGATGATGTGCCTAAGGCAGCAGAGACAAAAAGCATCAGAGCTGGGACTGGAAAAGTCCATAAAGAAAACCTCCGTGTTGGTTGTGATACTGCCTCTCAATCAATAAATACATTCTTTTATTTTATTTATATATATATTTTTTATTTATTTTTTTTTTGGTGGTACGCAGCCCTCTCACTGCTGTGGCCTCTCCCGCCGTGGAGCACAGGCTCCGGACACGCAGGCCCAGCGGCCATGGCTCATGGGCCCAGCCGCTCCGTGGCATGTGGGATCTTCCCGGACCGGGGCACGAACCCGTGTCCCCTGCATCGGCAGGCGGACTCTCAACCACTGCGCCAGCAGGGAAGCCCATTCTTTTAATTTAAATTGTAAATATTTTATACAATGCTAATTTCTTCCACTGTGATATCATGGTCATTTTTATTTAGTGCTATTTTGAAAATTAGAAAAAACAAAAAATAAATGAGGTATTTTGATCTATTTGAAAGACTGAGAAACACCCTGTGAATAATGCTCATTTAGTTTCAGGTTAAAATGGCAGTATTTGCTATGGAAGCATAACCCAAACAACTATCATAAAAGTATTATCCTTCTGAATACAGGATTTAGTAAATATTAAAAACATTTATCCAAAATAAATATTTAAAGTATCTCATAAATCAACATGAACATTTTTCCCTTACAGCAATGCAAATTGATATGTATAATTGGTATGCTCTCTTGTTCATCTCTTGGGGATAATGAAAAGAAAAAAAATTCAGGGAGGACAACTCTTTTGCCCAAAACTATACTGTAGAGTAGTTTAGAGGGACCAAAATGATTTAGAGATGTGGAAATCAGGACCATAAAAGTTAAAGTAACGAGGATAACTAGAATCAATTTTACAAGAAGAAAAAAAGAGTACGAATGCAGTACTGCAATGAAATGTAGGCGAGCACTTTGTAGAATAAAAGAATGAGCACAAAGTGACCCTTTGCTTCTGTTTATCATTTGATAGAGTTGCATCCCGTTTATGCTTCATAAATAAAGGCCATAAATGAAGCTTATTTCTATTGTGTTCTCCGTGACACTGATCCATAATCTGACATATTTTATATCATCTGTAGGGGTTCTGTCGCAATGGAAATTTGAAACGTTGGGATTAATAGTGGGGAGTATTGCAGGCTGGGTTCCCTGAGAAGCAGACTCTGAGAGAGATTAGCATTCAGGGAGTTTATTAGAGAGAGCTTTTCGGAGGGACACATACGGAAGGGAAGGGGGAAACCAAGAGTGGGCAGTGAGAGAAGGTTGGATGGAGATACAGTCTCAACTGTGACCTCAGCCTGATGTGGGAGGAGCTCTGAGACTGAGTTGATCTTTCAGAGTCAACCTGCATTTTACCCCCGCATGGATCAGGCATAAGGTATAGGCCACACCCTGGGAAGGGGCTGGACCTTGGGCGAGGTGGCTCCCTTTCTCTCTAGCTGAGAGAGTTCCTGGATGGGCTGATTGCTGAACTCTGTTGGCAGCATGCTCAACAACTGTGGAAGTAAATTCCTTTCTTCCGAAAAGAGGGTGTCCCCAGTGCACATTGACGTGCTTATTGTCACAACTGAAGCAGAGAAAGAAGGAGTAAGGTTGTTTGTTAAGGCCTGGAGTTGAGATTGGTAAAGGAGACATCAGGCAGGAGAGGTGAGACCCTGGGGACTGAAATTCTACAGGTGACAAATACTTTTGAAGAAATAAGTCCTGTTATTTTTTATGAGCAAGTCATTGACTAGTTATCGTCTATGTGTATAAAGATAATATTAAGAACTTATATTTCTTATATTTGTTTATGGTGAGATGCAGTATTGCAGAGTGGTTCAGAAGACACATTTTGAGCCAGAATAACCTGGTTTATATTTCAACTCTGCTACTGGTTGTTTAAGACCTTTTACAAGTTAAACTTTCCATTCAGTTTTCTAAACTGTAAAATGGAGAAAATAATATGACCTGCCCTGTAGGGCTATTGTAGAGAATAAGCAAGTTAATACCTCTGAAGCCCTTAGAATAGTGACAGGAGGCTTGTAGTAAACAATTCACAATGTGAACTCTGTATCGGTGTCTTTTGAAATGTAAGTTCATGTGAACAGAGACTTTATCCCTTTTGCTCACTGCATTATTCCCAGGACCTAGAAAAGTTGGCAGCACATAGTAGGTATGGATGAATAAAACCTGAATTCAAATCTGATAAGGTGTTTATACATATTGAAAAATACCTATATTTAATAATTTTAAGTAAGAATTTTTAGGATATAAGTAAGTATATTGATCTTATTTTGAAAAATACATGACTAAGTTTCAAGATAATATCTTTATCTTTTACAATTTACTTGAAACTTTAAAGTAATGAAACAAGATACTAAAAATGTACGAAAAATGGCAATTCTTTCCAATTATGCTAATTTGAATTAATTTTTTTCTTTCTATATTTTTGTCCTGATATATAATGAAAAAGTTTGAAGAAGATAAATAACATTTTATCTGTAACGTCTGTCTGTATAATGTTTTTCCTCAATCAAATCTAGTTTACTCTTTTGGTTTTCATTCATTTTTTAAAACATTTAATTAAGAGCCAACGTACAATGACTTCTCTTTCTTTACCTCTTGGAAACTTCTACCTAGAATAGAACATGTGGTGATTTATTGTGTTTGGCAGACATCTCCTGGGAACCCATCCCTATGGTGAAACCCACTGTGGGAGACACAAATGTGAATTTACCTTCTATCTGTTCATGGGACCCACGGCTTAGCAGGTGACAGACGGAATGAGGGCTAGGATGTGGTAAGAAAGAACTACTACGTGTGGACTAGTCATAGGATTAGCCAACAGGAACTGGCAGGTGGGACTAGGGTGCATCTTTTTTTTTTTTTTTTTTTTTGCGGTACGCGGGCCTCTCACTGCTGTGGCCTCTCCCGTTGCGGAGCACAGGCTCCAGACGCGCAGGCTCAGCGGCCATGGCTCACGGGCCCAGCCGCTCTGCGGCATGCGGGATCCTCCCGGACCAGGGCACGAACCCGCGGACTCTCAACCACTGCGCCACCAGGGAAGCCCGCATGTTTTTTTTTTGAACGTGTTAAAAACCATTCAGTTTTATTAATTAACATATATTAAGTTCACAAGTAGTCTAAATAAGGCCTTTCACAGTGCACTGCATGATACTAGGTAAAAATACAGATTACAAGAAATCAGAAGCATTCTTCTGACATAATCTGAGAATTGTGATTTCTATGGTTTACAAAACAGAGGCTAATTCTTTGTTAAACATGGATCAGGGCATCTTTGAAGGTTCTATCCTAGCAGCAGCACATCTGATATTAAAAGTTTCTACTCTAATATGTAGTGGTAGAAAAGGAACACACCTTTCTTAAGAATTTCCAAGCAATTCTTACTTGAGTAGTTATCATAATAGTGTTACTGAACGCAAGTTCCTGTGCCTGACGTACAGTGAGGCCAAACAAATTGAAAACGTCAGAGTTTGGAGTAGAGAAGGGCCATGCAAGGAGTCGGGTGGCTTGTGCTCAAAAAAACCCTGAACTCCCTGAAACTGTTTCAGCAAAGCATTTTAAAGGCAAGGTGAGGGAGGGGCGTGGTTGGTTTTTGGGAACTTCTTGGTCTAGGAATCCTTTGTTCTTACAGCTGTCCATGTAAGTCAGGTTACTGATGTTCCTATAAACCTCCAACAAGACAAGTTTTATTCTCTGTTCTGCAGCTTTTTATCTCTCTGTGAATGGAAAAGTGTTACACCCTTAAAAGTCAAAGCCCTGAGAATGGTCTATCCTGTATATTTCAGGCTATAGGCAACATTCTTTTTGTTTTTAATTAATTATTTTTGGGGGGCTGTGTCGGGTCTTAGTTGCGACACGTGGGATCTTTCGTTGCGGTGTGTGGGCTCTTCATTGCGGTGTGCAGGCTTCTCTCTAGCTGTGGCGTGTGGGCTTCTCTCTAGCTGTGGCATGCGGGATTCTCTCCAGTTGTGGTGCACAGGCTCCAGAGTGCATGGGCTTTGTAGTTGGCGGCACATGGGCTCTCTAGTTGAGGCGCGCAGGCTCAGTAGTTGCGGTGTGCAGGCCTAGTTGCCTCATGGCATGTGGGATCTTAGTTCCCCAACCAGGGATCAAACCCACGTCCCCTGCATTGGAGGGCAGATTCTTTACCACTGGAGCACCAGGGATATCCCAACATTCTTAACTGGTAGCAAAAGCAATAGAATACAAAGGTTAAAGTAAAAGAAACAGACCTAATATGGAGTCATATTTGTTCTTCCCTATTACAGTAGCACTTTCTGATCACCAACCAGAAAGTGTGTCAGTTCCTAGTATTTTCAAAGAAAGGCTTGGACATCTAGATAATCTCAAATAAACAATCTTTTCCTTTTGCCCATCCAGTAGACGGGGATGTGGTAGTCGTGGTCCCATTTCACTTTTCAGCTAAGGGTAAGTCCTTTTCTTTAGGGAGCTACTCCTGAGTCCATGTACTTATGGAGAGGCTGACTTTCAAGATATCTAAAAATCTCTCCACTATTTTTGACATATTGGTCCATCACAGTACTCTATGCCCCTAAATACAAATTAGTTTCAGAGGGTGAGCATGAGATGCATGTCAGGATAATCAGTTATAACCCTTAATTCTTTGAAATTGTGGTGGAAGAGTAGTTTTCTGTGGGTTGCAGAGGGTCTCTCTAGATACAGTCCAGCCTTGGGCCTGATTGCATCTCTTCTCTATCATACCGCGTGGGTCTGACAACAGATGGAGAGAGGAAAATAAAATCAGAAATGAGTGTGTTGAGGGAGAGGAAAAAAGAGAAAGAGAGCACTAGTGTAGAGTCCCTGATTACAAACCCTAAAGCTCCTATTCCTTTGATGTTGAGAATTACCCCAATATACTTAACAATCACATGAATCCTTTTTTTTTTTTTAAATGCTCACTCCAATTAAGGTTGAATTTCTATCACTGAGAGAATACTAAAACTTGCTTTCTGCTTCTATATCCCTGCCTAGCATTTCTGTTCCATGGATTCCTGACACACTGGTGGGTCTTTATCACACTGTTGAGCTTTCTCCTGACCCCTTTCCAGGTAATAGTAAATTCTAGATTTACTAGCTAGAGTCCAGTAGTGAATGGTCTGATCACCTGGAACAGCCACCTACCTAACCACAACCTAGTCTAGGATTAAAAACCCTTTGTATGCATAGATTACCTGCCTGCACAAAATGTTTGTGAATCTTTTTGAAGGCAGGATCTAGTTTCTTCATGAGAAATTGAATCTCTTTACCATATACTCATATATTGATATTATTTTGTAAAACATATTTACTAGTTTTTGACAGAGCTCAATTTTCTACCAGTTACCTAGAGTCTGGAAAGAAGCTATTAACTCTTATATACCTTGGAAAATGGCTTTCTGAATCACTCACCCTTAGCAGGAAAGTAAAGTCACAGGCAAACAAAAACTTATATTGAGGAAATCACTACAGTACAGTTTTAGGCCATAGAATATGCCAAGTTACACTGCTCCCTGGTAGAGGAGAAATAGCCTTTCTTCCCTTTGATCAAGAGTATAATTTTCTAGTTATTTGAAGAGCTGCTTCTACTGGCAGTTATAAAATTCTTTAGTTACTATTTAAAACACTTATGTTACATTCCAGTGACCACTATGTGAATGATTTGAAATACTCTACCAAAAAGATAGCCCTTATTGAGGGTAGAATAGGCAACTTGAGTGCTCTTCTATTCTCAGACCATGTTTGGAAGATTTTTGTAAGGACATAACACTCTCATTATCTAAAAAGTATTTACTTCTCCACTTGAGTGTCTTTTTCACATTTTTAAGCCCTTTTACAGTATAGTTCATTAAAAAAATTTTTTTAAAGACTCTCTGAAGATAGAGAAGAGTAATAAATCACTGCAATTTCATTTGTATTTTATTATATCTTATCCTTCTAATAGTCTCTGAAAATGTATTTGTTTTAAAGATTTTTTTAAAAAAATGTAAAAACTTAATCATGTTAAACAGATATTTATTTTATAGGTCATACATTGCAAATGGAGTTTAAGCAAAATGTTAAAACAGTTAAATATCTGGATAGGACTAGCTTTTATAATGAGGTCTTGGATTTTACTTACTCAGCCTTTTTTTTGCCTTTATAGATTATTGAGTATTTAATAAGAAAATGAATAGTGAATTGATTTAATTATGAAGGAAGTTTGGCTATAATATTTATCTCTGACAAACTTTATGCTTTGATAATAATATCTTATAGTTTGTAGTTAGCAGTTTATTCCTTCACCCATTTTCAAGGCCCAGTTGGTGGTTCACGCTAGTTAGTCTTAAACTATGTCCTCAGTTTCAGTAAAGCTCCTATTTGATCCCTGATAATACTGCAGTGCAATTTTGACCTCGGAGAAAGAAATGCAAATATTGGACATTATACTTGTGAGTTTTGATACTTAGTTTTTTCATCCTTCAAGGTTTTTTTAAATTTTTGAGTGTACCTAGTTAGAAATGCTTAAGAGCTCCTTTGCTTAAGATTCGTTTTTACAGTGAATATTATATAGAGACTATTTGTACTTCATTTATACTCCATATTTTCATTATGTTAACTTAGATGACAATTACTTTTGTCTTATCAAAAAGAGCATTACGGTAAGAACTATGACAAAAACTATATGTAAGCATATAATTGCATAATTTCAGTAATTAAATATAAATTAGAGAGTCATTTTCATCATATGCATAGACAGGGGTTATAAGTTGTTTTTGTTTTAAGGGTCCCTGTCTCATCACAACTTATTCTTTTACTTTCTTTCTTTTTTTCTTCTTTTAACCACTCACATCTATATTTACTCAATTCCTTTAGTAGAAAACTTAGGTTCTAGATATAATCACTGTGTAAATATTTTTATAATAATTTCTACGAATGATATAGTTTGTACCCTCCCATCACTAATGACCAAAAGTAAAAAAATAAAAAAAACTCATTGAAAGGATTGTGTAAATATTCATAATATATCTGATTATGAGAAAAAAATATATAGTAAAAATGCTGTCTTAGCTCAAGAAATCATTGAAGTTATTGGTCTTTGCTACCAACTAAGATTGAACTTTCTAAATTTCAGGGGTGAAATATTTAAACCAAAAGGCTGCATTTTATGTCTGCCACATGTAGTTTTCAGTGTTTAAGTGCAGGTAGATTTGAACTTATATTTCTGAGGTCCTTGCTCTAGTTATAACATTGATTCTTGAATACCTGAGGTAACTGGGCGATGTAGGCAGAAGAAGGGAACTAAGCATCGTATCCTCCATAAGGTCAGGGCTTAATGATGCAGAGGTTATATAAGTGCGGACTGCCTAGTCTTCCTTTTCGCTCTTTGCCAGCTCACTCCAAGGAAAGAGCAAAGCAAAAGCCTTGGAAGCAGTCTATTGGAGGTTGTGTTAATTTTCTAGAGCTACCTTAACAAAGTACCACAAACTGAGTGGCTTTAAACGACAGAAATTTATTCTCTCACAATTCTTGAGGCTAGAAGTCCAAAATCCAGGTATTGGCAAAGCCATGCTCCCTCTAAAGCATCCAAGGAAGCATCCTTCGTTTCCTCTTCCTCGCATCTGGTGGTTGCTGGTAATCCTTGGCATTCCTTGGCTTGCATTCCTTGGCTTCCATTCTTCGCCTTCACTGTCACATGACCTTCTTCCCTGTGTCCAAATTTCTCTCCTTTTGTAAGGACACTAGTCATTGGATAAGAGGCCCCCCACTAATCCAGTATGACCTAATCTTACCTTGACTACACCTGCAAAATCCTTAATTCCAAATAAGGTCACATTGGAAGCTGTCATACTTAAACTTCGAATGTTTAATTAAAAAATAGTCAGATAAAGATCAATAACATATGTGCCTATATTTTCATAAGCTCCGCCATCTTCCTAAAACTACCATAAAAGGATTTTAAAGGCACAAACCACTACACAAAAAAGGGGACAGAAAGCAATAGCAGCTTAATTTTGGAAAATGAATAGCACATGGGTGAGTGTAATTGACTTGGCATAACCAATAGAACCATATCCTAAGCCCACAGAAGACCCAGTCGAGAAATAACCTGATTTATTGCATAGAATCCCCCAAAGCTTCAGGCATTGGAAGCATCAAGTACCTGTGAGAGTGGATTCAAAACTTTGGAAGTCTGTTTAATAAGCATTAAATCCCAATATCTCCTGTCTCATCCAGTATAACCCTGCCACTTCCTCGCTCATACCTCTGTGAAGATTGAAATGTTTTCTTTGGAGTAGGAAAAACAGAGCATCTCTGCACTGAAGGACTAGACTGAAAGCAGTGGAACCAGATGAAAGACTAAATATTAAGACCAGCAGTGTGCTGGTATATGTTCAACAACCAGCTCTCTACTTGATTTGTAGCATTTGCTGATTTCCCTGGTGTAAATAGCACCATCATGCCCAATTTCATGCTATCAACATGATGTCGCTGAATGTAAAGTAGGGAAGATAATGCACATAATCAGTCCTTCCAATTGAGTTCTTATCAGCTCCAGCCCACTATTGATTGAAAACTGCTTGCCCTTCTCCTAAGGCTTTCAATTGCTGGAAGCCCTCCAGGAACACAACTGGAATATTCTTCATAGAGGAATATGACCAGTCTAAAGAAATATACTGATATTTGGCCTCCTCAAAGAAACAATCTTCCAACTCTCTCTATAGCAAAGGTCTCCATTTGGCAAGGCCTACTCATGTCTTGGAGCCTCCATTCTTAAGCCCCCTCTTAAATATAAACATAGGGTTCAACACCACTGGACAGCTGAGGAAAGCTTCTAAAACAAAAAGTAGCGTTCCAAAAAAAAAAAAAGATAACAAATAAAGGAGCTTGGAGGGAACAGAACCTATGCTGAGAGAAAGAAAAGATCTTCATGAAGATCAGAGAAGATATTGCATTCATGGAACAGGATCACATACTGTTTTTAAAAGGGACAGAAAATAAAACAGCTCCCTGAATTTAAAATCTGAGATGAATAAAAATCATAAAAGAAGTTTTGAAAATTAAAGTTAAGGAAATATCCTAGATGTAAAGGAAAAAAAGAGAAGATGGATGGAAAAAGTGAGACAACATAAGAAAATTTAGGGGCAACTCAGAAGCTCAAAAAATAAGTATTGAAGAAAGAGAAAATAAGGAATGTGCAAGAGAAGTTATCAATAAAGTCACTGAAGAAAATTTTTTAGTACTTAAATTATTTCTAGATTGAGAGGGCCCAGTACAATGGATGGAAACAAACTCATACCAAAGCAGGTTATCATAACATTTTAGACCCCTGGGAAAAAAATAGAAGACTCTGTGAGGTTCTGGAGAAAATAAGCAGATTATATGCTTTTCAGAGATTAGAAATGCTTTGTCCTTCATAGCTTCAATCCTTAAATCCAAGATGCAACAGAAAAATGCATTCAAATTTCAGAGGAGAATACTTTCCAGTGTAGAATTCTATATCTAGCCAAAATATCAATTAACATAGGAGGTTGAATACATTTTAGACTTGCAAGTTTTCAAATAGTTAACCTTGATGTACTGTTTCTTAAGAAACTGAAGATGTGCTCACCATAGCAGGAGAATAAACCAACAAAGGGTTAGATCTGGAAAGAGGCCATTCAAATCAGGAAGGAGTAAAAGAAATCCCCAGCGAAGAGTGATAGGCCATCTCACAATGCGTGTGTGCACCAAAGGAGGACAGCTAATCCAAGAGGCTTCTGGGCAGAGGGTCCAAGAGATTTCTTCGGGGCAGTGAATCTGATGGAGTAGTATTGAAAGAGGACTAAGACAACTGGTGGAGGGTTGGAGGTTGGATTTGTGATATGCATGTAGAAAATTAATCAGATAAAAAAACCAGAGAGAGAGAATATTAAATCCAATGGTTAAAAGAAAACCAAAAGGAAAGAAAATATATTCCTATTAGGAATAACTTTGTTCTAAGACAAGCTTTAAAAAGTCGCAGTTCTGTTTTATGTACAGTGACTGGATAAATTCAGAAAACACACCACCTGCTTCTAGGAATGTGGCATGGCCACTGCACAGATTGTGTTCCCTGCATTCCTAGAAGTGTTAACTTGGTGAGTAATGAAACAACTTGGAATTTTTTTTTCCTTTGACTAAGTACTCACAGATATCAGACATTTCTCAGCTTTTGGAACTTTAGGTCCAGATTTCTTAGAGATAGTTCTGGCCTTTGTATTTCATTCTGTTGTGGAAGATTTGAGAATATCCTTTCCTTTAATGTATCTCAGGTGGATTCACAGAAAATAAGTGCATGAGAGATTTTGTAAATTTCTGTACTGACATGACTTCTCTGTTAAGGGGGAAGGAAAGCTATTCCTGCAAGTTATGTAAGTCAGACCTAGCTAAGTAGGAATCAAAAATGTAACTTTTTCCAAAGCTGTGTTCTACTTGGGCAAAGGCAGTTTGCTTGGTTTATGTCGTTTATAAAATATTGGGTAACATTATTTTAGTTAACACAGAAAATAAAATGTTTCCATAGTTCACTCATGATGAAGCAAATATAATGTTTCTCTTTTATGGGATTTTTAAATGAGATTTTAAAGCACTTTCTCAAAAGAAGAGTGTATGAATTATTATTTTTTGATCGTATGTTGTTTATTTACTCAAAAATCAGTGACTAGTTACCTTCTAGGTTTCAGGCAATGGAAATGTAAAGATTACCCATGGATTTGCCCTCATAGTGGAATTTTTAGTCTTAAAAAAGACAAATACATCAATGTTATTCCTTGTAATTTGATAAAAATGCTTTTGAAATCATAGATGTAATGTAGGGACATAAAGAGAAAATACATAGGATGAGAAAGGCCTTAATGATATCAGTGTTTATGAGGGCACTGAAGAAGAAAAATCCAGGGAGACAGAGTGCTTGCCTAGAGAGGGTGAAGAACATCTAAGAAAGTACCAGGAAAACCAAGGGTAGACAGAGTTCAAGATGGCAGAATGGCTCAGGACAAATGCCACTGAAAGGGAAAGAAGATCATGACAGGAGAGCTGGTAGTAAATTTGACAGGAGTGACTTGTTTGATTACCTTCTTGAATGGAGCTTCCATGGATTGGTTGGGTTGAAACGCGTTGTAGTGAGCTTCTCTATGCCTAGGGATTTTGTTACTTTTTTTTAAAGTACCACCCCTGTGATTCTCTCCCACCACAATTCAGTGATCTCTTTCCTGCATCCTCTCTCCTCCTCAACTAAAAACCAATTCTCTCCTAGGAACATTCTTCTCTGTGAAAAACACAAGCAGAAACGATTTAGTCTCCAGCTCACCAAAAGTTGAAGTCAGGAAGATGGCGGTCAGGCCTCTGAGTCCTGAATACCACTGCTAATAAAGAAGAGGCAGAGCCACCCCTGAGTGCATAGCGCGTGCACTGAACAGGAAGCATGGATGCTCATTTCCCCCCTCACGCTCCCTCTAGCTCTTTTTGCCACTGCCATCTGCCAGCCTCCTGTCTGTTTCCTTGGATTCATCCCCTTTTTATGCTGGTATTGCAGTTCTCCTGTGCTGCTCGAGTCTCTGTTACTAGTCAATCAAACACCAGAGCCTGACACTTCCCCGCCTTCCCAACTATATTTCCATCAGTCCTGAGAACTGTGCTTTGGGGTTCATTAAGGATAACAGGAGTGTTAGGAAAAAGTAAGAAATAAGGTGAAACCATGTGTCTCACACAGGCTGAGAAAAGTGAAAGGGAAAAAAAAAAAGTCCTGGGTGAGACAGTGAACCAAAGAATGAGGGATTAAGTTTGAATTGCTAAAAGAAAGTCAGCTAGGAGGTTGTCAGTATAAGAGCTGCTAACATTTGACATCTCCTATTTATCCCCATTGTATCTTCTTGATAGTGTCATAGATGTTATCTCAAGTGCTGTCTGAGGTTGCATTCCCCAGATGACCCTGAATATTGGTGTGTAAGGGGTTTATTAAGGAAGCGCTCCCAGGGGAGACTGGTAAGGTTGGGAGAATCTGGACAAGGAAGTAGGGGAGACAAATAAGGGTAGCTTCAGCCTCATCCCACAGTGAAAATTTAGGTTATAAATTAACCCCTAGAGGTACCCTGACTGAGGCAAGGGACCTGGGCTTTCATATCCATGCATCTGTCACATATTGGTCAATGGCTGACTGAAGAAATGAACTCCGAGGCGCTTCTGGTTCTCCATTGTGTTGGCAAAACAGCTCCACTAGCTGAGGACAGTGATCTGAAGACAGCCACAAATACAGGATGTTAGAAATAAAAGTCCACTGAGTTGGAGAAACATACAAAAACAAAAAATGGAGAAAGTGATTTGAGGGGATGTAGGTAGAACACTAGCAAGTATCTTTGGCTAAAATTATTGCTCAAGATAGCATTGAAATTTAGGAGAAACCTGATTCATAATTTCTCACGAATCAACCATGATATATCTCTATGACACTTTTGAGTAGCGCATCTTTATAATGCTTCTGTATAAATATCTTTGTAATACTTTCATAGAACACTCATAATTCTTGTCTCTTTCCTGAGTGTCCTCATAGCATTACTCTATTACATAATATGTGGCTTAGTTTTTATGTAAAGTTACCAAATATAGGCTGAAGTGTGTACCCCCACACCCAACACCAAATTCATATGTTAAAGCTCTAACCGCCAATGTGACTGTACCTCATAAGGATATAATTAAAGTTTAGTGAGGTCATAAGAGTGGGGCCATGATGGGATTAGTGTGCTTTAAAGGAGAGACACCAGAGAGCTCACTTGCTCTCTGCCATGTGAGGACACATCGAGAAGGTTACTGTCTAAAAGTCAGGAAGAGGGCCCTCACCAGCACCTCGATCTTGTAGTTCCCAGCCTCTAGAACTGTGAGAAATAAATGTCTCTTGTCTAAGCCACCAAGTCTTCGGTGTTTTGTTATAGCAGCTAAAGCAGACTAATACAGTACCACATGTCTGTACTCGTCTTTAAACTCGTTTTCTTTTCTCCAGGGAAAAATGAAACTAAAAACAGAATCCAGAGAGAATGTTTCCCCTTTTATCACCATCTTCTCCCTAGCTAGTGAACAACAGTGCACTTTCTTAGTCACGTATAGGTAATTTTCATATGTTCACTGTTATAAACTGTGCCTCTTTAAGATGGAATTGTGCCTAAATTTGCTCTCGGACCTTTCCACGCTGAACCTACCTGTTGCCTGCTTGTCTTGGTAAAAGTGTTCTTTCTGTGTTCAGAAAGTCAGAACCTGCACCTGGCAGAGACTGGTTTCCAAGGCACTACAGGAAGGACTGTGATTTGAAAAGAAAATGTTCCTTGGCAAGGATGGCTACATAGGTCTCTATAAAACTTCCACTGCCATTTTGTCCATCTATACACAGGACCTAAAAAACCTTAAAAGGTCCAGGTGCTTCCCAGAACAGGACCAAAGCATGTATTAACTGCAGTGAAAACTTTCTGTTTACCGACGTGCTGCAGAAGAGCAAGGATCCATGTGACTGACATCACATTCACCCCACAACCTAAGGCCCCATCCTCCTAGAGCCCCACACAGCAGAGCAACACAGGTTGCTTTTGGGAGCTGGCTAGCAAGACCTGGCAACACTCCAGCTTCTTCTCTAGGGCGGGTGTCTATAACTGGCCAGTCACAAAGAACTTGAACTTGCCAATTTGCTGTGATAGACAAGGCTAAGTTTGGCTTAAAGTTATCTTTGGGTGGCTGTGTCTTTAAATGGACTCAACAATAACTACTATCCTATCTATCCCCTAAACAGTATTTGAATTGGTAATGCTAAATTTATGTCTTTTTCTTAAATGAAATAGAGGTTAGCAATGCAGTAGAGAGGTAGATTTTGTTCCTCAAGGAGCTTGCTACCCCTTCCTGCTGCAGAGCCAGCCTTGAACTTGTTCTCGTGTTCCTTACACTTTGCTCAGCCTCTCTCTGAGCCCACACTTCTCAATTCCTCTCATTTACAACTGGTAGAGTGGCAGTTATAGGAGGTGTCAGAGAAATCAGATGAACTTTTGTGCTGGCTGATTAAGGAGAAGAAAGTATAAACGGGAAAGAAAAGAAAAGAAAACAAAAAAACTAGCCTTAGTTCTGTTACCAAAACATTCGCTCCAAGGTCCTTTCATTGGTGAAGGGGCTTGGTAACTGAGCTTGGAGCAGCTGTCTGGCCAGGCCCGTTCCTGAGATTCCCCCATCTCCTAATAAATGTAATTTTCTAACTGTACTCTCCCAGGCATCACTTGAAAGAAGAGTTGTGAGTGGCACTCAATAAATATTCAAATGCATGCAAGCTCTCTGGTGCAGAATGGTTTTGGAGCTTTATCTACATAGAGAGATCAGGAGATTGCCTGAAAGAAGTTAACAGACTAGCAGTGCCAATGCCAGATGAATATCAAGGCTGATTTTATTCTAAGCCTTCTGCAACTAAAGCTTACATGTTTATTCATCTTTTACATATTTATTGAGCATCTACTATTCAGCAAGCTTTTGGGATTCATTGGCCAGTGTAGTGCTTAGGAGACTTGGATAGCTCAGGCAGCCTGTTTCATGGCCCAGTTCTAAACCTTAAAAGTTTGTGACCTTGGGCAAATTACTTCACCTCTTTATGCCTTGGTTTCCTCTTCTGTAGAATGGCAATAAGAAAGATACATATCCCATAGGGTGGTTTTGTAGATCACTTGTGTCTGGTACATGGTAGCAGGCCTTCGATGTAATAGCTGTTGTTACCATCTTTCTGCAGGTTCTACCCATGCAGAAATCGATCAGATAAAGCTTCCAAGATTCTCATAGTTTGGTGGGGTCCAAAGGAAATTCATGATTAAAACTCAGTGTAATAAGTACTATAAGAGAAGATATGTTTCAGAGCTGTGACATTCAGAGAGGAGTCCCCCCTTCTGAGGAGAGGGGTATGATGTTAGGGTTTGGCATGAGTCTTGAAGGACTTCACCAAGAAGGCAAGATGATGAGGGCTACCGAAAAGACACAGAGGCATGAAAAAACTTGGTGCCTTCTAGGCATGTTACATGATTTAGCATATCTACGATGGGAGGAGATGTGGGAGCGTGTTGGAGAAAGAAGTTGAGGTAATAGAAAGGGCCAGGCCATGCTTAAAAATGTCCATTTTCATTGCAGGACATTAGTCAGATTCCAGTTTGCCCTAGGTATAGTGAGAAATATATATTTGAGTTGATAATTCTGAAAGCCAAAGCAAGATAGAAATTTATAAGAAAAAAAAACTGCAGTGGGGAGTTTCATTATGCTGTAAAGCAGGGTTATTGGCCCTGGTGGAAACAATGGCTAAATTCAAGGGTTGCATTGTAGTAGAAAGGAGAAGTGAGGAGCTTGTCTGAGAGGGAGGGCTGTGCTAGGATCTCTGGGCATCACTGAGGAAAGGAAGAAGTGGAGAAGGACAGGGAAGCATGACCACTGACATTGACTGACATCTCCTGTCACACTGTTATCCTCTCTTTTTATTAATGGTCATAGTACTGTATTCTCCTCTTCTGCTGCTTTACATAAATCATTTAACTTTATCCCTATGATAACTCCATAGGTAAGTGCTATTATCTTCTTTGCGTGGATGAGGAAACTGATACAAAATGAAGATAAGTGATTTGTCTAAGATCAAATAACTAGTTAGAAGGTGAGCTGAGACTTGAACTCAGGCCAGACTGAAACCAAAAGCGATTTCTATACAGCTTTTCCAATCTGTGAGTCTCTTTCCTGTTTATGTGTCCTCTTAACCTTTTTCCAATCTGCAGTTTCAACTCCTGGTATTACTGTGACTGCAGATTTCCTTGTACCTTTTCCTTTTCTTACCTGTGAGTTATAAGTGCTTGGTCATCTGCTATGTCTTATTTCTGGGCTAACGAATATATTTGGCAAAACCCACAATTGTTTATTCATGTTCTCCAACTTCAACTGAATCCATATAGACAATTTTCTGTGTGCATCTTGTCCATTCTGTAACCTGTTCCCCATGAAATACATCTCAAATTGAGATTATAGTCCATTCCTGACTCATAGATGTCATACTTTTTTCCTTTCATGAAGAAAACCAAGGCCATCACGTGCATCCGTTCAAATTTTTATTCCTTCTGTGTATTGTCTCCTCCTTACAACCCACCATACTTTATGTGCCTCTAATGGAAACAATAGCTTTGGGGGTTTCTAAGCTCCCAGTGGAATTAACTCTGTAATTACTTTTTTCACACAGAATCCCCAAACCATTTTCTTGCACCATGGTCCTCATTTACTACTTGTGTCTAAACACATTCTCATTTACCTCAGATCCTGCTAAAACTTTACCTGTGTCCGTTCTCTTTCAAATTGCTTTTGCCTCAGCTCTCCATAGTGGTTAAAAACTGGAAAAATCTCATTTTCCATTGCATAACAGGTGTATGGGGTGTGTTGCCAGCACCTAAAGTTGGATCTCTAAAGGTGTTTTTTAAAATTTATATGTTGATTCTCTTTTCCTCATCAGCTACTTTCCTTTTTCCTTCCTCTGTTTATATAATTTTGCTACTCTAAGCTTCTTCTCTCCTTTTCCCTAACCCTCCATTCTTCATGGTTAGGCAAGGGAATAGCTAGTCAAGAAAAGTATTCTGTCTCCTTAGAAGTGGGTTTGGTGATAATGGTGAAGCTAGTATTTTTCAAAGATAATGGTGAATTAGTATTTTTTTATGTATCCCTGGTTGGAGGGAGTATAGCAAAAGCAACATTTCCTGGAGTATAATTACAATTAAATCACAAAATGCGAATAGTTTTTCTTCTGAACTTTGGGGTAAATAAAGTCGATGTATTTAGAATGAGCTCTGGAGGTGACAGTGCTTCATTGCTCGCTTTTCCTCCGCCTCTACAAAGCCAAGTTGTTATTTAGAGAACAGAGTGTGTAAAGGCCACGGAGCAGTCTTTCATGCTCTGTCTAGCATAAGGCAGCTGCCAAAACACATGATTTGGAGCATCAGGGCCATTGCAGAAGTCCTCCCTTGTCAATGCAGATGTTCAACTTAAATGTATGCACTTGCAGACCCTGAAAGGAATAGGGTCACTCTGTTGTAGAAACACTAATGATGTGTGGTGTTTCCTTCATTTTGATACTGACAAGAGTGCATTGAGTTTAAAGTTGTATTCCAGGAAGTAAAACTTTGTATGGAATGGATGCAGTATTCTGACAGTCACAAATTCCCCTTATACTCTGTACTATATGCTGTATGCTCTATATACTCGACATGCATACATGATGCCTATGATTGTACATTCTTACTTTTATTGCTAAAATTTATTATTTTAGTGAACTGGAAGGTACTGTTAAAATTCATCCTCTCTCAAGCGTGTCTGACTTGTGTGATAGTTAAAAACAACGTGGCAGGTGAAGAAAATATAAATTCCCTGCTATTGCTTAGACACACCACTTGTGTTCACTGATATTGAAAACTAAAATTAGGTGATGAAACATCAGAATACATTGGATTTAATGGCTATGATGTATTCTGTCTGTTCTAAGAATTTATGTAATTCATAAATTATTGCGTCTACTCAAGCAAATACCATCTCAGCAATGTCAGAATCAAGAAAATCCTCTTCGTCTTAGGATTTGCTGATTATTTTTTATATTCTGAAAGATTTTAAATATCTTTATTTATAATGTAAATATATTTTTTCCCCTAAATAATTTAGCCTTACTAGGAATTTTTCCCAAGTACAATGAATGTTGAAAAAAGTAGAACAAAATATCTTTACATACTTTGTATCTCTGTCAAATAATATTTAAAAATTACTATAATTGTCTAAATGCCTGTTTAGAGAGAAAATATTTTCTCTTTAATGGAGAAAATAGGTTTTGTTAGGAGGGAAACTCTGTGAAGCCAGGGCCCATGACAGTTTCACGCATCTGTATACCCAGAAATTAGTACTATGCATAAAAATACTTAATGAGTAAAATTACATTGACATGGAAGAAAATTAATTTCTGGTTGATTGTGATATGTTATGTAAAATATCAATTTAATGATCAAAAGAGGATCACTGACAACTATATAAAAACTCAGTATTTGGGAAAAAAAATATATCTAATCCAATATTTTTTTTAACAGTCCAGGGGTCTTTGCCGTTGCTCAGGTGACCAGTCTTTCCTAGAGATACTATTTCTGGTGATAAGTGTTTCTGTAGTAAACTCTAAGCATGAAGCGGATGGATTAACAATCATGGTTCAGGCAAAGCTTGCGCTTCCAGAAGTACTTTGTGATGGGAGGATGATGCACATTACGAATATCTCAAACTCACCCCTCTTCCAAGCAGTACGGGGAGGATGGCCGAGGAGGCAGTAGGTTAAGGAAATCAGAATCATTTTCTGCTAGTTTTCTTGCTAATTTGTCCTAATATTTCAGATCATCCTTAATACAGAACAACAGCACGTGCTCAAGGTCCCAAATACTTTGTAACAACATTTGCGTGCAATTCAGGACAGCTCTTCTTTTCATAAGCAAAGCCCTTTATTGAGCTTAAAAAATACGCAGACACAAAGTAAAACACCTGCAGGGCAGAAGGTTGCCTGAGAGGCCTCTGCCCCCTGCCTGGAGTAGAGAGAAGGAAAAGAAGATGAGGCAGGAAGAGGGGGAGGAGGTCCTGGGTGAGGGGAGGCTGGTGCAAGCTCATTGTTTCCCAGTCTCCCATCTGACCAAGGCTGTTGCTTGGTTTAATTTAATCTCCTATTTGTCCTGGTAAGGACAAAGCACGTTTCAATTAGTCAGGCTTCTGCTGGCAACGTGGTTGCTGTTTTGGGGCCGGGGAGCAGTCTTGAGGTTTGGAGAGTGGGGTGGTAGAGAAAATCTTATGTGGGAAAGATCATTTTTCTTCAGTTTTTGCTTACCGTGTATACGCATCTATAGGAGAAAAGTGTGTGCTTGTAGGCAGGTGAAGCATCTAAGTAAATATGATATTAAATCATTACCCAAGATAAGATTCAATTTTTCCCTGTCCCTCTTCCTAACTTTCCTGATTCTTTAAAAAAATCTTGATAAATGCAGGTGAAAGCAGCATATTTCCATTTAATTATTCACAATTTGTTACAGAATGTCTAGCTAATGATGACCATGTAAATCTAACTTTACTTCATTTTTCCTCTTCAGAAAAAGAATAGGAATGTTTTTCTCCTATTGCGGCTGGGTAGTTTCCAATTAAAGAGGGAAATAGAACCTAGATTGTGCATTAATCATGATATTCCATCAGCCAGTAAAATGTACGCTTGATATTTCAAGTCAAGTTTGGTTGCAGTTACACTGGACAATAAATAAAGTTTTTGTTCTTTTTCTTCATTTTTAAGAAAACAAAATCTTTAAGAAACAAGTTATAGAGGTGGGCAGTAGAAACTTGTTAAATCTTGTTTTTGAACCCTTGGTATATTTATACAAAAAATTTTCAGGAGATTTTGATAGCTTGATCAAAATAGTATGGAACTCATTTGAAACATAGGTAATTGGTTAATGATATTTCAAAACCTAATTAGTTTTAAGAACACAATGTGTATTGTTTTCCTAAAAGTGTATAGCAAAGTCACCCAGCTAAATCATTTCTCTTGTAATATGAAAGTGTATATATGTGTGTATTTTTAAAAGAAGACCCGATGATAGCTTTGCCATTAACGAGAAAAGCTAGCCTAAATGTGGTCTCCTAGACTTTTAATCCTGTGGCAAGTTCTCCTTCTCTATAAATGATGTAATTAAATTTATAGGATTTTAGAATGTGTTTGTGCAATCAACATTGAGCAATCATTGTAAGAACTAATCTGTTTTGAAAAAAATGTGTACCTTTTTTCCTTCTAACTTAAAACATTTATGGCATCTCTGTGCTGGTTCTCCTCGGAACTCTGTGCAGAGCGTTTGGAAGTGTTGTGGAAAGGGATAATTATTCTGTCCAGGGAATTTGTCAGGGAACAGAGCTGTGGGAGATTAAAGGAGATGTGATGGTTGCAGGGGTTACAGCCTTGATTTTGAGCCAAGACTTAACTCTCACTGTTTTAATTGAGTCTGAAAACTAGAAAGCTGTGATGTGGTAGCCACCTATTACTAGGGAGGACACAGCTAACTAATTGGAAATGAGTGAGCGTGGGGCTTAACTCCAAAAACAAAGAACCAGAACAACCAAATATGAATGGCAGTTCATTAAAACAAATGCTCTGATAAATAGAGACTTTCATATTATAATTGATGTGCGCCCTCCCTTTGCTATTTAAAAAATATAAATTCCTCACTATCCCTATTTCAAAGCATGTGAATAGTTTTAGCCTCTATTCTAGCTTTAGTCTTTATGTAAGAAACTGAGTAAAATTCTTTCCATTAGTGGTGAAGCTTTGAATTAGGATCATTTTTATTTTTATGTATTAAATGAAGTTTAAAAATTATATTGACAGCATTAATGCATCATATTATATTTCTTTCTATATTACACCAAAATTAAAAAGCAGGTATAATTTGCATCACATTGTCATATTCAGAGTACAGAAATAGCTTGTGTTAGGATATTTAAAATACCTTATTTACTAAATTTAGTACAGTTGCCTTTGTATGGCTCCAATTCCTTTTCAGCACACTTCCATGTATATTCAAACCTTAGATGATAAATTACTGATTTCAAACACTATTTAATAAAACTAAGTTTTATAATAGCAAAATAATTTGCAGTTATAAAGAAATGTGACATATATTTTGTATTCTTGCTAAGCTCAAATTAATATTAAATACAAATATCTCTAAAAATAATTTTCTGATTTTTTTTTTCCTGTTTCCTTTCTTGAGAACTTGCAGAGTATCAGAACAAAATGTAATGCCTTTTTGAATGTAATGCCCATCCCTTTGCCTCGTCTTATCTAGTGTTTATGTACACAGTAAAATGAATGCAACTAATCCATAGCCTGTATTTCAAGAGTTCTTTAGTGTGTGAGTCCTTATAAATGGAGACTCAGATCAAACGCTTCAGCCGTAAGTAATTTCACAGTGTTCATACAGCTTCTTCAGGGTTGCCAGCCTGAGAGATCTGCTAATTATATATCCCTGTCCAAAGGCTCTTCCTTTTTTTGTCCAGGAAGTGTGTTTGCTTCCTTCCAGGCCCACAGTTTCAAGGGGGCAGTATAAGTATGGATTGGGGAGGGTGAAAGAAATCAGCCACTTGGATGATCACTTCGGTTAAATTAACCGTGGGGATTAAGTGAGTGACAATGTTAGTCCTAGGAGATTTTTGGACAGATTTACTGTTGTGGGCCTAAACAGTTTCTAGCATTCACCTTCTAGGTTTATATATATGTGTATATATATATATAGATATAGATAGATAGATACATAAATATGTATTCATTTCTTTGAGGTTAAGAAATGAAGTTAGCAAATCATGACCTTTATCTCCTGTACTGAGGTAAAACTGACACAGTATGCTCCTTCCTCAGAAAATACTTTTCATGTGTTGCCACAGCTAGAACGTGCGATGTTCTCTTGTTTTAATGTTGCTATTAGAGAACAGACAGGGACCTTCCCCTTGACCCTAACCTCAGTAGATGAATGGAGATCTCATGGGTCTATATCCTTACCCCTTAGAAGCATTCAGCTGCTGGTGGGACAGGGACTAGATCATCTCAAACCTTTTAAAAATGCTCACCTACTGAGTAGAGAACTGCAGACATGAGGAGTACCGTGAGTGTTGTTTCATACCCTTTTCAGTAGAGAATATGATGTTAGAAGCCTTTGACAGGTCTCTGTATCTTGGTGTCCTAAAGTGTCTGCTTTATTTCTCACTATAAAATAAACACATTTAAGCCTAACCCAAAGAAAAGAGTTTACCTCTAATATTGACGAACACTTCGTAAAATGTCCCACCGCATCTTTGCAGTGCCTGAGTTAGACAGGGCCTGAAGTCTTTTATACTAGCTCAATTTCTTACCTCAGTGCCTTACAAACGTTACAGATGACAAGAGACACAGAGTTTATTAAGAAACCTGGGAGTTGAAAGTTGCTCCAAATCAAACCTGTAGAACTCCACAAAGACATTTATTGTTGAGTTTATTCCCCTTTTGTCACAAATCTGAGTGATGAAGCACCATCTTTTAATACTTTCTTCCAGTTCAAATATTCAGGGCTAGCTATTCAAAATATGCGATATCTTAAATATAATTAACTGAACATTGTACAAAATAGATTCATCACATGTCTTATGGTACAGATGAAGGGCATACTACTCAGTGTCAACTAATCACACCATGAAATATGTACAGACACACCTAGGAACAGCCAGCATTTGCTTCCATCGTTAATACGTTGATATAATATTCAAGTAAGGTTTTTTCCTCACCCCTTCTTGGTCATGTGTATAATGTCAAGCAGTGATTAGTTTTAGTTTCCCCTGTTATTGACATGATTGGATAATGACTGGAACAGTTTGGTAAATTTGGCCTCTTGGTAGTTCTTTGTAACTGACCCCCCCAAGATTGTAAAACCTGTGATTATGTGCATATGATATTTGCATCTTGTCTAATAGCTGAGCTTCAGCAGAATCATTCTACAGCAGAGTTTCTCAGTTTTTATGTTATAGTAGAATTACCTGGGGAGATTTTTAAAACATACCAATGCCAGACTGAGTGCACAACCCTCTCTTGGGGAGGGACCCAGGCATCAGACTTTTTTAGAGCTTCCAGGGGATTCCAGGGTGCAACCAAGAAGCAGCAACAGAATCAAAATCAGCATGAAGAAACCACCCCCTGACACTGAGCCCTGAATTTACCATAAAAATAACGTTTTTCTGTCAGGTTGATGGACGCCAAAGTAAATTTTGACCAAATTGCTTAGACTTTGGCGACACTGTTCAGACATACCCTCATGTATCATGGAGTGTGTCTGATTGCCTCCAGAAAACTAGGCCAAAAGTGAACAATTTCCTTCGTTCTGGACTCCCTGTTTTGGCCACATAGCAAGCTGTGTGCCTGGACCTGGAAAGCGGGCCCGTTAGGGTGACACTAGGAACAGTGTCCACCTCCACACCCCCACTGCCCCCACACACCCTAACCTAATATCATCCCTTTTTCCCACATGAAAAACACCCCTTCTGTAGGTTCATCTAATGGCGTATTCATGCTCAACCCGGTTCAAGTGTTCAGACAAAGCTAAGTTACTAGTTGATAAGGGTTTAAGGTATAATCCCTCCCAGAGGTTCCAAAATTTTAATAAGGTCTCTTGAAAGCCACAAATATCAAAGTTGCAAAACTTTAATGACAGTAGTAACTGGGAGAGGATTAAATAATCGGACTCAAAGGGCCCTCTTCATTACCCCTTTTCAAAGTATACCACTTGGGCAGTTTTGCTCATTAGTTTAACCCTTCTGGAAAACATTAAGCTTCTGTTCACGGTAAGTTCAGAGAACTTACTATTACCCATTCAAAAAAAATTTTTTTGTCCTTTTGGTTCCAAATATGATGTCTCCTTGGTCATATAAGTAAGTAGTCAGTTACATTAGAAATTAATTATTATTTTACCGAAGGTAATTTGCCACTGAAGCACTAAAAGAACACTTTATTTGCCAAGGAAAGTGTGCTAATTGATTGCCTTCAAAAATTTAATTTACTCCAGATAATGTATTATCACAAAATACCACAGATGTCATATGTACTGTGCTTTATCAATGAATATTAAAGACACGAATGAGGTAACCACAGAATTTTAAATGATGCAATTGACGTTACAGGAGTTACAGCCTCTGTTGACAATCTTGCCTTTGCCAAAGAAAATTGTGTTACCAATTATTCACTTAGTTAATTTTTTTATGTTCTTTAATGTTTTCACTATAACTGTTTTAGCAGTTGGAAAGCATTAATAATTTAGGTAGAGTGTATATGTTTTTATTTCTTATGTGGAAAATCAAGAGGCTCTTTGAGAGCTGGAATTGGTAAGTTCTACAAAAGCAGGCTGGGACTTGATAGCTTTAAACACCTCAATATCATATCTATTAATTTATGTTATTTTTAGCAATATGAACTGTAACCAAAATGATCACCTCTTGATGTTATTTACATCAGTGTGTTAATTACCGTTTTTCTTTTTCTCTTTCCCCTGTTGCACTCAGCGAGAGGAAATGTTGTAGGGAAAGCTTTTACGTCTCCTGCTGGCCTCTGCTGGCCACCTCCCCGCAACTACCTTCATATTCTTCAATTGTCCTCTTTCTCTTTCATACACATACACAGAGAGTTCTATTTTAAGGTGATAAATCCTAGCAGTCACTAACCACAAGCATTCTAAAAAATTGCATCATCACTTTGAAGGGTGTCTGCCAATAAGGGAGGTTAATGCATTTGCTCCCTTCCAGCAGCAGAGGCTATCTCTGCTTGGTCATGGCAGGAAAAGAAAATTGACCTCCTGTTCCCAATTTTATGTGGAATTTTTTTTTCCCAAATAGGGGCAGTGACCTTGCCAGAAGGATCCAAGTACATGTAAAATCATATTTGACTTGATGATGGATGGCCAGTTACGTGGGTACACGCCTCTGTTCTGATAAAGTTGGGGCCTAGGGATAGGGCAGCTACATGTTAATGCATTTTACTCTTGCCTCCAGCTGGCAGGAATGATATTTTCAGAAATTCAGTTGATTCTCAAAGGAGATGATTGGCAGTCCTATCATAAAATATAGAATAAGGACCTAATCTTGAGTTTCATGGCAGAACTTAGGTTTCATTCTTTCAACTTGCTCTACTAATAAATTGCTTGTCTAGAGCTAATTTTATTCTTTGAAGTTTCTCCAGTGAGTTCTACGAAAGACATTTTAATTTATCCCATAAAAATGTCTTCCAAGCTTTCCATGCTTTTCCTTATGTATCATCTATTCTCTTGCTCTTAGCATGTGGGAAGATGTTCACATTTGCCAGGTTACTTGTTTCCTGAGTAATATGGTTTTGGCTTAGGTGATTGCATTATAATTTATAAAGGTTTTGTCACAACTTTTAGTTCTTCTAATTTTAACGTGAATTCATGTTATCTCATTTTCTTATTGTGTTATACCAGTATGAAGCTAGACTATATGTGATCTATTGCTTCCCCCTTATATTTGAAGCCTATTAAAAATTGCAGGAGACATATCAATAACAATAAATTTGCTTGTTGTGGTTTTTTTTTTTACCCATAGTGATATGCCTTTTTGGACACAAGAACTCAACAGATAGGAAATTGTATCTTTAGCATTAATTCTTATCTTTCCATACAGATAGAATTAATTCCGCAGTTCACACGGTTTGCAAAAGCTGACAAATTAAAAAATTCTGGGGCTTTCCTGGTGGTGCAGTGGTTGAGAGTCCGCCTGCCGATGCAGGGGACGCAGGTTTGTGCCCCGGTCCGGGAGGATCCCACATGCCGCGGAGCGGCTGGGCCCGTGAGCCATGGCCGCTGAGCCTGCGCGTCCGGAGCCTGTGCTCCGCAACGGGAGAGGCCACAAGAGTGAGAGGCCCGCGTACCGCAAAAAAAAAAATTCTGCAGAGCATCCTTTGGACACTTCTAGTTTATGTTTTCCCCAACTGGAGACAATATAGTTCATGATGTGATATAGTTTGCAAAGCTAGAAGGAACCTTAGGAAGGAACCTCACTCCTCTCATCCTGCAAGTGGGGAATTTAATCTCCTGTAAATGGTATATTCAGTGGTAAAGTTGGGAACGATGTCTTGATTTATTTTTCTCAAATAATTTTTATTTTTCAGAACATTATCTCTAACCAATTTGAAGTTAAGAGGTATATGTTTTCGTTTTATTTGCTTCTAATCTCTGTATTGTCTGACCCTCTGGGTCCCCTTTTCTTCTGTTTGTTGTGATTGGATTATGTAACATAAACATGGCTGCCATGAAATTGCCTTTAGGATGAGGCGAATTATGAGAAAAGGCTGAAGTACAGGCTGAAACATTGCCAACCTCCAAAGTTGTCAATGGCTATTTATTATGGATAAATGTTATTTGATAAATGCATGAAATATGGGAAACACCTGTAACATACTCTTCAGAGATTTACCTCACTGACAACCTATGACTAATCTGAGTCTGTGAAGAAACTATATAATTATACAGATTCTTTTTTTTATGATCAAATATACAAAATAAGCAAAATAATATACTAGATCCAGAGATACTGACATTCAAATGATGTGTGACCTTAGGAAGTTTTTAAGTTTCTCTGTGAGCTTCTGTTTCCTAATCTGTAAAATGGGAAGCATTATCCGTTCATTGTTGCAGTGGTGTGAAGGGCAAGTGAAATGATGCAAAGTGGATATTTCACACAGCACCTACCACACAAGAGCCTTTCTGTGAATGTGCATTTCCCTTCCTTCAAAGTTTCCAGAGAAAACACGGGTGGTCTTTTTAGGTACTATTTGCCTTGTGACAGGTTATAAACAACAGGGTTTTCTGGGAAGTGAATCAATGCTTATTGACGATTGCCAGGAAAGGAAAACAGGGGAAGAATTTGTTAGCAGCTTAGTCACTAAGGCTACTTCTTGTGAAAGAAAGTCATCAGTGAATTGTATACATAGCGTGGGTTTGTCTTCTCTCTTCACTTTTCTCTTGGCCACATCTGAAGAGAACCCACCTACCCAGGGGGCCTATTACCTATTAAGGGGCTTCCTCCGGTTCACATGGCAGCAGCTACAGTAATTGAGGCATGTAATTTAAGAGCAAATGAGCTTTTAGTGGTTGTCTTGCATTTCCCAACTATCAAATGATGGCACATAACACACAGCCTCATTTCTACATCAGATATACATCTACCAGTGATAGTATTTTCTTTGTCATTATCATGTGGATGAGTAGATTCAATTTCCATTTAATTCGTGGGATATCAAAAGATTATAAAGTTGCCCTTCATTCTGCCTGGATTTGAAATTCAGTTATTATTCTGTCAGTATTGACACTATGAGGAAAATGCGATGTTAAGAAAGTATCCAAATTACACAGTAGTCAGTACGTCATGATAATATGTCAGTCTGGAAATGATATATTTTTAAAGGTGCAAGTGTTCAGTGTGTCAGATGATCAGATTGCAAACTCCCAGGACATCTGGAAGTCATTTTTTCTTAGAAGGAATGTTTTATAGGATTAAATTATATGGGTTGAGAGAAGGCTTTATTTTTATAAAAATGAGACTAAAGGTCTTTATTAGAGGTCAAAAGAGGAGAATGTAGAGGGTGTTTAGCTTTAACACCACGTCAAACCACGCACCTGTCTAGAAATGACAACTCTGTTCTTATAAAAACAACTACCAAATTAAATACTGAAAAACTCATAAAAATCTAAGGTTTAATAGTAGTAGCAACAATGTTGAAGGAATGTTTGCCTGCTGTTCTGCTACTTAGAATTTAAATTTGAGGGGTTAAGTGGAGAATAGTTTAGTATAATATATTTTAGATGGAGCTTATAAGTAAATGGATGGTAAAGAAATGAAGTACATTTTCCAAGGACATCTTCTCTTGCAAGCAGAGATGGACGTGGATTAACAAAAGAAATAGAAAACTATCCCAAACTACTGTTGGTAGGAAAACAAGGTTTTAACTTAAAACACAGACTAACTGTTTACACTGATCATAGTAATCATGTGCTTGGAACATTTCCTATTTCACTTTAAGCCTATATAAAAAGCCTAGACAGTAACTATGTCCACTTGCAGAATATAATTAAGAATGGCCTGTTTCTATAGGAGAAGTGTTCATTCAGTACCCTTCACCAATAATTTATCAACATCAAAGAAAGGAGAAAGAAACCCATATGTATCGACTGTCCATTACGTACTAGGAGTCATTTGATTCTTATAGCAATTCTACTAATTTGTTGTTATCCCCATTTTACACTTGAAGAAGTTGAGATGCAGAGAAATTCATTCATTTCACACACCTTTATGAGTGTTTACTAAACAGGTGGCTAACACTGGCCTTGGCTCTGGGGTATCACAGTGACCAAGATGGAAAATGTCACGCCTCCCATGGAACTTGCTTCTTATCAGAGGAGGAAGAAAATACACAAGTTAAGAAAAATACAAACAAGCCAAAACCAAGTAGCATTCATGCAATATTAAAATACTAAAAGGGAGTGATGCAGCTGGGAGTGTGTAAGTGGGAACTCTGGATTCCTTAGTCTGGAAGGACTTCACGGAGACAAGGTCCAAATGGAGGGAGGAGCTGGCACTGTGGAGGTCAGAGGAAGGCACGGAGCAGGCAGGAAGAAGAGTCACAGCAAAGTTCGGAAGCCTGTGCCCTGGAGCTCTGTGAGCAAGCGAGAAAGTGGAGCAACATCTGGGGTGACGTAGGCAACTGATAGATCACTCCAGACTTGGATTTTAATCTGAGAACACTGAGAAACAGTTGGAGGGCTTTATGCAGAGGAAGGAACATCATGACCCAGTTAATTTTTTTTTTAACATCTTTATTGGAGTATAATTGCTTTTCAATGTTGTGTTAGTTTCTGCTGTATAACAAAGTGAATCAGCTATATGCATACATACATCCTCATATACCCTCCCTCTTGCGTCTCCCACCCTCCCTATCCCACCCCTCTAGGTGGTCACAAAGCACCGAGCTAATCACCCTGTGCTATGCGGCTGCTTCCCACTAGCTATCTATTTGATATTTGGTAGTGTATATATGTCCATGCCACTCTCTCACTTTGTCCCAGCTTACCCTTCCCCATCCCCATGTCCTCAAGTCCATTCTCTACATCTGCATCTTTATTCCTGTCCCGCCCGTAGGTTCATGAGAACCATTTTTTTCTTTTTTTAGATTCCATATATATGTGTTAGCATACAGTATTTGTTTTTGTCTTTCTGACGTACTTCACTCTGTATGACAGACTCTAGGTCCGTCCCCCTCACTACAAATAACTGAATTTCATTTCTTTTTATGGCTGAGTAATATTCCATTGTATATTTGTGCCACATCTTCTTTATCCATTCATCTGTCAGTGGACACTTAGGTTGCTTCCATGTCCTGGCTATTGTAAATAGAGCTGCAGTGAACACTGGGGTACATGACTCTTTTAGAATTATGGTTTTCTCAGTATGTATGCCCATTAGTGGGATGGCTGGGTCATATGGTAGTTCTATTTTTAGTTTTTTAAGGAACCTCCATACTCTTCTCCATAGTGGCTGTATCAATTTACATTCCCACCAACAGTGCAGGAGGGTTCCCTTTTCTCCACACCCTCTCCAGCATTTATTGTTTCTAGATTTTTTGATGATGGCCATTCTGACCTGTGTGAGGTGATACCTCATTGTAGTTTTGATTTGCATTTCTCTAATGATTAGTGATGCAAAGCATTCTTTCATGTGTTTGTTGGCAATCTGTATGTCTTCTTTGGAGAAATGTCTATTTAGATCTTCTGCCTATTTTTGGATTGGGTTGTTTGTTTTTTTGATATTGAGCTGCATGAGCTGCTTGTGTATTTTGGAAATGAATTCTTTGTCCGTTGCTTCGCTTGCAAATATTTTCTCCCATTCTGAGTGTTGTTTTTTTGTCTTGTTTATGGTTTCCTTTGCTGTGCAAAAGCTTTTAAGTTTCATTATGTCCTCTGTGTTTATTTTTGTTTTTATTGCCATTTCTCTAGGAGGTGGGTCAAAAAGGATCTTGCTGTGATTTGTG
>NC_041218.1:82320869-82322951 GCF_002837175.3 Physeter macrocephalus
GTATATTCTTGCCTCCTTTATCAAAGATAAGGTGACCATATGTGTGTGGGTTTATCTCTGGGCTTTCTATCCTATTCCATTGATTTATATTTCTGTTTTTGTGCCAGTACCACAGTGTCTTGATTACTGGAGCTTTGTAGTGTCGTCTGAAGTCAGGGAGCCTGATTCCTCCAGCTCCGTTTTTCCTTCTCAAGATTGCTTTGGCTATTCAGGGTCTTTTGTGTTTCCGTACAAATTGTGCAATTTTTTGTTCTAGTTCTGTGAAAAATGCTATTGGTAGTTTGATAGGGATTGCGTTGAATATGTAGATGGCTTTGGGTAGTATAGTCATTTTCACAGTATTGATTCTTCCAATCCAAGAACATGGTATATCTCTCCATCTGTTTGTATCATTTTTAATTTCTTTCATCAGTGTCTTACAGTTTTCTGCGTTCAGGTCTTTTGTCTCCTTCCTAGGTATTTTATTCTTTTTGTTGCAGTGGTGAATGGGATCGTTTCCTTAATTTCTCTTTCAGATTTTTCGTCATTAGTGTATAGGAATGCAAGAGATTTCTGTGCATTAATGCTGTATCCTGAAACTTTACCAAATTCATTGGTTAGCTCTAGTAGTTTTCTGGTGGCATCTTTAGGATTCTCTACGTCCAGTATCATGTCATCTGCAAATAGTGACAGTTTTACTTCTTCTTTTCCATTTTGGATTCCTTTTATTTCTTCTTCTTCTCTGATTGCCATGGCTAAAACTTCCATAATTATGTTGAATAATAGTGGTGAGAGTGGGCAACCTTTTCTTGTTTCTGATCTTAGAGGAAATGGTTTCAGTTTTTCACCATTGAGAACAATGTTGGCTGTGGGTTTGTCATACATGGCCTTTATTATGTTGAGGTAGGTTCCCTCTATGCCTACTTTCTGGAGAGTTTTTATCATAAATCGGTGTTGAATTTTGTTGAAAGTTTTTTCTGCATCTATTGAGATGATCATATGGTTTTTATCCTTCAGTTTGTTAATATGGTGTATCACATTGATTGATTTGCGTATATTGAAGAATCCTTGCATTCCTGAGATAAACCGCACTTGATCATGGTGTGTGATCCTTTTAATGTGTTGTTGGATTCTGTTTGCTAGTATTTTTGAGGATTTTTGCATCTATGTTCATCAGTGATATTGGCCTCAGGCCAATATCACTGATGAACAAAGATTTTTCTGACATCTTTGTCTGGTTTTGGTATCAGGGTGATGGTGGCCTCGTAGAATGAGTTTGGGAGTGTTCCTCCCTGCACTATATTTTGGAAGAGTTCGAGAGGGATGGGTGTTAACTCTTCTCTAAATGTTTTATAGCATTCGCCTGTGAAGCCATCTGGTCCTGGACTTCTGTTTGTTGGAAGATTTTCAATCACAGTTTCAATATCAGCGCTTGTGATTGGTCTGTTTATATTTTCTATTTTTCCCTGGTTCAGTTTTGGAAGGTTGTGCTTTTCTAAGAATTTGTCCATTTCTTCCTTGCTGTCCATTTTATTGGCATATAATTGCTTGTCGTAATCTCTCATGATCCTTTGTATTTCTGCAGTGTCAGTTGTTAATTCTCTTTTGTCATTTCTAATTCTGTTGATTTGAGTCTTCTCCCTTTTTTTCTTATGTGTCTGGCTAATGGTTTATCAATTTTGTTTATCTTCTCAAATAACAAGATTGTAGTTTTATTGATCTTTGCTATTGTTTCCTTCATTTCTTTTTCATTTATTTCTGATCTGATCTTTATGATTTCTTTCCTTCTGCTAACTTCGGGGCTTTCTTTTTGTTCTTTCTCTAATTGGTTTAGGTGTAAGGTTAGATAGTTTATTTGAGATTTTTCTTGTTTCTTGAGGTAGGATTGTATTGCTATAAAGTTCCCTCTTAGAACTGGTTTTGCTGCATCCCATAGGGTTTGGGTGGTCGTGTTTTCTTTCTTTCTTTCTTTCTTTTTTTTTTTTTTTTGAGGAATTTTCTATTTTCTTTAATAAAAGTGGTTTCAGGAGTTCAGACTGTAGATTCCTATTGGTGGTCGTGTTTTCATTGTCATTTGTTTCTAGGTATTTTTTGATTTCCTCT
>NC_041218.1:82323044-82323459 GCF_002837175.3 Physeter macrocephalus
TATTGTTTAGCCTCCATGTGTTTGTATTTTTTACATTTTTTTTTCTGTAATTGATATCTGGTCTCATAGCATTGTGATTGGAAAAGTACTTGATATGATTTTAATTTTCTTAAATTTACCAAGGCTTGATTTATGACCCAAGATATGATCTATCCTGGAGAAAGTTCCATGAGCACTTGAGAAGAAAGCGTATTCTGTTGTTTTTGGATGGTGTGTCCTGTAAATATCAATTAAGTTCATCTTGTGTAATGTGTCATTTAAAGCTTTTGTTTCCTTATTTATTTTCATTTCAGATGATCTGTCCATTGGTGAAAGTGGGGTGTCAAAGTCCCCTACTATTATTGTGTCACTGTCGATTTCCCCTTTTATGGCTGTTAGCATTTGCCTTATGAATTGAGGTGCTCCTATGTTGGGT
>NC_041218.1:82323678-82365430 GCF_002837175.3 Physeter macrocephalus
GGGTTTCCCTTGTATGTTATTTGTTGCTTTTCCCTTGCTGCTTTTAATATTTTTTCTTTGTATTTAATTTTTGATAGTTTGATTAGTATGTGTCTTGATGTGTTTCTCCTTGGATTTATCCTGTATGGGACTCTCTGCGCTTCCTGGACTTGATTTCTTTTCCCATGTTAGGGAAGTTTTCAACTATAATCTCTTCAAATATTTTCTCAGACCCTTTCTTTTTCTCCTCTTCTTCTGGGACCCCTATAATTCAAATGTTGGTCTATTTAATGTTGTCCCAGAAGTCTCTGAGACTGTCCTCATCTCTTTTCATTCTTTTTATTCTGCTCTGTGGTAGTTATTTCCACTACTTTATCTTCCATGTCACTTATCTGTTCTTCTGCCTCAGTTATTCTGCAATTGATTCCTTCTGGAGAGTATTTGGTTTCATTTATTGTGTTGTTCATCATTGTTTGTTTGCTTTTCAGTTCTCTTAGGTCCTTGTTAAACGTTTCTTGTATTTTCTGCATTCTTTTCCCAAGATTTTGGATCATCTTTACTATCATTACTCTGAATTCTTTTTCAGGTAGACTGCCTATTTCATCTTCATTTGTTTGGTCTGGTGGGTTTTTGCCTTGCTCCTTCATCTGCATATTTCTCTGTCTTCACATTTTTTTAACTTTGGGGTGTCCTTTTTGCCTGTAGGTTCATAGTTCCCTTTGTTTTTGGTGTCTTCCCCCAGTGGGTGAGGTTGGTTCAGTGGCTTGTGTAGGCTTCCTGATGGAGGGGATTGGTGCCTGTGTTTTGGTGGATGAGGCTGGATCTTGTCTTTCTGTGGGGCAGGACCACATCTGGTGGTGTGTTTCGTGGTGTTTGTGACCTTGTTATGATTTTAGGCAGCCTCTCTGCTAATGGGTGGGTTGTGTTCCTGTCTTGCTAGTTGTTTGGCATGGGCCATCCATCACTGGAACTTGCTGGCCATTGGGTGGAGCTGGGTCTTAGTGTTGAGACGGAGATTTCTGTGAGAGCTCTCGCCGACTGATATTACGTGGGGCCAGGAGGTCTCTGGTGGTCTAGTGTCCTGAACTCGGCTCTCCCAACTCAGTGGCTCAGGCCTGACCCCACGCCGGAGCACCAAGACCCTGTCAGCCACACGGCTCAGAAGAATAGGGAGAAAAAGCGAAAGAAAAAAAAAATTAAAAGTATTTTTTAAAATTATTAAAATTAAAAAAAAGAAGAGCGCCACCAAGCCAATAAACAAATCCAGCAATGATAACAAGCACTAAAAAGTAAACTAAGATAAACATAAAAATGAGAAACAAATTAGTCGTAGACAGCAAACCTTCAGTCTGCAGTTGCTCCCAAATTCCACCACCTCAATTTTGGGACAATTCATTGTCTATTCAGGTATTCCGCAGATGCAGGGTACATCAAGTTGATTGTGGGGATTTAATCCGCTGCTCCTGAGGGTGCATGGAGAAATTTCCCTTTCTCTTCTTTGTTTACACAGGTCCTGGGGTTCAGGTTTGATTTTGGCCCCGCCTCTGCATGTAGGTCACCCTCAGGAATCTGTTCCCCGCCCAGATAAGAGGGGGTTAAAGCAGCAGCTAATTAGGGCTCTCTTGCTCACTCAGGCTGGTGGGGAGGGAAGGTTATGGTAGTCACAATTGGAATGCGGGGCAAGCCTGCAGTGGCAGAGGCCAATGTAATGTTGCAGCAGCCTGCGGCACGCCATGTGTCCTCCTGGGGAAGTTGTCCCTGGATTGCGGGACTCTGGCAGTGGCGGGCTGCACAGGCTATCCAGGGTGGGGGGTGTATAGTGACCTGCACTTGCACACAGGATTCTTGGTGGCTGCAGCAGCAGCATGGTGTTTGATGCCCGTCTCTGGGATCTGAGCTGAGAGCAGTGGCTCACACCTGTCTCTGGAACTCGCTTACGTGGTGCTCTGACTTCTGTGGGCACACAGGGAAGGAATCCCTTCTCCTCACACACCCCGAAACAATGGTCTCTTGCTTCTTCGGCAGGTCCTCACTTTTTTCCGGACTCCCTCCTGGCTAGACCCCTCTCAGGCGGTCTTCATGCAGCCAACCCCTGTCCTCTCTCTGGGATCTTACCTCAGAAGCCTGAGCCTCAGCTCTCAGCCCCCACTCCCCCAAGTGGGTGAGTAGGCAAGCCTCTCAGGCTCGTGAGTGCTGGTCGGCACCGGTCCTCTGTGCAGGAATCTCTCCGCTTTGCCCTCTGCACCCCTGTTGCTGCACTTTCCTCTGTGGCTCTGAAGCTTCCCCCCTACCTCCTGTCTCCACCAGTGAAGGGGCTTCCTAGTGTGTGGAAACTTTCCCCCTTCACAGCTCCCTCCCAGAGGTGCAGGTCCTGTCTGTATTCTTTTGTCTCTGGTTTTTCATTTTTCTTTTGCCCTACCCAGGTACGTGGGGAGTTTCTTGCCTTTTGGGAAGTGTGGGGTCTTCTGCCAGCATTAAGTAGGTGTTCTGTAGGAGTTGTTCCACATATAGATGTATTTTTGATGTATTTGTGAGGAGGAAGATGATCTCCCCGTCTTACTCCTCTGCCATCTTGAAGGTCCTCCCCGCCCCAAGTTAATATTTTTAAAGGCTACTATTTTTAAACCAATTGGGTGGAAGGGAGAGTTGGGGAGAGTAGAAGCAGGAAAATCAGAAGCCGTTTCACTGGTCCAGTTGGGTAGTTGTAGTGAGATGTTGAGGACCGATAGTATGGCATTCAGGGAAAGGAGAATCAGGACAAATCCTAGATTTTTGGCGAGATCCAAAGAACCATTTACTGAGAGTGGAAGTCTGAGAGAGGAGTTGGTTTATAGGTGGAAATCAGGAGTTATTCTTCATTTGCTCAATTGGAAAAGCTAGTTTGTTAGAGTCCAGGAGAAGATCGCAAGTAGGTATTTGGCTAAATGAGTATGGACTTGGGGGTCAATATAGGAGGCAAGAAATTGAGTATCATATTACTTTGAAGAATTTCAGATATCAAATATTTGAACCAGTGTATGATGAAGTAAAAATTCGATTCCAGTTTTAGTTAATTTGCTTGTTTGTTGTTATGTGATGGAGTATTTATTAGAGAAAACATTATAGACCAATGATCAATAAAGTTGTTATAGAAAGGTACAGAATTTCAACAGAAACATAAAAATTTAGGTGTGGGGGAAATGGGTGAATGTGTTCAAAAGGTACAAACTTCCAGTTATAAATAAGCCATGGGGATGTAATGTAGAGCCTGGTGTCTATAACTATAAACAGTACCATATTGTATCAGTATATTTGCAAGTTGATAAAAGAGTAGATCTTAAAAATTCTCGTCATAAAAAAATTGTAACTGAAATGATGGATATTAACTAAACTTATTGTGACAATCATTTCACTATATATGTATATCAAATCATTATGTTGCATACCTTGAACTAACGCAATGTTACATTTCACTTATATCTCAATAAAACTGGGGGGAAAAGCCCATAAAATTTATGCTATGTATTAGCAAGTTATATTAGTCTAACATTTAAAATGATCAACTACAAGATGAAAAAGTGGCTGATAGACCTAGTCACCTTCTTAGCATGACCTAACTTCAATTAAACATATAGTCTGTATAAAATGTATTAGTTTTATAGCATAGAGCACTTCTGGGTCAAGATATTATTGAAATATATTTATAATTTAATAGCTAATTATGCTAATTACAATTGTGTATACTTTAGCCAACTTTGTTCAAAAATCAAAAGTATCTTACAGAAAGCAGTTTTTTGTGGGGTGTAGTTTGAGTGATGGGAGTCAGGATTGTTCAGTGTGTGTTAGAGGAAATGCATTATGAAGTACTGTTGCTCATTTATCTTAAATCCAATTCTAAGACAGAATACAGTGTAAATATATAGAACAGTTGTGTTTTATTATTCAAGTTTTAAATATTAAATGAGAGTCAATCCATAGTGAAATGACATAATCCAGAAAAAGTGGCTTTTGAGATATTACTGTAAAATGAATGCTATTTATACATGTCTCACATTAAGAAATAAGTAACAAGTAACTAAATGAAATCAAAGCTTTATTATCACAGATAATTACATAGATTATATGAAAATATTTTGAAAGGAAGATGTTCAGATGATGATCAGACCTATAGCACACTATGATAATGCTGAGAGCACTTCGTTGGACTTCTAGGAACATGTTTCCTTTCACACCCCTCCTCTTGATAAATTTTAAATGACTAACAGTATAGAAAACATTACGGTATTTCACACATATTCTTGGCTTTGTTAACTTCTGCTCTGACTGAGCATTTAAAACATCTTGTAGAATACTTGTTACTTAGAATTTTGGAATTCTCATGAACAAGTGTCCAGAAATCAACACAGAGTCAAGTTAAGAAGAGTAGGGTTGAAAGGTCAGTTTTGAGTGAGTCATTTTTCCCCTCCATGTGAAAGAAACTTTCTCGTTGGCTAGTGTTCAATAAAAGCCTGACTATAAGTAAAAATTGACCTCCACAGTAGTGGCCTTGGGAAACTGCATGTTAATCACAACATTTCTGATATTTTATAGTAGTGAGTATATTATTAAGAAAATATTATGCTTCTTAATATAACTCCTAGTTAATCTGTGTATGAGAAAGGGTTGTGGATTTGGGAATCATGAGTGACTGGAAATAATTGTTAAAGCAAAACCAAATGAGTAAAAATGGATTCAATGGGGATCTTCAAAAATGGAGCTTTAGGAAAAATCCAGAGGAAGTCTGAAGGGGATTGGAGTCTGAAGAGGCCAGTTGGAAAACATGGTCCTGAAGGCAGGGAGAATGGATGAGGAAAACGTCTGCATCAACCGTGGTCTCCTTAGGGAGGAGGAAACATCTCACAAAGGCCTCTGGCTGTAAAACCACTGTCACCGCCCCAACGGTGGCACCTCCACTGTGGCCAAGGCTCCACTTTTCCTGACCCACATAGGGCTCCCCAGCTGAACAGCTGTGCCTGGGAGTTTGTTGACACCCAGTTCAGCCTCCGGGAGACTGAGCATGTTCCTTGATTTATAACATTTTTTTGGTGAGCTGTTAATGACAAACTGGTTAATTACCCTGGATAATCAAGAGTTAACTCTACTTACTAAAGCAAAACTATAACACATTAAAAATATGTTTCTAACATGGTTGAAGCACAAATTTCTACATTTAAGAACCTTGCCTCCTTCATCTCTCAACCATGATGTCACAAAACATAAAACTTAACAGTTTAAACATTTCTTAAATTCAGATGTTGACAAAGCACCTTTAATCCTGTGGAAAAATAGGCAATGGACATAAAGAGAAAAATGACAAAAAGTGACAATAAGGTACTCTGAGATATAGGAAAGGATGCTTATCTTCATCCATAATAAGAAAATTAATTTGTATTTCCACAATCAGATCTGCAAAAATCCTAAGTTTTAATAACATACTGTTCTCTTAAGTGATGCACAACAGTCACTCTCACATATAGTAGTAGAATATTAAACTGATATAATTCCTATGGAGGCATATTGGCAGTATCTGTAAAAAATTATGAACTCATGTTTCTTTAGGCCCAGTAATTCCACTCTAAAAATGTATATTACAAATATATTTTCACATATGTGACTTGGCATATATTCATGTATACACATTGTTAGCACTGTTTTTTAAACCATTTTTAAAAATTGAAGTGTAGTTAATTTACAATGTTGCGTTAGTTTCAGGCGTACAGCAGAGCGATTCAGTTATACATTTATATATATATTCCTTTTCATATTATTTTCTATTATAGGTTATTACAAGATATTGCATATCGTTCCCTGTGCTATATAGTAGGTCCTTGTTGTTTATGTTTTATATATAGTAGCTTTTATCTGCTAATCCCAAGTTCCTAATTTATCCCTCCTCCACACACTTTCCCCTTTGGTGACATAAATTTGTTTTCTATGTCTGTGAGTCTTTCTGTTTTGTAAAGAAGTTCATTTATATCATTTTTTTTTAGATTCCACAGATAAGTGATATCATGTGTAGTGCTATTTTTAATAGAAAAATTTATAAGAATGCAGTGCCTGCCAATAGCTGATTCATAAAGTGGGATATCATGCAACTGTATCCTCTCTGAGTTTTGGTACAGAAAGACTTTTAAAGTATACAAAGTGAAAAGCGAAGTAAACAACAGAGCTTATATTATGATTCTTTTTATATACAAAAAGTTAGGAAAGTATTAAAGACCTATCTATATATTTACCTTATTTGTTGTGTAGGTGTAAGAAACTCTGGAGGAATACCCAAGAAAGTAGACAGGGTTTGACCCTTCAGGGTGAAGGAGTGAGAACCGTACAGGGAGAGTGAGGCCAGATGGAAGGGAATCTATCATTGTAAATCTTTATATTTTTTCTGGTTCTGAACCATAAAAAATATTTTCTTAAAAAAAAAAAGTAAACAGGCCTGATTTTATCCAGGATGTAAGCCTGAAAAAACTTACCTCTAAAATTGATTTACAGAAATAAAATGAATGCCAAAATCTGATTTATTTTTACATAATTACATTGATTTTTAGTATCACTCTGAAACCCCAGATCTAGTACCTAATGCAGAGCATCTCAGTATGCATTGAATGCTTCATCAAAATGAATTACAATCTGTTATCCCAATCGTAAACAGCTTTAATTTTAAAAAAGACTTTTACCGTATTGTGTAAAATTTGATGCCTAGCTTTCTTCCACTTAATCTTTCAGGTCTCTGCCTTCACAGTGCACCATGCTTTACTACTATCATTCTCTTCACCTGCTTATAAAATATGTATATTTTCTCCCTACCTCCTTTTATTCAACTTTTGCCCCCTGCTGGCAATTATGCACATCAAAACCAGTTGGTATTTTTAAAATAAATCCAGTCATGTACTTGCTCTTAAAACCTTTGAGGGCCTTTCTATTATATTTAGAATAACATGTCCTAGTTTACAAGGCCCCAAAGGAATGTTGAATGAAGGACACAGGGTGGTCCCAGGTCAGGGTCCCTCTGGCCTGCAGGCTCGGCTTCAGAAGCTGTTCACTTAGGATTTGCTCCTTTGGCCTCCCTTGGAATAAAATGTAATTAAACATTTAGGAGGCAATCAACAATTGTTAAATCATTGACTTTTATGGAGTAGCACTTTATATTCTATGATTTTGTTCAGTTCAATGATTTAAGTATGTGCACTCACACACATACAGTACATGCATGGACAGTGATTCTGTGTAACCTTTGTCCCCTGGTGCCCTTGTGTTCATGGAGGAGTTCAGAGACCTGTAAGGCAGAATATCATGTATAATACTGAATAATGATAATTTATATAAGATAGGAACATAAGGAATATTAAAATTCTGACACTATTATTTTTCTTGACTGAGGAAATAAAAGGCTGTTTAATGCCTAGGCTATTCATGTGTACTTTTTCTGCTTTTGCTGGAAGCAGTTTATGATTAAAAGTTGGAACACCACAATGCCTGTTGTGGACCTTTGACTTGTAAGAAAGATAGTAAGAAAGATAGAAATCTACAAGTTCAGAAGGTGCCTGAAAGGCTGGCCACAGTCCATTGCTGGGAAGACCAATTAGGAAGCCCTGTTTACACTTAAAAAAAGTTAATTGCTTATTTCTTTACCACTGTTTCAACGTTATTACAAGCCATTAGTGAGTATTGATCAGGTCTGTCAAAATCATCAAAGCATGTAGTAAGAAACCTTTTCCTTTGGAATTGTTAAGAAGTTGAAGAAATTTCTAACCTTTATTTCTACATTTCATTTTCTTTAATAATGTTGACTTTGTGTGTGATTCAATATTTTATTGTTGAATTAACTTTAAGACATTGAATAAAAGAATTGATTTGGAAAATAATAAAAAGTTTAAAGTCCTGGGCCTCAGGAAGTCACTACTTTGCAGATGACTGGTAGAAGTATGCATTCAAAAAAGGAAACACCCATCCCTAGGAGATCTATTTTTTGTTTGAGAACTTAAAAATATGTACTCTGTCCTCCCCCATCTTGTACATGGATGTGTGGAATTTAAATATATTTTGACAAAGTGAGGAGAACTGTCTCTATAATATATTGATGTCAGTGAGTTTTAAGACTATTTCCCTTGCAGTTTTAAAAGAAAGACCATGAGAGGAAATGACTAAATCCTCTGAGTATGCCTTCATTGACAGCTGATAATTAGCAGGCAGCTTAGCAATAATAATTAGTTCCCTCTTGAGAAAATTTCCGGATGAACCCTGAGTTGGTGCATCCCAGTTTAGTCTTGTTTCTTTGTCCACTGCCTCCCCCAAGTAATTCGTGTTATTTTTAGAGTAGGAAGAACTCAAGATGAGCTTCCTCCGTTTACCCGAGTCAGCAGTGTCCATTATTTGCACTGTGTTTTCTGGAGATTACCTGAGATTAGAGTTTCTTTATTCCCCTCTTCCTGTATGTTTTCTGATTCTTTCATCTAAGCAGCTTGCAGCAGTACAGAGGGATAAATAGGTCAGCCGTTGCTTGGTAAATATGCCAAGTCCACGAACTATAATTTGGTGCTAAGACCACTATTATGACTTAAAATGCTGGCTCTAAAACTAAAAAGAGGAAATATTCTTAAAGAAGGAGGAAAGCATCCTGCTTGAGGCTTTTGTTTTGTTTTGTTTTGTTTGCCTATGTATATACCAAAAAATTTTTCAATTCATTTTGAAACTCTATCACAAGTTATCTACAAACATTTCAGTTTTCTTAAAGTAAGGTGTATAAAACTGAAAATGTCACCAATTAATAATGCAACATGAACACGTCCGTAGTTTTCTGAGACAGCTTTTTAAATACATATGAAAGGTAATTAAAATTAAAATTGATATTAACCTAAATTTTCCTCTTGATGTTCTTGCTGTTGAATTGTTTTGAATTATATCAGCCCCAGCTATTGCATATTGGGAAAACCTTCCATTTTACTTTATTATTAATATCAAGCTCTGCAAAAATGTATTCAAGTTCAGAAACATTATAATCCCTTAATAGACTAGACTTTTCTTCTTAGTTGCTTCTATAGGGAGTTTTCTATATAAGGTTATGGAGTCACTGTTTATAAGGAACAAGCTTTTAACAAGTCAAACAATCTTGATGCTCTTTGTCTCTGGGGATCAGAATTGGGCATGACTAAGCTCTGTGAGTATACAGTGGTGATAAACACCCCATCTCACATGGATCATTAGTAGCAAAGCTCTCCAGTCAACCTCTTATTCAAATTTTGGCACCAACAATGACCAAATAACCTTGCTGTGCACTGAATCTCTTAAAAACTCTCTTTTTGAAATTAGAAAACGGAGGTAATTGTAGGTCCTACTTCGTGGAAGTGCCCATGATTAAATGAGATGTTTAGCCAAATATCTGGACAACCCTGATCTAGTCAAGTTGAGACCTAAAGTTGATCATCACATCAGGCAGTACTCTTAAGCAATTGATATAGTTTTTCTCCTGTATTATAGTGACTTTTAATTTGAATTTTAAGAAGCCTGGGGTCAATTTTGATACTCACTTTAACAGTGTATAGGATATTAGAGAATAACTTTCACTGAATAGCATTTATTCCACCGTTCCCATCTTATTTTCTTTGTTTTTTATTTCCCTTCATTTTAGCACCCCTAGCAATGTATTTGTTTGTTCAACTGAATATATTTGTATGAGTCATCTCAGATCCTTTTTGGAAAGATGCAAGTTAAATAATCAAATAAATAAAAGTAGAAAATTAGAGTCAATATTAAAGCGTAAATACACACAACCTTTAAAAAATGTTTCTATTTTAGAATGCCTCTGTGTCCATTATTCCAGATATGTCTACAACACAAATATTTACACATAACGGGTACTTTTAACCTTTCCTGACTTAAAGTCGAGTATGTTGGAGAATCACAGACAGTGGTTAGTCCCTTGATTCAGAAATTTCCACTGAAAAGCCTGAACTTCTTAGGAATCAGTCGTTGGCATTATTCTGTTGGGTGGTGATGGTCAAAGTGGAGAGTTGCAGAAACATTGAATGCACAGCTCTCATATTGGGAACATGTTTAAAGAAAACTGCAGTCTATTTATTGGATCTTATATTTTTAAAAAATAAGTTAGGAATTATCCCAGGAAGTGTCTTTGTAAGTGAAATGAAATTTCTTAACTTTACTGCTTAAGGCATGTACATGATATTCAATTTTATGTATCCAAACATATCTTGGCAACAATTTCCTCTGAGGTGATATGAATGAATCAAAATAAATTAGCTCCAAAATTCCTGATAACCTAAAAGTATTCCCTGACCCTATAATCATTTAAATATATGAGAAGTCATAAATGAATATTTTAACTACCTCCTTTTAGGCAAGCTTAAATAAGGGTCGTGGGATATGTAGACTTGTTCATTGATCACTCCCTCCATTTGTTAAGATTCCAAAAAATATAGATTCAGCACTGTACTTTGAAAGGCCATGAAATATCTGTGGTTGGGTTTTGTTTATTTTTTTTAACAATGTTTTATCACCTCCATTTTAGAAATACAATTTAGTCAAAGAATTAATAATTTTGAGTGTACAAGGGTGATTAACATGTGAGGAAACCAATCTAAAGCGGTTAAGTGGTTGTTCATAGTTACTCAGGTAATTAATGGCAAAGCCAAGACCAGAACCTGGCTCTTCAGATTCTCAGCCTACAGGACTTTCATTGTGGCATATACATCTGTTGTACCTTAATTCTCACTTTTTTTTTTTTTTTTTTTGTAATTTGAGTGATTTTTCATTGTAATAGTATATAGCTGTAGGATAGTCATTTATTCTCTGGGCACCTGAGTTTCTTCATAAGTAAAATAAAGGACAGTGGTAATTCAAACGGTTACACTGTGGTTGTTTACTGTGGTGGAAAAAAAATTGATACATGTAAAGGCTGTAAGAAATGAACAGTTAAAAAATTTGCATTTGTTGAAATTTTTCCCTTTGCACTTTCCAATCTACATCTCCACAGGAACATGAGTTCATCTTTGTGGTCTCATGAGATAGACTTCGTCATAGCGATGGGAAGATGGGTCAGAATAAAATTTGATTAGAAGAAAATAAGACTGATGGGCCAGTAGTTAGTCTCTATTACTGACAAAGAAACAGGAACGATGACCTTTAAACTATAAAAATTATAGTAAGCATAGTATGCATTGCAGAAGTTGGCACGTCATGAAAACAAGTGGACGTTTTGATGTCTATATGTCTATGTATATACAGAGGTAATGAGGTCCTAATGACTCATTGGGAAAAAGCAAGGTCATTCCATCCCTAGATGGAATTCATTTATGGAGTGCCTCCTTTACTGGTTGAGCTGCCTCTCTTTCAAATTAATACTTTTAAAAATTGGCACTGACTACTCCACTGTGGCAACACTTTAGGGTAGCGCCCTCATGTTTGATTCCTTTCATGGCTTTCTCTCATTTTCCAGCCAACTTATTCTCCTAAGCTTTGCACATTACTGTGTTTGGTAAGTCTGTAGTTTAGAGACCTGCTAATTCTAGCTAGTGTGTATCCATTCTTTGAACAGTTGAATCTTTTCAGATAATGATTTTACTATGCATAATACTTGAGGAATTTTAACAACATACTAGAATAACTGGGGAGCCTTTTCTGGAAAATACTCCACTTAGCAGCCCTGATGTAAAACCATAAGTGATTACATGTGAAGACAAGGTGTGATGGCAGTGGAGAGCTCTGATATATATTTTTGTTATGGTATTGAATCCCTAAAATATGCATCTCTGTTTGTGAATGCCTAGTTAGGAAGGGAAACAATGTGATTCTACCTTGACAAAATTACTGAGTGGGAAAAATTTGTCTTCCAGGATTCAAGAACCCCTAATCTCTCAAATTCCTATTTTCATCTTCTCTAAATAAAGCACCTTATTATTATTTCCATCTTTCCCTCAAAACTTTAAGTTCTTCATTTAGGTGAATGGTCAAATGATTCAGTATCACAAATTTTACCTTTATAAATGATAATTTGATGTTAGCAAAATTGGTTGTTTTAACTAAAGGTTTAGAATTAGCCCCATTCCACAAAACTTTGGACATCAACAGTTTCAGAGTAGAGAAATAGAAGTTAATACATTCGTAATAGAGGGGAAAAGATACTTCATTTCTCTTTTCTCAGAAATAGGCAGTGTAAGAGTGGGCAAAGTGCTGTAGATTTTCATATTTCATACTGCTGTCTGGGTTTGAGTGTTCTGGTTACCAGTATTTCACCTTCTTTGTCAGATGCATTAGGAGCTGACCTTTGGGAACTGAAGTTATCTTCTAACTTGTCAATATTTCCAAGGAGCCTCTTTAAGAAATCTTGAGCATGCAGGGTTTCGTATTAATTCTCTCTCATCCTCAAAGGCTCTCACATTATCATTTACCAACCTTAAGTAGTGAACTGCCATATGCAATTAAATAGCTTCAACAAACAAACAAATACACACATATGAGAGGTTTGCCAGATTCTGGCTTTCTAAAATTAAATGTATGTTAACTAAAACAAATAATTTGTAATTTCTGAAGTAGGGGTGAATGCAAAAACACCAGCCCAAATCACAGTGGTAGAAAGTAGTTCCCCATCAGTTTTAACAGTCATTCCCACTGTACTGAATACTACCACATTAACAACCCTGATAGTTTCCATTCTTGGACAATTTGATTTTGGACGTGACTTTCAAAACCAGTTTCAAGTGGAAACATTTTTTCTGAGTTGTTGTTCATCTGGAATTAAATGGACTTGCTTTGGGAATATTTATTGTAGAATTGGGATTTTTGTTATACATAGAAACGTAAATATAAAAGTCATAATGGAATGACTTTTCCGTGTAGCACTTTACATTAAAGTTGGTGAAAAATAATTCTTTTTGTATTTAAAAACATATTTACCTTACCTATTAAGTTGAATCAAAGCTTTTCAATTAATAAACTTATAAAAATGTTAATTTGTGCATATCACAACTTATTTCCATTGTACTTTTCTTTACACACTGAACAAATTTTTAAAAATTTTTTTCCAGTTTTAATGAATTATAGTTGATGTATAATGTATTAGTTTAAGGTTACAACATATTGATTTCATATATGTACATATCAAGAAATGCTTAGTTACCACAATAAGTTCAGTTAATATCTATCACCTGACATAGAATATTTTTCTGTTGATTCGAACTTTTAAGATCTACTATCTTAGCAACTTTCAAATACACAACTAAGTATTATTGATGCACTATATATTTTTAATCTTTTTGAGTAATAAATTTTAAAGACTTTGTGTTTATGATAAAATGAATGTTAATTGCACAGTATTAATAGGTATGAAAATAGAGCCATGAGAAAAGTGTTATAAAGGTATTTGTATTTTCTCTTGTGTTTAGTGTACATTTGCTTTTGCATTTCAGAGCTCTTGGATCTAAACAGAACGTCAGTCTTTCATAGCCCTTTTGGATTTCTTGATCTCCAGACAATGCTGCTGGATGAATATCAAGAGAGACTCTTCGTGGGAGGCAAGGATCTTGTGTATTCCCTCAGCTTAGAACACATCAGCAGTGACTATAGAGAGGTATGGAAACAGCAAACTATATTTCAGGAGAGAAAGAAAAGGAGTAAGGGAGATACCTTCTTGCGTGGGTGTTACTTGGATTAGATTTTTCATTGTCTTGGCCATTTAACATTCTGACTGATAATATTATTGAAATAAATAAAATATTCATTAAAATCATTTTGAGAAAAAGTTATAAATGATGGAGAATAAACTTTGCTAGCACACCACAGATCTCTGTGTCCCCAGAAGACTTCTGATTGGTGCACTGGACGTTTCTCTAGCCTGATGGCCATTGTCACCACACCGACAGTCCTGACACCCGGGTTTGGAATATGCCGATTTAAAGTGCCTTTAGGCCTTATTACTCCAGAAATCCCAGCCTGAATAAATACGGATGTGTGAACTCAGTGTAGCTAACTCATGTATTTCTGTTGGTAAGATCACTAATTCAGGTGGATGCTTTTTAAACCTGAAGGATTAAAGTATATTAAAATAGGCGAGCACCCAACTTTTCTGAGAAAGATTAACTGTAAGAAGAAAAATGGTTCTTATAATCTATGCTTATAGAGTTGAATTGAGCTAATATGTTCCCAGAAATATTGATATATCAACCTTATATAAAACATGCAGAAATATTTATAGACCATAGGATATTTTTGGCATAAATGTATGTATTACATAATACATTTTCTTTATACTTTACTTATTTATTTTTATGTTTGTCGAAATGTACAATGTCCATATTTTTTAAAGTCATTTTTTAAAAATGTATCATAAAAAGCAGCATACCTTCATTCCTGACAGTTCCTCATCTCTAGAGGAAATCATGTAAAACTCTCACTTCTTCTGGTTCTTACCTCCATATGTCTAAATAACATTTGTGTACTGTTCTTTCTCAGTATTGTTAATTTTAGATAATATCTGTTGACTTTTTGTAAAGGAAGGTGAGGATTTTAGCTTTCTTTTCTTGCAGTACCGTAGCTAAAATATCTGCACTATTTCACCAGCAACCCCTACTCATCTGCCCAGTCATTTTCCCAATAGAGCTGTAACAACTTTTAGCTAAGTAATAACTATTTACATTATTATAGTTGGGAAAAGGATCACACTTCTTCCCGACACCCCAGATGAAATATTTTCTCTTTGTTTCATTTGCTTAGATTACTTTTACTCATTTTTCACCAAACTTTCTACCAGAGTTCTTATACTCCTCTCAATATTGTAAACCATATGGCTTTCCAAATCAGTTTTTGATTTTTAAATGAGATGCGTCTTTCCTGATTCTCTTGTCAGCCCAGAGTTGAACTTCACCATCATGCTGGAGCATCCCCTCAACCTCCCACTTCGTAGTTTAGTCTGACATTTTACTGAAACACACCTTCAGTTAGCTTGCTGAAGAAAGATCCAAAGTAAATTTTGAGGTTTTTTTAATATTTAAAAATAATATTATTCAGGGCTTCCCTGGTGGCGCACTGGTTGAGAGTCTGCCTGCCGATGCAGGAGACACGGGTTCGTGCCCCGGTCCGGGAAGATCCCACATGCCGCGGAGCGGCTGGGCCCGTGAGCCATGGCCGCTGAGCCTGTGCGTCCGGAGCCTGTGCTCCGCAGCGGGAGAGGCCACAAAAGTGAGAGGCCCGCGTACCGCAAAAAAAAAAAAAAAAAATATTATTCAGACTCCACACAGAATTTGTAGATGAATGTAAAATTCTAGAATGAAAATCATTTGCTCTAGATTTTTGAGGATAGTGTTCCATTGTTTTCAGACTTCGAGTATAGCTGCAGAGAAGTGCGATACCATTCTAATTTCAAAATTTTATTTGTAAGCTGTTTCCTGCCACCCTGTTCCCCTAATCCTGTCCTCATGCCCTTCTATGTTTTAACATTTTCTCAAATTTTCTTTAAGGTTTGATCTGTTTTTCATTCACTGTGTTGAGACACAGTGGGCCTTCTGCAGGGGAAAGCCTTGGCCTTCAGCTCTGGAAAATGTTCATTATTTCTTTGATGTTTTCCCTTCTTTCCATTTTCCTCCTGACTCTCTTTCTGAGACTCCTATAAGGCAGAGTTTTGTTCTCAGTTGTCTGGCCTGCTGTTTATTATACAGACGGTGATCGATTTCTCCTGATTTCACCCACACCCACCCCTTTTCCCGTTTTTAGAGGAGCCCTAGACTTCTAATTCCTGAGAATTTTTCAAGTTCTTTTTCATGAATCAACTTGTTTATTGGCTCCCTTCACCTTGCAGGCATTTAGATTTCAGCTTTTCTCGTGTGGAAAGCCAGTCAACACTTGTCCATATGTTGTAGAGCTTCCAAAATGTTGCTAATATTTCTTTGGCATCTCCACTCAAGTTCTATTTGTCCTTTTTGCATTATGTCCTTTGGCTACTGTTTTAGTTGCAGGATGAAGTGGAGACACATAATGTGTTTAACTCTTTCCTTGATTTTTCTATCATCCTTAATTTTATTTTCTCTACAGTTCTCAAAAGAGAGGATTGCTCTCTCTCTCTCTCTCAATGTCTATCTAAAATATATATTATAAAATTGTATATGTATTTATATATATAAAACATAAATATACAATATTTGTATTATACACACATATCATTTTCGGGGATTTTTTTTAATTGAAGTATTGTTGATTTCCAATGTTTCAAATGTACAGCAAAGTGATTCAGTTATGTATATATGTGTATACATATATTCTTTTTCAGATTCTTTTCCATTATAGGTTATTACAAGATACTGAATATAGTTCCCTCTGCTATAGGACTTTGTTGTTTATCAACTTAATATATAGTAGTTTATATCTGCTAATCCCAGACTCCTAATTTATTTCTCCCTGCACTGCCTGTCCCCTCTGGTAACCATAAGTTTGTTTTCTATGTCTGTGAGTCTATTTCTGTTTTGTAAATAAGTTCATTTGTGTCATATTTTAGTTTCCACTGATAAGCGATATCATATGCTATTTGTCTTTCTCTGTCTGACTTCACTTAGTATAATAATCTCTAGGTCCATCCATGTTGCTACAAATGACGTTATTTCATGAGTAATATTCCATTGTTTATATATACTACATCTTCTTTATCCATTCATCTGTTGATGGACATTTAGGTTGTTTCCATGTCTTGGCTATTGTAAATAGTGCTGATGTGAACATTGGGGGGCATATATCTTTTCACATTCGAGTTTTCATCTTTTCCAGGTATGCACACATAGATCTTTAAGACCATCAATGACCTCATTTTTCCAGACAAATTCAATGCATTTTCCTCTCCCTTTTTTGGATGGTCATTTTCCTCCTAACTGTGGTGTTCACCACATGGTCCCCTTCTTTTTCTCTCGGGTAGATCATCTGCACACTCCAGTTTTTTGAAGGATTAGCTAAGCTAGGGGTGGTTAGAATGGGGGCCATAGAATAATCTCTGTTATGGGATGATTTCCTCCCCCAACCCCTAATTCATTTGTTGAAGCCCTAACTCCCAGTACCTGAGAATGTGACTTTAAAGTTGTGATTAAGTTAAAATGAGGCAATTAGGGTGGGCCTAATCCAGTCTGACTGGTGCTCTTATAAAAAGAGGAAATTTGGATACATTAAAGAGACATCAGGGATGTGTGCCCATAGAGGGAAGGCCATGTGAGGACACAGTGAGAAGGCAGCCATCTGCAGGCCAAGGAGAGGCCTCAGAAGAAACCAGACGTGCCAACACCTTGAACTTGGACTTCTAGCCTCTAGAAGTGTGAGAAAAGAAATTCTGTTATTTAAGCCACCCAGTCTGTAACATTTTGTTATAGCAGCCATAGAAAACTAATAAAATCTCCATATTAAAATTATAAGTATGTGAATATGGAAAGATCCTTCAAGAGATCCGACACCCAGAAGATTAAGAATCTTTGCCTTAAGGAAGTAGTTCTTAAATTGCTGTCCTTGGATCTGGATCCTGTAACTCTCATGGAGTGGGTCCCTGAAATCCACATTTATGACATGCTTTCTAGATGACTTTTATGTACACAAAATCTCGTTAACAGTTTTCCTGAGCCCTCATTTCCTATGTGGAACTAAGACCAGGAGTTAGCAGCTTCCCACTTTAATGTGATTCTGCTTTAGAGTAGGGGAAATTGAATAACCTACTTATCCTTTATTGTTTTGGCCTAATTGTACCCTGAGGCCTTTAATGCTAGAAAGACTGCTTTAATGGTGGAAATGACCTGTGAAGACTATATAAGGATAAGAAACCTGGAGAGTGATGAGTTTTTATGAACTGCATCTTAGGGAGCTAAATAGAATAGTGTCTGGCTGTTGAAGCTTCAGGGTTCCATCCAGCAAGGATGTCAAGGAAAGTAGCTACACAAATTATTAAATTGAATAACTTTGCTGCATTCAAGGGTAAATCCTTGTTTTGTGGGGCCTGAAGTATATACAGTTTGCTGGGCCACTTCAGGAAATAGAATTCAAACTTAAATTTCAAAATGGCTAACACCTCTCCCAGGGCCACAAAAGGGCTGGGTACTCGCGAGGAATTCTGAGACGTAAGCTACATTAGCTCTGAGGTGACTTCACCCCACCTGCATTTGTTATTTTGTACTTTTCTTGCCTATCTCCACAGAATGATTAGCAATAAAACTCCACATAGACATTCTCCGTTTATTTTCAGTAACAGCAGAGTTAGACAAGGTCTACTTCATAGACAGGCTGTTTAAAAAAGTAGACTTAAGAAGGAGAGTTGGTGCCTCAGTGCTGTCCAGGCTCCGAAGATGTGATGTTTCTGCTTCTTGGACAAGCTCTCCTCCTGTCTTTCCTGAACCTTACTCCTTCAATTATTTACCTGTTATTATATTTTCAATCTCTCCTGCTTTATCTCTGGGTTTCTTAACCTCAATACTGTTGATATTTGCAATAAGTCTAGGTTGGAGCAGAGGGTGTCCTGTGCCACTGTAGGATGTTTAGCTGTATCCCTGGCTTCTATCCAATACACTCCAGTAGAATGCTCCCCCCGAGTCATGACAATCAAAAAGTCTCCAGACACTGTCAGATACCACCTGGGAGGCAGAATTACCTCAGGTCAGACCACTGTGTCTAGTCCATCATTTTATAAGCAGGATACAGACCTCTCATTTAAAAAGTCCCACCATAAACATATATCTCCTTGGTGCTACCACATCCCTGCTTCTTCCCCTGGGATCAGTCACCTTGGAAGAGTAGCCAAAGCCCATTTTCCCCACTTTCTCACTTTCCATTTATTTCTTAGTTTTGTTTTGTTTTGTTTTTGTTTGTTGTTGTTGTTGTTGTACGCGGGCCTCTCACTGCTGTGGCCTCTCCCGTTGCGGAGCACAGGCTCCGGACGGGCCCAGCCGCTCCGCGGCATGTGGGATCTTCCCGGACCGGGGCACGAACCCGTGTCCCCTGCATTGGCAGGTGGACTCTCAACCACTGCGCCACCAGGGAAGCCCTATTTCTTAGTTTTTAATATCTTTTAAAATGTAATATGTGATACATAAAAGATATAAATAATGTAAATATATTAGAAAGCATAATAATAAAATAAATACATATGAACTCACCACCCAACTCAAGAATGACAATATCACCATTCCCACTGCAGATGCAGCTACCTTTTGTCTCCTGCGTCTTTGCCTCCTGCTGCCTAGAAGCAATTAACTGTGCTGAATTTTGTTTATTTTTTTGTTTTTCAAAAGTTTTAAAAATTATTTTATCATAACGAGTGTTTTCCTATACAGTATACTGTTCAGTGTTACTTCTTTTGAGCTATGTAAAAGTGATGCACAGTAGTATGTTGTAGTCTCCTGGGGTTGCTTTTCTGTTTTGTTTTATTCAGTATTAGTTATTAGAGTCAGTCGTGTTACTTGTAGCTCTACTTCCTTTGTAGGGATAGAAGAGTGAATTAGGAACACAAATTAGATTTCTAGGTTCAAATCCTGGCTCTGCATTTATAGCATTGGGTAAATTCCTTAATCCTTTTATGCTTTTACTTCCTCACTTGTTAAAGGCGACATCTTAGGCCTCTCCAAGGATGAAACTGAATTAATATATGCCAAGGACCAAGAACCGTGCTTGGCACACATGTATAAGCTATGTATAAGCTCTCTGTAGGCTCCTCTTATTCACTTTGGTTTGTATGTAATATGTTCCATCATATGAAGCCATCAGACAGGTTAATCCTCACTCTGCCTGACTTCTTCTACCTCCCTCCTTGTTAGTGAACGTACTCTTTCTCCTTTTATGAAACGCCATTTCATCTGCACACGCTCTGCATCCCAGTCTATTGACATTTCTCAAGGACTGGTTATCTTCTGTCTTTTCTACATTATTGTTTTCTTTCTCGCTACAAAATCAGCAACAAATAGGGCTTTGTATATGGTTCTCAACTTTTCTATATGTCATGGATCCATTTGGCAGTCTGGTGAAGTCTATGCACCCTGAAATGCATTAAATAAATATGTAGGATTACAAAGTAAAATATTGAAAAAAGTTATTAAAATATAACTACATTGAAATACCACTATCATAATATAAAATAATAATTTCTAATATGAAAACATGTAGCTTCTTTATTAATATTAAATAAGAAGTCTTAGTTCTCATTAGTACCATAATTTCAAAATGAAGGTGAGTGTCAATAATATTTTGAGATACCTGCAGCAACTCTAAGTTAATATTAAAATATTTGTTATTTATCTTGGTTTTTAAGCCACAGATACTATTAATACCACTGAGGTTAGTTTTCTACATTTATAAGATAGAAAAGCTAAATTTCAGTTAGAGGTTAGTGCAAATAATAATGTAATTTGTTTTCCAATCAAAGTTGGTACATTCCCTGAATTCTTTTTTCAGACCCTAGTTAAGAACTCCTGCTCTACAATTTTCATCTTAGAAAGCATTTATTAAAATTTTGAGTAAAAATAATCATAAATTTCTCAGTTTAGCTGTGATAGGTCCTCAGGATCTACTCTTGTCTACCTTTTTAGTTTAATCTCCACTTGTTCACACCAATACATTGGCAATCGGAGCACTTGTTTTTGCACTTTTTCTCTCAACTTTGTTGAGATATAATTGACATACAACGCTGTGTATGTTTAAGGTGTATAACATGTTGATTTGATACACTTGTATATTGCAAAATGACCACCACCACAGCTTTACCTAACACCTCTGTCACATCATGTGATTCTCATCTCTTTTTTGTAGTGAGAACATTTAAGATCTACTTGGTTAGCAACTTTCAAGATATTATACAGTATTAACTATAATCACCATGCTGCACTTTAGGTCCCCAGAGCTTATGTGTCTTATAACTAGACGTTTTTACCCTTTGATCAACATCTTCTCATTCCCCCCCCATCCCCCGCTATCCTGCCTCTGGTAACTACCATTCTACTCTTTGTTCCAATGGATTCAGCTTTTTTAGATTCCGCATATAAGTGGTACCATACGGTATTTGTCTTTCTCTGTCTGACTTATTTCACTTACCATAATGCCCTCAAGTTTTATTCATATCATTCTAAATGGCAGGATATCCTTCTTTCTTATGGCTGAATAATATTTCACCGTGTGTATTTTTGTATGTGTGTGTGTGTGTATATATACATACCACATTTTTTTTAATCCATTCATCCCTTGATGGACAGAGGTTGTTTGCATATCTTGGCTACTGTGAATAATTCTGCAGTGAATATGGGTGTGCAGAATATCTCTTGGACATTCACTTTTCATTTCCTTTGGATATATGTATCCAGAAGTAGCATTGCTGGATCATATGGTAGTTCTATTTTTAAATTTTTTGAGGAAACTCCATGTTGTTTTCTGTAGTAGCTGCACCAATTTACATTCCTGCTAACAGTGCTCAAGGGTTCCATTTTCTTCGCATCCTTGCCAACACTTATCTTTTGATTTGTTTGATAATAGCCTTTCTAACCGGTGTGAGGTACTAGCTTATTGTGGTTTTGATTTTTATTTTCCTGATGAGCAGTGATGTCAGTCACCTCTGTTTGCTCTTTAATGCTTCTTTATCCTTACATTTTCCTTCTTTGGACTAGCCTTCACACATACCCAATTTTTGCTTTTGTTGTTTTAGCTATTTCCTTCCTCCTCTAAAGTAGAATTGGAGAAGGTTCTCCCAGCCCTTCCTTATCCCTTGGTTTGATTTTGATTCCCATGTTGTATTAAAATTGGCTGTTTACTTATCAGTGTACTTTGTCAGTTGGATCCTTAAGAGTAGGTACTAAGTTGTATTCATCTTTGAAGATGTGGGCACGCAAGGAATGTAGACACTAAAAAGAGGAAAGTGTCTGTTTCTAATATTGACATCGTCCAATAAATCTGTTCTCTTCAGTGTCTGCCTTCTTGTGAATCCCATTGTACTTATTGTAGAACCACTTTCAAACTAATTTTGTCTGCCTTCCACTGTCCCCCTCCCCAAGCACCTACCCACTTCCCCACTGGCAAACAGGGTAAGGAGCCTGTTTACAGTATGGTAATAGTTTTTACTTTGGATGAATGTTAATAATACCTAAGGATCTTGTAAACATCTATGCCTTGGCCTTTCCTCCAGAATAAAATGAGGAATAAGTAGTACTTTTTAAAATTCTCAGAGGTGATTGTAATGTACATTTAAAATTGTGATATACTAGAGTATTATATGTCCCTGCAAGCCCTAGGAAATAGTATTCCTACATATAGAGCTAAATAAATAATTGTCTTATATATACAGTTGACCCTTGAACAACACAGGGGGTTAGGGCTGCTGACCCCCAAGAAGTTGAAAATCCAGGTATAACTTTACAGTTGGCCCCCCATATCCACAGTTACATGTCTGCAGATTCAACCAACGTCAGCAAATGGTGTAGTACTGTAGTGCATATTCACTGAAAAGAATCTGCATGTTAAGTGGACCCTTGCAGTTCAAACCCACATTGTTCAAGCATCAACTGTGTAATAATCAGAACTTATATCACGATACACACATAGGACTGATTTTTCCCATGCAATTTTGAGATAGATAAGAACTTACCATTTAATAGATTTACTGTATTATATTAGTGTTTTTTGATACTGACCTTGCTTTATAAATTAATTCATAGCATTTCCTAGACTATGTAATGATACTTTCACACTGAAATTCTGCTCTCTTGTATCTAGGTCACATTCCTAAAAAACCCTTGACCTTCACTCAAAAATGGAAAAGTCAACCCTGGTGGTAAATCATACTCTTCAGTATAAAAATTCTACCCTTATTATTCCATTTGTTTTACCTCATATGAGAACGTCCTACCTGCCAAAAAAAGGTTTCTTCTGCTCTCTTAAAAAGTCTCTAAAATCCACAGATAATATGCGACTTAGATTAAACTCTGACTTCGTCAGGAACTTTCTAAGAAATTTTTTTTTAAACATTTATTTTTCTTTTCACCTTTCTCTAAAGGCTTTTGGTACAGAAAGGTTTGGACTGAGCTAGAGGAAATCATTATTTGGGTGAAAAAACTGAAGTATCTTGAGACTGATCATAATGTGACAATAGCAGGACAGTAGTATAATCAGAAGACTTGGAAAGAGAAAGACAAACCTGTGCTGGTAGTCACTTTTCACTTGATTTTCCTGTTTTCTTGTACAACCTACATCTGTATCTGTCTCTTGAAAAAAGCATTTATTTATGATGAAGCCCCAAGGTCTCTAAAATGGGATAGGACTATAGCCACAAGAATACAAAGCTATCCATGTTTAAATTGGCTTTTTTTTTTTTGGCCGCACTGTATGGCATGCAGAACTTCCCCGATCAGGGATCAAACCCATGCCCCCTGCATTGGAAGCACGGAGTCTTAACTGCTGGACCACCGGGAAAGTCAAAAATCTTCCTCATTAAATTTCCTTTCCGTCACTACTTAATTTTAAAATTATCATTTTGTATTGAGGAAGAACTTCCAATCTAGATCATTTGAAAAGGAATATACCTGTTTCTTCTCATATCCTCCACCCCCAATTTATCTGTACTTAGTGCAATATCAAGATGTGGCCAAAAGAGATAATGAAAGTTTATTATGTTATTATTAAATTCTCTAGTTAGCAGCTGTACACTCAGCAATATTAAATGTTGTTTTTACATGATGCATAGTTGTTTGAACTTCAGTCTGGTGAAATTTAATTTGAGTTAAATCTAAGGGGATTTAAATATATGCATGCAAAATTAATGAGTTAAGTTTTTTTAGCGTTAAACATGTAATTCACAAAAAACTAAATATTTATGTTAAAAATATGATCAAGAAAGGGAAGCAAAGGAATAAAGACAAAACATCCTGGTATATTGCTAGCATTTAAGGAGCATTTAAGAGTAAAATTTACATAATTATTGAGTAATTCAAGCTAGTCTTAAAAAGAGGATTTAAAAACTTTTCCTGTGACTCTAAAATATTTCAATAATGTATGATAATATTTCAAAATGGTGAATAATAATATTAATTAGTAAACCAAAACTAGTAATGATTTAAAAATCCCTCTAGATATTACACAAAGTAAAGTTTTTTCATATAGCACCTAACAATTATTGAAAACGCTTTTGTGCTGTTTTCCGTATTCCATGAGAAAAATTTATTTCCTAATTCATATTTATCAGGTTTATTTGTATTACCATAAAGAAGCATTAGCCATGGTACCTTTATTTGTGTTTCTTTATTGGTTGAAAGTTTGTCTTCATTCTTTCTGATCAACATTTCATTTCTAGAATGAGAAATAATGGATCAACAATTACATTTTCTTTTGATATTTGACAGAAAGAGCCAACAAATTATTTTTTGTTTTATTTTAACTTATTTCCATTTGCAGATATTATAAGACCTTTTGAAAAGTAGCAGAATGTAATAGCAAAGAACACATTTTATAGCCACATGGCCTGAACTCCCATATCTGGTCCAGCACTTAGGAGATGAGTGATCTTGGTCAGCTTATTCCATAACTCTGTTTCTCAGTTTTCTCATCTGTAAAAGAGAGATAATCATAGTATTTATCTCACAGCTTTTATAAGACAATCTATTGACGTATTAGTAGCCTAGGCCAGTGCCTGAAACATAGTATTATCTAAATATTTGCTCTCATGGTTATTATCTAAACAAGACATAGAATCAGCACATGATTTCTATGTGCTGCCATTTCTAACTGAGATAGAAGAGTACTGCATATTTTTAGAGACGATTCAACTACGTTCTAGAAACAGTCATGGAGATACGAAGTATGCAGAGATGAATAAAACAGTCCCTACCCTAAAATATTTCTAATGCATTGGAGAAGATACATACATACACATCTGTCACAGGTAGCACAATTTGAATAGAACTATAGCAAAGGCCCAAGTAAAATGCTAAGAAAGTATACAGAAGCTGGGACTTGCAGTTTCCTGGAGGAGATATAATTTAAAATTGGACTTTGAATCGTAGTTGGCATTTTGATTCACACATATAGGTAGTGGGAACAGAGAGTACAGGGAAGAAGGTCAGAAATTTTAGAGCACTTTGAAATAATGACTTGGCTGAAGTAGATAGGTGAGGTGGGGGCATGTGGGTATCAACAGGGTAGAGTGAGAGTTAAGGATGGAAATGGGGTTTAGACCAGATCCTGAAGAATACTGACTGCTGTGCTGTTGAAACTTAATCTTCTAGGCAATGCAGGAGCCAGTGGGAGAGTCTGAATACGTGTATAACATAATCAGAATGGTAGTTCAGCATGATTGCTTTAGCAGCAGCATGTTGGGTAAATGGAAGGAAGAGGAGAATAGGGCCATGAGGCCAGTAAGTAGCACTTAGAACTTAAAACCAGGTTCACTTGTCTTAGAAGCCTAAGGTCTTTCCACCACGTCACGGTGTTGAGAACTAGGCTGCTGCTTTGGTGTGAACTCCGTTTCTCCCGAGGTGGTCATCAGTGTACTGTTAGTTCTGCCTTTTGTCATGAGGTGTTTCTTTCCTCTTGGTTCTTATTCCCTTTGCATGACTAGCGTTTACCATAGTAATGGTTAAGAGACTAGTGGAACAGTTAGTGGTTGGTGACAGTAGTGGAGGAAAACCACTGACAAGTGCGAGAAGGAACTGTCTCCCCCTTGTTAACTTAACGGCAAAGTTGAGTGCCCCACGAGGTTCCGGTATTCAACCACAGATGAGCGACTAGCTTGTCCGTCTCCTATCGACATAGCCCCTTGCAATCTGTGCACATTTGAGAAATACTGAGATTCCTGAAAAACAAATCAAAATTATTCTCAGGGAGGTAGCAATACTAGTTTGAGGTATAAAATCTTCTTTTCTTTTTTCATTTCATGAAGAAATCAAAAGTGGAAATGTTTATTTAAACTGTTATTTTATAGGACTTCATTAAACATTCCGTATTTAGTAATAAATATTCATTTAACAAATTTTCACTCCTGGCTTTCTCTAAGTTACTAAATTTCAGCTTTTTTTTCTAAAATTACTCTCACCACTATTATTTTCAGCTAAAGTTACACTACTGAATTTGGATATCTCTAAATACAACTCAGTCACTTCTGTTTGTAAAAATATTTATACTTTTCTCATTTACTCAACTTTACTGAATCCAAGGTGAAAAAAATGCTTGAATTTTAGAATTTAATTTTTTTTTAAGTGAGAGAAAGGCATTAAAATCTAATTTGCATATAAAATGGCAAATGGTATTTCACATTAATGATGGCAATTTAGTAAATTTCATCCATTAAAAAGGGCATACACAAGGCCAAAAATGTTTGTGTCATAATAATAGTGTTCTAATTCAAAAGCTTTGGATTATAAATGTTTCAAGAACAAATCTTGTCTATAGTCCAAAAGATTATAATTCTGGTATACAAACTACTTGAATAATGACAGCCATTGTAATTAAGTATAAAAGCATAAGCAGTAAGGATAACATGTGTCAGGTTAAAACTACCATTTATAAACCATTAGTCCTCTTTTAATGTGTTATACTCAATCTATTTTCTTGATTTTAATGACATTTATAGGACCTTTAATTAAAATATACATTGATGGACACTGGTACTATATATAGATATAAAATATATAAAGAAAAACTAAAATATAAACAAACATTTTTTCATTAGATTAATAGAATTAGGAAGAGAATATTAGATGAAGTTATAATAGTGTCTTTTTGTGTGTGTGTGGTATGCAGGCCTCTCACTGTTGTGGCCTCTCCCGTTACGGAGCACAGGCTCGGGACGCACAGGCCCAGCGGCCATGGCTCACGGGCCCAGCCGCTCCGCGGCATGTGGGATCCTCCCGGACCGGGACACAAACCAGTGTCCCCTGCATCGGCAGGTGGATACTCAACCACTGCGCCACCAGGGAAGCCCTATAATAGTGTCTTAATCACTTAAATGTATTCCAAGGAAGAGACACTTATATTACCTGGATCATTTAATTTTTTTCAATAAAAAAGGAAATAATGTTTTTTAGACAGTTAAATTATTGCTTCTTTGTTCATTTGTTTTTGTCTCCAAAATCTCTGAGTGTCCTAACATCTTGTAACAATAGAATTGTTAAATCCTTAATCCCCGTGTAATTAGGAGACTCAGTAGGGAGTCCGGGAAAGAATTACTTTGTAATTTAATTTTTATTTTATTTTATTTTTCTCCTTTGAGATATACAAGAATAGTAAATGGCCTGTTAAAGTGTACTGGAACAATTAAATTATATTCTAGGAGTATTGTGATGAAATGATGTGTGTTTACCCTTCTGCTTTTTGTACCTTTCTCGGTGCAGAGAATTTGGAAATGTCATTACACCCTGTTGCTTAACTGCCTTTAAAAATGTTTTATGCAGAACAAATAGCTTAATTTTACGCGGTTTTGTTGACGCTGTACTCTGGAGCAGAACCAAAAGGCATCCTTACTGCCAAAACAAATGAAGAAAATCATTTCCCTTACTGTCTTGGCAGAACATTTGTACTTGATGGCTTTAAAATAACTTTTGATTTCCAGTGAGATCATTCTCTTATCTTTTCTCACCTGAGTGGACCTTTGAATGCAGTCCTGAGCCTGTTAAATTTTGTTAAAAAGAAACCAAAGCAAACTAATGTATAAACAACAACAAAAGCAAAACTTGAATAAATATATAATTACATTGTTCATTTGGAGAGTTCCCCTGTGTTGCACTTTAGTGGAGAGTGTTCATAATTTAATCTTCTACCTCTCTTCCTTCCATGGACCCAGAGTTATCTGGTTAACACCCTTTTCTCTGCCCTCAGAAATCCTGCCAGTCTTTCAAACTTGCTAAATACTGCAGGATTTCCTCCCTGATTAAACTGGAAAGTGTTACTTGTCTCATTTATTTGACACTGCTTGCAGCATTTTCATGTCAGTGAATCTATATCTCAAACTTTATTGTAGGATCCTTTACTAAATTGACTTTTTGAAGAATGTGATACAGAAATGGTGACTGATACAAGTCTGCCAATAGACAATGAATGAGCAGTGATTGCATTTAAGGCCTTGTGCCAGGTAGGCATTTTAGGGCTGCGCAAATAGGTCACTGCCTTGCCCTCTGGAACTTATAGCCCTAATAAGAGAGCTAAAGTTGAGTACACATATCATTATAGTCATAGGTAGAAAAAAGTAAGAAAAACAATATAGAGGATCAAAGGAGGGAGAAATACTATCTGTTGAAAAAGTTAATCAGGAAACGTCTTCTAAGACATGCCTGAAATAATGATTTCATTATTCCTAGAGCAACTGCCACTATTAGGTTTGCTTCTAGAAACAACACATGTTCTGGCAATCCTAGAAAAGCCATGTATTGTCTTCACAACCACATAATATATGATCTTTTGTTTGTGTCAAGAACTGTGAAGGGTCTGAAATTTTACCTTGGTTTTTTTTTTTTGGCGGTACGCGGCCCTCTCACTGCCGTGGCCTCTCCCGTCGCGGAGCACAGGCTCCACAGCCCGCGGGCCCAGCCGCTCCGCGGCACGCGGGATCCTCCTGGAGGGGCCCGAACCCGCGCCCCCCGCATCAGCAGGCGGACTCTCAACCACTGCGCCACCAGGGAAGCCCTACCTTGCTTTTAAGACAAGTTAACCTGTCATAGTTTCATTGATGCTGGCAGAAGACAACGCCTGGGCTAGAAACAGAGGACTCTGTCACTCACAGCACAGCAGGGAGCATGAGCCTCCTGTTTCCATCTTGTCTTTTCCTCCTCAAGCCCGATAGGGGATGGGCAAAGCAACCTAAGTAGATGCTGCACACACAGTGAATTTGTGTCATACCAGCTTTACCAACCTCCAGCTCAGAAAACTCCCAGTCTTACAAGGGATTTGCTAGCAAAGCTGTCCAACCTTTGCCCAGAGGGAGACATTATCTTTATTATCCTGGTCAGGAAACAAATCTTCAATTTGCCCTGAAGGGAGATTCTATCTCTGTCTTCCAAGGCTCTTTGAAAAGCTAATGTGGAACAAAAGCTGTCAATAAAGTATAGGAATCCTCTAGAGAATTGCCCCCCAGACAATATGTTCAAATAGTCCCTGAAATAATCCTTATGAAGCAGTGATTGAGGAGAATGAGGTAATACGTTGAGGTTGTTCTATTGTCTGGATACTATTTCAACATTGAAAAGCTGAACTTTGGTATATTTTTCCAAGGAATTAGTTATCTAATACTTTGAAATTGTAGAAGTACAGTTTAAAGAAGTCACCGTTTTACATAATGGTGAAAAATGAATTAAAAAAGATGCTAATATTCTAAGAAGAAAAGCCCTGTATCTCATAAATTAAAGGTGTTAAGAATATAAAAGCATTATTCTGCTCTACCGATGAGGTATTCTCCAATTTATTCATGTCAATAAGCAAATTAGTCATGAAAATCTTTCCAATGATGGATGATCCTAAAATAAATTTGTATTTTGAATTTGTATTTACACACACATATACATTCTAGCATAGCCTTTTGAATAATTTATGCATCCACAGTAAAATTATAATTCCAAAACCAAATTGAATCCCAAATTAGAATGAGTTTTAGAAATCATCTGAGAAAACCTACTGCTCAGTGCCTGAATTTTTTCCAAAATAAAGGATCCGTGAAGTTTATAAATTCTACAGCTTCAGTTCTAGGATCCTATTGTCAAGTGATGTTGGTAACCTCCCTCAGGCTGATGTTAAGCCTGCAGTCGAACCTGACATTGTCTTATTTATGTGGTATCTTTCCTGACTCATATATGATCCACTGATCGATCTACTGCCATAATGAAGAACATTGATTCTAGGGTATTCTATGTGTGCTTTAGACTTTTTAGTTGGTTTTCTTTTATATCCCTACTTTTTTCCTTTTGTCTTTTTTCTATGTTGCAGCATAACAAAAAGCACTTGTGTTTTTATTTAAAAGTTTATATACTGCACTATGAAAGCAAAGGAACACATGAATGCTGAATATTGTTACTAAGAAACTTTAGGGGGCTCATTACACTAATAATAACATCAAAGTAATGTCATATACCTATAGTTCAAACCATAGAGTGCTTACTCCTATGATAATAAATTTAGTCATAAAAGGATCATAATCAGATGCTATTGTCACCACTTTTATAAATCCCCAATATTTTTCATGTATCAGGGCCTGGATTTGACTACGTAATGTGTGAGTTAAGTGACAAACCTCTTCCCCATCTAGCATATAAATGCCTAACCTGATATTGTATGGGACACAGCTTTTTAAAAAATCTTAAATTTTGACCATATTTGGGATTCAAACATGTATATCAGATTTCAAAAACTAAAATGCCTACAGGGGCCACTCACATAAAAGAAAAGTCTGAAGAGAATCAGAGAGTGCCTGTCCCATTGAAAGAAGACTTCAGACTCAACTCCAGAAGAATGGTGCCACATAGGAAGGCATGCCTGTTGCTTGCCTTTTAGATTTTTCTAGAGACACCAGAAATCTAGATTTTTATGCATAATTTCTCACTTTTAAATATTGGGCTGTAATTTAAAAATAATTAAACAGTCTTCACTAAATAAAAATATCTTCAATCAGCAGCATCTAGTATGTAGTTCAATAACCAGAAAGTCCTTCCAGACTAGCAGAGCACAGGATAGGATGGTGCTGGGTGGAAGGAGGGGAGACATCAGGGAGAGATAATAGAGACCTTTAGGGAACAAACTGCCTTACATAGGAAGACAGTTGGTCTTACTGGCACAGGTGGAGCAATATAGTCTAATATATATGACCATTGATACCGGCTAGTAGGATGTTGTACCTGAACTCTTCTTAATCCAGGACCTGAGGCTCTTAATCATCCTGAGGAGGAAAAGGCTATTTTTAGAAATATTAATAATATCTTAAGAGACCCAGTCTACTCTACTGGGAAATTTCTACTCATTCACCAAAATGTTCACTTGAGAATGGAAGATGATTGCCTACAAAAAGAAGGGAGCCAAAGAAATGTCCATGTAGCCTGGCTCAAAGCAGCCGTAGAGGCAGGAGAGGAAGAGAGAACATCTTAGGAGTCCTGTACACCAGGGCATGTGGATCCAAGGCACAGGCCTTTGGAGGCTATGAATAAAAAAACTGTAGGGGGTTCTGGTGAAAGTCAGCATCGCTCAAAATGGAATTCATCATCGCTGACCAGCAGAGCCCATGAAGATGATGCATTAGCATGAGAAGGTGATCCCATGGAATTCAGAAAGAGACACAAGAAAGAGAGCCGATTGAGCTTTTTCAGTCGTGGGAGGAGGAGTGATTGATCCAGCAGGTGAGGGGATAAGCTATTAACCGGGAGGCTTTTAGGTCTTGAGGCACAGGAAACATTTGAGAACTTACCAGTTGCTACCATTACTTAAGGGAATTGTATACCTTGGTTCCCATCCATAGGTCTGCACTGTAGAGTTGGACAGAGAAATAGGCATTTTTTTAAAAAGAAGCTCCCAAATAATACTCAGGTAAAGTTCTGGTAAGGATTAAATTAAATATTGAATCTGAAGTGCTCAGTACAAAAGTTAGAAAGCTGATAATGCCAAGTGTCAGTGAGGATTGCTGGTAGAGTATAAACATGTCACCATTCTGGAGAGCAACCTGACACTACAGTAAAACATTAAATGTATTCTTCACTAGGACCCAGTAATTCTGCTTCTGGTTATACATGCCAGTGGTATTCTTATACAGATCCCAGAGGGACGTGTACAAAGATGTGCTGCTGCTTTTTTGGCGGGGTTGGGGGGGGGGGGAGTGGTTCTTGTCAATAAAGTACTTTATTAAAACAAAACAGACTATTGTGGTAAGAAGCCTTTTCCCAAAGTAGCTTATACATCATCACTTCTGGTGTAGTCACTGCAACTGAAATGAGCTGTTCGTGGAGATCATAAACATTAAAATGATTCCTCTAGGTTTTATTGGGAGAAGATGTGCCGATGTTTGCTGTGGTGGAGATTTGGAGTTAATTTGGGTGTCCTCATTGGGACAGTAGAAGAGGGGAATATGGGGGATCCATACCCCAGATGTTACAAAGCAGTTAGAAACAGCAGAATGGATACATAGGGCTTTGTATAGGGGTCTTTAAAACCCAGGTCTTAGTATAAAAGATGAGAAAGACTTTACATAAAATATACCATATACATAAATTAAAAAATGCCCTCAGAGCAATACACACTTTATAAGAACATATGCAAACAACAAAAAAACTGTTAGTCTTCCCAGGAACAATTTACAGTGATTGCCTCCTGGAGGGATGCAGGGAGAACATGGAGGGGGGAAGGGAAGGAAATAAATTGATAATTAAAATAAGCGAGGGACCTTTTAAGACCAATGATAATAATGAGCCCTCAGTTGCATAGTATAGCAAACTCAAACCGCTGCACATGAGTTTATAAAGTAGAAGAAAGAAAAACTAAAAGTTCTTGCCATGCTGTCTGGCACATGGTGTGATTAATCTATCATTTAAGCAAAAAGAGGAACAGAAACAGTCTGAGAAAAGAAAAGGATAGAGAAAACAATTTCTTTCATTCCAAAAAAAAAACCAGTTCACAGTTAAACATTTGTGGAATTAGATTTAAAAAGTACTTAATGATTTCTGCCTGTGGTCCCAGCAAAGTGCTAGGCAGTATTTGAGATGAAAAAGAGGTGTTTGATATATTCTCTCTTCAGTGAAGATACCAACAAATTTGAAATACAACGAAAATTTCCTGAAATCCAGTGGGAAACTGGTAGAGTTAAATAACGTTTTAAAAATAATCAAAGATGTTTGTGGTGTATTATGAAGTGATACATTATAAACAAAGGATGAATTATAAATTCATTCATTATAAATCCTTTCATTCTTTTGTGCACAAATGTTATGGAGAGTCCACCACACCAGGTTCAGTGCTAAGTGGTAAAATGCAAAGGGAACTTAAGGAGGTTCCTGGCCTTTGGGGGGCAGACAAGTTCAGGAGAGAGATTGGACAGCAGAGGTCACAGCAGGTTAAATGCAGAGTAGTGCTGGTTGAAGTATGAGTGGCCTCTAAAGGCCTGAGACTTGAGATGAACCTTCAGAAAGATTAAAAATAATAATAATAAAGTTTAGCATAAAATAAAAGCTAAAAGGTGTCTTAATTTGGCAAATAATGCCATAAAGAAGATAAAGTCTTGCTTGATCTTCTCAAAGAAGGAAGTAGAACCAACAAAAATAGAACAAAATAAAATGTATTGAATTGCAGGAAAAAAATGAAATGGTTTTTCAGTGTGGTTTATTTTTATATGCAGTTGCATAACAGTCCATTATCTTTTATTCCAGATACACTGGCCAAGTACAGCAGTAAAAACAGAAGAATGCATAATGAAAGGAAAAGATGCCGTGAGTATTATTCATTGTAAATTCAAAAAATCATCAATTATAGTCATGGTCAGTGACAAAGGACTGAATCTCTAACCTTTTATTTGCTCCTAAAAAGCATATATGCAATTCATTTCAAGAATAAATATCTATCTATCTATATATCTATAGATATATATATTGATATATACATAATATATATCAGTATATATGCACACATACATGTATATATACACATGTATACACATGCACATATGATATATACGTGTACATTTTCTATATATATAATTACTTAAAAATTAATTTCAGTGTAGAGGTAGAGTAGGGCACCAAGGTACCATCTAGATCTTGGTTTTATTTTGTCTTATAATATTTTAATCAACTCAGATTTATAAATTCCTTCTAGTCAGGCTTATCTCCTATGTATTGGGGAGAAAAATAATTTCAGGTAATTTCTTAATTTGAGGAAAAGCTAAGCACCGTCTTTGTGAGATTTCACCTCACCCTGATTAGTAAATTAGAAACAAATGAACAAACTAAAGGAGAGAAAACAAAAAACTTGAAAGAAGATGGCAAAGGCAATAAACATGCTTTATATATTCCACATGTTTTGAGGATGTCTCCTACTGAAAGAATCAATATTCCATCTCTCCATAACTTCCCTGCAGCGTGTGAAAGGGAAGAGGTGGTCCAGCAGCAGCGGCCCTGCCGTAGTTGCTAACACAAGAGTACGTGGGTGAAAGAACTTTTCTCGTGCTAGGAGTAGCTGGCCGATGACACAATTCACAGCTTTGGAGGAAGGCATGCACAGCTCCTTTTGAAAGTTAACTCATCCTTTTTTTCAGTAAGAAGAAAAAATACCATGTAGAAATCTAACATACATTATACCAACTCCTGATTCTTACAGCAACTGGGTAACAGCCAAGGGATGAGTCAAGACATTCTTGCTGCCTTAGTCTACAGCGTGATGCTGAGTAATTGAACACATTCAGAGGCTGTGTCAATCTAAGCCCACCGAGCCAAAATGTGGTCTAATTGGCTTACTCAAGATGTGACAGTTTCAAGAGATGAGAAGCAGGTGCTTATAGCAATATGAAAATAGGATATTAGATTTTCCCAACTATACGGGTCATATACAGACTAGGATGCTGCATGAAGGGGAAGTTAAAGGAATAATTCTATCGGTGTGCCCCAGATAATCGGTTCAGTAGTGTGTTACTTGTTCTTACCAAGGGAATGCTATATTCTGAATCACTTAACGATGAGATAGTTCTGCTGGCTTTTTCATCCTAATACTGTTCTATGAGAGAATTTAAAAGTCAGAATCTGACCTTATAAAACATAATATGTACTGACTATTGCATGTAGTAATATCAAAGTGATATTTAGCAATAAAAGGGTTTAGTATTTCTCTCATAATTTAAATGAACTAGCAGTACCTGATTTGCTAGCAAGGTATTTGCTAAAGTTAATTTAGTCAAGTTTGTCTGAAGTAATTTTAAACTTTTTTTCATTCAGCATACTCACCTAATGACTGATCTATTAAAAGTTTGTTACACATGGAGTGTGTATCAGGTACTGGGTTTGATTAACTACAAAATACAAAGATGTGTAAAATCAAGATTCTGTCCTTGATAAGATTACAGTTGAATCCCATTATGGGCAAACTAGAGCTCTGGGGCCGAATGTGACCTGCCATAAATGAAGTTTTGCTGGAACACTTCCATATACATTCATTTTTCTGTTGTCAACGGCTGCTTTTATGCTATAGCTGCAGAAGTAAATAGTTGCAGCAGAGACCAGATGGCCCATCTAACTAATTATATTTACTCTCTGATCCTTTATAGAAAAAGTTTGCTGATCTCAGGACTGTAATCTTATAGTAATAGGTGTAAAATGTTATTTTTATCAGTTAGCTTTCTATCTGTTTACTTGAAAATTTTCTATGAAAGTATTTTATATGAATTTATGAGTTTGAAGATATAAGACTTATTTTCCCAAACATCAAAACTCTGTAGTGCCCTAAGGTCTGCATATGTTCCCTTAAGGGTAATGAAGCTTTTTCTAGTTATTTGTTTTCTGACTTTATGCTGATTCATTGTTTATATGAAATTTTAAAAAATAACAGGTTTGGGAAGAATTTAATTATTTAGTGAAACATTGCCGTGTAAATCTTTATACCTGGATAAATTTCTGAACAGTGCTTTTTTTTAATTCCTCGTGTACTAGAATACATGAAAATGATACACTCACATTATTAAATGTAATTCATACATCTCTGTATTGGTCACCTCCATCTCTTCTTCCACTGGTCCTTGTCTTCTTTTCATCTGCCCCCTTTGCCTTCTCTAGCCAAGGGCGGATTATACATGAGATTTCTAGGGCAAGGAAAAGCAAAAATCAAAAAAGAACTAAACACATTCATTACACTAACCAATTTTTTTTTTTTCCTGCTTTAGAGTGAGTGTGCAAATTATGTTCGGGTTTTGCATCACTATAATAGGACGCACCTTCTGACCTGCGGTACTGGAGCTTTTGACCCCCTCTGTGCCTTCATCAGAGTTGGATACCATTTAGAGGTATGATGATTTCATTCATTGCTCTCAACGAATTATCAAAAGTAATGCTTGAAAGAACTTTGTTTTAAAAGAAAGGTTGTGGCATTTCTTCCTACAAAAGAGAAAAGCATTTGTGATCTTCTGATTAAGCTTGCTTGAGTCAGATAAACGATCTCTCTGGACCTTTAAAATTCTTGCCAGCTACAAAATCTGTGAACCCATTAATTCTTTATGTATTCATTCACTGAAGAATTTCATTTACTTAATTTGTCTGCTTAAAAATATTTCGTAATATCAAACTGTGTTCTCTGTTGTCTCCTTATATAAAATTTTATTGATGTAAGTGCCAAACTAGAATGAATATGTATATATATGAACATATATATACAAGCATATATGAAAATAAATTTATATAAATAAAATTACTATATGCAGTATTTTTTAAAAGACACGCAAAGGCTTGTTGATCCTGTAATGACTCCTTTTCTTCGCCAGGTGAGGTGGGGGAGGTAGAGTTGGGCTGCGGGGAGATTGCAAACTGACTTAAGATAAACTTTACTTGATGAGAGCTATACATGTCCTCCCCTGAGACCCCACCACTAGATGGTATGGTATCATGAAAGCAAATCCCAACTGAATTCTGCCACACACACCACATTATATTTACTAACAAGCAGGCTTGATATTCAGTCATACAAGTGGTTTCAACAAACTGGGTAAACTCTCAGCTTTGGTTTATTTAGGCACATTTTCAAGCATCTTACATTACAGTTTCACTGTGAATAAGCATACTAAACAATATACTGATGTCAGGATCTGTTACCTTCCCTTGTGGTCAGAAGGCAGAATCCTGCATCAAGATGGGACACAGATAAAGCAGAGCTCTGGATGATCTATAGTTAAGCAGCTAGACTCTCTCTCTCTCTCTTTTTTTTTTTTTAATTCAAGTATAGTTGATTTACATTGTTGTGCCAGTCTCTGCTGTCAGCAAAGTGACTCAGTTATACACATGTAGACATTCTTTTTTTTAATATTCTTTTCCATTGTGGTTTATCACAGGATATTGAATATAGTTCCCTGTGCTATACAGTAGGACCTTGTTGTTTATCCGTCCTGTATAAAATAGCTTACATCTGCTACTCCCTTGATTCTTGGACCCCATTTATGAAAGGGCAGCAGTGACTATAAAATATTTTCAGCCACCACATATGAAGAGCAACATTCATTTCACTAGTGAAAAATTATTTCTCATATTCCTGATACTAGTTAACACACAGGTGCACATATAATTAGCAGTATCTGAAGTGCTCACTCTAGCTGCCTTTGGAGAGTGCCCCTGATTGAGGCACTTCAGCTGTTAAGCATCCTTATAGGCAGGATTTTTGATTAGCATATTTTAAATGTTAACTAACCACCCCTAGTTGTAGATTAAAGTTAAGTAGCGTACACAAACACATCACAGTATATTTACTAAATTACTTTAAAGAAACAATGCAGGTAATATAGGAGAACATTAGAAGGCAAGTAAGTCCAGTGCAAAGTCAGAATATTTACATATACACAAATATACAAAGTATACATATGTATATACATATGCATATGTACATATGTGTATACAAACACACAGGTATACATAAATGCAAAGTCAGAATATATACAACTTGTGATGCAGATTTATTGGTGACAGAGCCTCTCAGTTTTCATTTATTTTTGAAGGATATTTTCCCTGGATATAGAATTCTGGGTTAACATTTTTTTTTCTTTAAGCGTCTCAGAAATGCCTTATTGTCCTCTAATCTCTTTCTCATGTAGATTTAGGTTTCATTCATGCTGGTATTATCCTGTTTGTAACTGCTTTATCTTTCAAGATTTTCTCTTTATCTTTGGTTTTCAGTAGTTTCTCTGTACTGTGCCTATGTGTGTGTGGTGGCAGTGTTGGAGAGATTGATATTTATATTTCTTGGGATACTAAGATTTTTGGATACAGAGTATATGTTTCAACACCAAATTTTTGGCCATTGTTTTTTCCAAATAATATCTCTGCCTCATTTTTTCTCTCCTCTCCTTCAGGGACTCATAGACAGAAGATAGACAGACAGACAGACAGACTGACTTTTGGGCAGTGTCCCACAGATCACCATGATTCTGTTCATTCTTATTCAATCTTTTTTTCCTCTGTTGTTCAAGTTGGATAAATACCTTTGATTTATTTTCCCTTTCTTCTGACATCTCCCATATGCTGTTAAGCCCACCCCATTAATGGTCCATGTAAATATTGTACTTTGCAATTCTAGAACTTTCATTTTGTATATTTTCCATTTCTATCCTGAGTGCTCCCCCATATTTTTATTTATTATGACTCTATTTTCCTTTAAACTTTTGAACATATTTTAATAGCAGTTTTAAAATCCCTGTGGGCTAATTTTAACATCTGGGTTACTTTAGGTTTGCATTGACTGTGTTTTCTCTGGACAATGAATCATATTTTCTTGTTTCTTTGCATGTCTAGTAATTTTTATTTTGTACTGGACACTATAGATTATATACTTTAATTCTTGATTCTGAACTCTGTTACCTTTGAAGAGAGTCTGTTTTTATTCTAGCAGACAGTTTACTTGGCTCGACTCACACTCAAAACTACCTTGCAATGGGCAGCATCCATGCATCTCTTTTAACTTTCCAGCCACTGCTTTTCAGGGTCAGCTTGCACATGCAGTTCAGGTGTCAGCTAAGGACTTGGGAAAGAGTGTATACACAGATCTCAGGGCGCCTCCTTCAGTTTCTGGATATTCCTTCTCACTTTTAAGTTGATCTGGTACCTTAAACTTCTGTCCTATGCCTTTCCAAGCTAGAAGGTCTCTAGCTTTCTGCTTGAGTTCTAGCCATTCCTCCCCACATGAATTAGGACATTCCTTGAGTGAAAAACTCTCCAGTCTTTGTCTGCTCTTACTGAATCCACTGCTTTCAAATAATTTTTTTTGTACTTTTTTACTTAGTTAATCATCATTAACTGTGGGAGTTAGTTCAGTACAAGCCGCATTGTCATTAGTAGACGTGGAACTCCATGTAATTCACCTTCATGTACATAACGTTGAATATTTTTCTCATGTAATTATCTTAATATTAGGTCTGATTAAAAACATTTTGAAAAAAATTCTGTGTGTGTCATAAAAGGAATATGTGGTCAGATGATAATAAGGGCAGTGAGAGATTTATTCCCAAAACTCCGTTTGGAGGCTTGGTAAAATTTCATATGAGGGAATGAAAAATTACAAATTGTTATAGGCAAGGAAAATGTTTAAAAAACACAGAGATAGGCACATATGGAATAGGTTCACAGACATTAGTTGGTTGGGAAACAGCAGAAGATAAAGCTGGGGCAAATTGGTGGAGGATGTTGATGCTAGACAGTGGCATTCTGTAGGTATTTCTAAAAACAGCATGGAGACTAGGAAGGAGGTTGAGCAGAGTGTTTGATTGACATGTCATTAGTAATATTTAGGACTGATTCAAGCAGAGAGGGATAAAAGGCAAAGAGAAATTAAAGGGAACTATTATAAGAGTCTTAGTGAGAGATCATGAGGATATTTGAGTGTTGTCACAACAGCAAAGGAAAAGAAGTGTGGAGCTGATGTGAGAAGCCACTCAGCAGGAGTTTATATAACTTAACATTTTATTGGATGTTGCTGACGAAAAGGAATCAAAATACAATTCCAATTTTATTTCTTGATGATTGGGAAGAAAAAGTCTAACAGCAAGAGGAAACTAAGAAGATAAGAGTATGTTTCTGTGAGAACATAAAAAACGCTCAGTGTTTCTCAGTTATAACTGTTTTATTTCCATGTACAGTTATTTGAAATATTGATCCTGCAGCTAGGATAGGGTGTTATCAGAATAGGTTGAATTATTGAACCCTAGGGAGTTAATGGTCCCTGAAGGAGTCTCTCCTTTCTGTTTTTCTCTCTATCCCTCATTCTCTATCTTATTTTTTCTCTTGCTTTCCTTCTCTGCCGTTCACTTTATCAAAGTAACTTGGAAAATGCCATTATTTAGGTGACAGTAGAATGTTTAGGGAATATCAATGTAAACAGACTGAGCAGACATAGTAGTATAAGGCAAATCATGTCAGTGCAAATTAGAATCACACTTGTAAGAGTGAAAGGAACAAAATTAATAATAGACAACATTATCAGTGCTACAGAGAGGGCAGTTTTGGTAAAGGGATGAGAAATTAGAATGTAGGAGATGAAGAAGTGACTGAATTGTGATAAAGGCAGTACTATTGCCTATTCAGTCCAGAAATAGAATTGTTAAGAAAAAGAAATATGGAGAAGGATATAAAAAGTGTAGGAGTGTTGAAAGGTTTTTCTTAGGATAGTAGATGGGGAAACTTAAATTATTTATTGATATGATCACTTTCCTTCTTGGAGTTAAGGAGGGCTGGGTGGGAAGCAAGTTTGACAAGGAGGGGGACTGTCTTATAGTCAGTGGAGAGATCTCATTAACAGTTGGATGTAAAGGGCTATTTTTCAAGAGAGGAACCAGAACTAGAAATGCAGATTTGAGAATTAACAGCATGTATATGTGTGAAAGCTGAGCCCTTTAGGTATGATATCATTGCTTAGGAAGAGAATTTGAGTAAAAAAGGGAAAATAGTTGAATATAGAGTCCGGAAACACCAATATTTGAAAGGCTAGTGGAGGAAGAAAAACCCACAAGGGAGACTAACAAGAAGTGACTAGAGGGCTTCCCTGGTGGCGCAGTGGTTGCGCGTCCGCCTGCCGATGCAGGGGAGCCGGGTTCGCGCCCCGGTTTGGGAGGATCCCACATGCCGCGGAGCGGCTGGGCCCGTGAGCCATGGCCGCTGGGCCTGCGCGTCCGGAGCCTGTGCTCCGCAACGGGAGAGGCCACGGCAGAGGGAGGTCCGCATACCACACAAAAAAAAAAAAAAAAAAAAAAGAAGTGACTAGAAAGGTTCGGAGGAAAATCGGAGAGGGGGATAGCACAGAAATGAGGAAGTGATCAACAGTGTTACAAGTCTCCAAGAGTCAGTGTCATTGGACTTAGAAAGTCTTTGGAGACATTTAGGAGAGGAGTTTCAGTAAAATGTGGATGCAAATCATGGTTTTCTGGCATAAAGGATTAAAGCCAACTTTCTCTTCAATCACTTTTTTCTCTTTCTTCATTTCATTATTTTTAATTTTTTCCTGAAGTATAATATAAATATAAGATGTACACAGCATGTGAATGTATTGCTAGATCACGTCCACACAAATTGAATACCCCTGTGTAACAGACACCCAGATTGAATCATTTCTTTTATTTTTTGCTTTTGTTTGCACCTTTTTTTCCCTCATAGGCTGTAAACTCTTGGTTTTGTTTTATCTTTTTCTCTTATGCCCCTTCTAGTTTAGTCTTCATTTTCAAAATTATTTTTTCTTTTTATTTCAAAGTCCTTCCTGAATTGTATCACTTCATTTTTGAGTTTTCCTAATTTTGATTTATGTATTTTATTTCTTCTATCTTTTCTTAACTTCTTTTGAAATACTAAGTTATGTTTGATTCTCATCCACTTTGTGGCATGTCTGTTTGACAAACTTTCATTGTCTGTGGTAAGTTTATTATTATTTTATCCTATGGTAACATTGTAGCAGATTCAGGTGGCATCTTCTTCTTTTGCTCATTTTTATAAAAAATTAGTTCCTGAACTTTTAAAAGGAAAGTGTGGATCAGTGTAGATGTACGTCTAGCTTTACATTTTTTTTTTTTTTTTTTTGCGGTACGCGGGCCTCTCACTGTCGTGGCCTCTCCCGTTGCGGAGCACAGGCTCTGGATGCG
>NC_041218.1:82365604-82373765 GCF_002837175.3 Physeter macrocephalus
TCCCGTTGCGGAGCACAGGCTCCGGACGCGCAGGCTCAGCAGCCATGGCTCACGGGCCCAGCTGCTCCGCGGCATGTGGGATCTTCCCAGACCGGGGCACGAACCTGTGTCCCCTGCATCAGCAGGCCGACTCTTAACCACTGTGCCACCAGGGAAGCCCTATCTTTACATTTTAGAACTCACCATTCTGTTTTGTTTTGTCAAGTTTTCAAAAATATGGAGATATGGATATAGATACAGATACATAGATATGGATATAGATATAGATATTCTTCTGGCCATGATCTTTTTCTCTTTTGTCTGGCTGTTGCTTTCCCTTGACCTTCTTTATCCCACCTCTTGGACAAATTGTATTCTACTTCTAGCAGTTTCTTCTTGGAAGGGAAATGGGCTGGTTAATTTTGAGGATTCATAGGACTCCATTCCTTCCTCAGGCCCCTTGAAATCACCCACAGATTGAATCAGCAAGAATTCCTCCCAGGTTCACCTGACATTCTAAAGCGATGCTACACTACTAGTGAGCACTTATTGGAAATATGAGAGTTATTTTCTTCTCACATTTGGCAAAACCTGGTTGCTTCTCTCTGCTTCCTCTGGAAAGATGTTAATACCCTGTGTGTTTTAAAGCTTGCAGTAGTTCATCCACACCTGCTGGTACTTAGGGGCTCATGGAGATGTCTTAATAGCCACTTTGCTGTAGGTGTTGTCTGTGAGCTTGTCGTTTGGCATTTCTAGTTGATCCATCTGTTTTTCTGAGAGAACTTACGGAAAATAGAATGTATGCTTCTGCTGCTATCCTCTCAGAAATCTAATATTACCAAGTCCAATCTGTACTACTTGCTGCACGACAGGCCAGTAAATCTAGAGACGGGTTGTTGGGGCAAAAGGAATAGTGACTTTATTCAGAAAGTCAGCAGACTGAGAAGGTGGTGGACTGGTGTTACAAAGAACCATCTTACCCGAGTGAGAATTCAGGCTTCTTTTATCCTAAAAGGGGAGAGGATATGGCAGGTTGTTGAAAACTTCTTGGTGCCGGAATCCTTTGTTCTTGCAGCTGTCCACGTAGGTCAGGTCACTGATGTTCCTATAAACCTACAATAAGACAATTGTTATTCTCTGTTCTGCAACTTTTTATCTCTGTATGAATGAAAAGGAGTTATACCTTTAAAGGTCAGAGCCTGGAGAATGGGCTGTGATATATATGTCAGGCTGTAGGCAACATTCCTTTACAGAAGGTGCAGAGCCAGCGTGACTAAGTACAGGCAACGGAGCGCAAAGTTAGAACTAAAGGAATAGATCCAGCATGGAGTCAGGCTTGTTCTTCTCTGTTACACTAAGAGTACCATTTATGTACTTATTTTTTAATTGTTTAATTTTTGTCTGCATTGGGTCTTTGTTGCTGCACGTGGGCTTTCTCTAGTTACAGCGAGCGAGCGGGGGCTACTCTTCGTTGTGGCACGCTGGCTTCTCATTGCAGTGGCTTCACTTGTTGCGAAGCATGGGCTCTAGGCACATGGGCTTCAGTAGTTGTGGCACACGGGCTTAGTTGCTCCACTGCATGTGGGATCTTCCCAGACCGGGGCTCGAACCTGTGTCCCCTGCATTGGCAGGCAGATTTGTAACCCCTGCGCCACCAGGGAAGTCCCAAGAGTACTTTTTAAATAATAAAATGCTAGCAGGGAAGTCCCAAGAGTATTTTTTTTTTTTTTGCGGTACGCAGGCCTCTCTCTGTTGTGGCCTCTCCCGTTGCAGAGCACAGGCTCCGGACGCGCAGGCTCAGCGGCCATGGCTCACGGGCCCAGCTGCTCCGTGGCATGTGGGATCCTCCCGGACCGGGGCACGAACCCGCGTCCCCTGCGTCGGCAGGTGGACTCTCAACCACTGCGCCACCAGGGAAGCCCCCCAAGAGTACTTTTTAAATAATAAAATGCTATACAAATATAAAGTACTATGTAAAATACTACAAGTTTATGTCTACTTATAATTTTACCTTTCATAGAAAATCTAACTTATGTGTTGAATATAGAGGTTCAGACAAAAAAAATCCCAGAGGTTCAGGTATAAAACATATATTTCTAGAGAATTGGCAAAGGCCTCGAACTGCTGCAGAACAAAAATTGCTTTCATCACTTAACAACCTACGTTTCTTTAAGAGCACAGTGACTTTAGCTCAATGCTGTTAGCATGCTACTATTTGTATTCGTTTTCTGTGTTGCAAAACTAACACAAATTTGGCAGCTTAAAACAGCACACATTTATTATCTCACAGTCTCTGTGGGGCAGGAGGAGACCAGGCACTGCTTAGCTGGCTCCACTGCTCCATGTCTCTGAAGGCTGAAATCAGTGTGTTGCCTGGACTGCCATGTTGCTGGAGCTCAGGGTCGTACTCCAGGTTTTTGTGGTTGTTGACACAATTCATTTCTTTGCAGTTGTAGGACTCACATCCCCATTTTCTTGATGGCTGTCACCCAGGGGCTGCTCTCTGCTCCTAAAGGCCCCCAGCAGTTCTTTGCCATGTGGCCCTATCACAACATGACAACATACTTCTTCGAAACCAGCAGGAGATTCTTTCTGTCCAATTTACTAAGGAGTCATATAGTATAACCTAATTACGAGAATTACTATACCATCACCATATAAAGTACTATAATCTAGGGCTTCCCTGGTGGCGCAGTGGTTGAGAATCCACCTGCCGATGCAGGGGACACGGGTTCATGCCCCGGTCCGGGAAGATCCCACATGCCGCGGAGCGGCTGGGCCCGAGAGCCATGGCGGCTGAGCCTGCACGTCCGGAGCCTGTGCTCCGCAACGGGAGAGGCCACCACAGTGAGAGGCCCGCGTACCACAAAAAAAAAAAGGACTATAATCTAGAGGGGGGTTTCTACCGTATTTATAGGTCTTGTCCAAACCCAAGGGGTGGAGATTATACTAAACCCCTATAAGAGGGGGTGGGAATATTGGGTGCCATTAGTATTCTGCCTACCATACTCTCATTTACATATCTTTATATGAAAGGAAGATTGTATTAATAAGTACAAGTGTTTTAAGAGGATGGTTCTGGGGGAGGCAAGGCAAAGGCATAGAGCGAAGTGTGAAAAATAAAAGTCATTCTTTTCTAAACTTTGTCCACGGCTCTCCTCTTAAAAAAACCTAGCATTCCTCCTCGTAAGAACTGTAAAGACTGAGGGGTGGATTTGTGGGCCGCCTCCAAATTTTGCCTGCTCAAAAATGGGAAAATTTGATTGTCTTTGAGAGGATAGCATTTGAATATAGGTTGCTGTGGTATTTCATTAGTGTAGGGTAAATTTTCTCAGTGTATTTTAATTTAAAGCCTATTTATATCAGTTGTTAAGTATGCAGACTGTATTAGTCATGCAAATGTGTCTGGCACCAAAGATAATCAATAATGCGCTTTTTGATTTTCAGTATATGATTTTGACGCGTTTCATCTACTGCAGAAAGTAGCAGCTCAGCTACTTAAGTTGGGATACTGTCAGCTTCAGAATCAAAAGGGTTATACATTAACTCAATCCAGTATAAGTCTCTTTGAAAATACGTTAGGAACTGTACCCAAATAATGTTTTTTACCAAGTTCACGTTTGTACTTTGTAGACTGGAAATTATGTTTTTTTCTAGTTGTTTGTATTCCCTAGTTAAATATTTTCTGATGTGCCAGTAAGAGATTACTATCCAGACATAACAGGTTCTTGCCTTTTAGAGTCATGTGTTTTGTATATTATCTCTTGGGTCCTTTAGAGCTTAAATCCTTTATTTTCAATAAATATTGAAAATATCTTTTCAGGCAACAATACTTAAGTGTCCAAAATAGATTGAAACATACATGTTATCAGTACATGGATTTTTATCAGATATATTTTCCTCACAGGTTCTTAATATTTGTTTCTTAGCAGATTTTTAAATTTTTATTTTCTGCTTATAGTACAGAGTGAAAATCCCATTGGGAGAGCCAGCAAAACTAATAACAATTCCCAGAGGTTTAAAAAGTTACTCTCTTAGAGTTATATGACTAATCTTTGCAGTTTGTTTTACACAACTGAGATCAGTATAACCATGCATTTAATATTCTTTGTGTTTTTCACAAAGATATATGCATATTTTGATTTCACAAATTATTTTGTTTAATATCAACTCTTGTCACACCCAGCTTTTAAACACACAAAGTTTCAAAGATATTCAAATTTGTTCTCTTAAAGAGTTTCTGTTAGGTCCCTATTTATTTCTATAGGTTTACCTGCAATTATCTTAAAAGTAGGTAAAAAAATGTTAAAGATAATAAATTTTAAATTATTTTGTAAAAATCTAGGGTGAGCATTAGCCATTTGAATAGAATAAATACATGAAAATTTATATTGAGTATTTAGCAACATTTATTTTTTCAGATAATTTTTATATATTAAATTAGCTATTAGTTAACAAAAATGTCTATATTATAATTTGTATCAAGATATTTTTATAAGCCTTGTTGGTCAAATGTTTTGAAGGGCAACTCTGGTCTGTAATTTCCTGATCTACTTATATGAAAATAATATATGGAAATGTTTTATTGATTTAAAAATTATGGCAATTTATTTTATATTCATTTCAAATAAGTGATTAAAAGGTTATATGTATGACCCTATGAAGTCAGGTTTATGTTTTATTCTGACCTCAGTCTATGAGGTTTTCATTCTGGAGACCATGCGTTGTACAGGTATTTTTGACTGGAGGTGTAAAGGAAATTATAAGCAATGAAAATACCGATTACCTAGCAATGATAGTTTTTTGTTTAATTAAAATAAATTTATTTATTTTTGGCCGCATTGGGTCTTGGTTGCTGCGCGCTGGCTTTCTCTAGTTGCGGCGAGCGGGGTCTGCTCTTCGTTGCTGTGCAGAGCTTCTCATTGCGGTGGCTTCTCTTGTAGCGGAGCACGGGCTCTAGGCTCGTGGGCTTCAGTAGCTGTGACACGCAGGCTCAGTAGTTGTGGCTCGCGGGCTCTAGAGCGCAGGCTCAGTAGTTGTGGCGCACGGGCTTATTTGCTCCGTGGCATGTGGGATCTTCCTGGACCAGTAATCGAACCTGTGTCCCCAGCATTGGCAGGCGGATTCTTAACCACTGCACCACCAGGGAAACCCCAATACTTTTTTTCTGAAGTAGGAAAAATGGAAATATTTTATCCACTGGAATAGATATTAGAAGTTAAATGTGAAAAAGGAAATTATACTATCATCATAGCTATCAAACAGGCAATAGTTCTGTTAAAAAGAAGACATCCTAAGAGTTACTATCACAAGGAAAAATATTTTTTCTTTATTTTGTATCTTTAAAAAAAGACAAAATTTTTTGAGTAGGTAAAGAAGGTTAATTAAATTTCTTATCACATTGTATCAAGATTTATTATTTAGAAACTAACGTTAGAAGACTTAAATAGTAACCGATACTTTAAAAGAAATTACATCTATCTTGTCCATCAGGTGTTCACCCATTTTCTTCATTGTTTTTCTGCTTTCTTTACTGCACATCAAAAGATATTTTTCAGTGCAGGTGATAGAAAACGCAGTATTTCAACCCCTGGGACATAAAAAGGTGAGCATGACACTTTCTCCAGGAGCTTGCAGTCTATTATTTTTGTGATCTTTAATACCCCTAAGGTTACTTTAAAATGTCTTTGATAGAGGGATTGTTCCTTCAAGGTCTTTCGCTCCTGTCAATCTTAATACTGAAAGCTGGTTACATGATCTTCTGGTGGGAAGGAAAACAGGATTCCTTGGGCTAGTTTTTGTTTGCGAATAATTATATGAAAGCTTTTGGAAAGGCAGACTGCTTGACACTCTTGTGCGTGCTCTGCATGTGAGGCAGTTAGTAAGAAACCCCACTCTCCAGCACCACGTGCCTGGGACCAAAGGGAAGGTGCAGAGAAAAGCAAGTGATGCTGTATTGCTGATTCACTTTCCTATTGGCCCCTGGGGATAAGGGATCAGGAGAGGCTTATGCTGGTCTGGAACTCTACCTAATTAAAGAAGTAGCAGGCCAGATCCTCAGGGAACAGTGAGCTCTGCCATGAGGGCTATTTTTTCCCACTTAATACAGAATACATGGAAAAAGTCAGTAAAATAAAAAGTGAAAGTTCTCCAGTGCCAACTTTTGCCCACCTCTTCTGTGGCACCCCTACGTTAATAGTTTGATGTTTATTTTTCCAAACACGTGTGTGTATACGTGTAAGAGCAAAACACATACTCTACTTGAAGTTCTGATTTTGTTAATTTTTACTCAAAAATATTTCAGAGACATTACTATTTATATATTTGGACATAATAATTCTATCTCATTCATTTAAATGGTGCATAGTATTTCATAGCAAGAATGAACCATAATGTAATTAAGTGATTTATTTTTAAACCGTTAATTCTCAGGCTACAGTGAAAGAGAGAATGAATGTGGTACTTAAGTGGTTGGGCACCTAATGGACAAACGAGCTTCTCATGGCTGTAGCCCAGTAAGCATTCATGTCTCTTTAATTTGATCAGATGTTATAAACTGGCAGCCATATGTCTGATTCAGCTCACAGATGTGCTTTGTTTGTCACAATGTTTCTTGTTTGTTTTCTTTTAAAGAGCCTACATTTGAAAACCGGTTGGTTTCACATAGTAAATTGTGATTTCCGTTGGATCGACATGAAAAGAATCAGTGGGTCCTTAGTAGTTGCTGCCCCATTCCACACATAGGGGCATGTGCTTAACAATATTGCACAGTCCCTGCCACTCACATGATGCACGCTTACACCAGGCCTCTGCTAGCTCGCCATCTCCACCTGGCCCTGATGGGCATTTGCATTTGTTACCCAAGCACTAGAAGGGTTGTGGACTTCCTCAGAACACTTTATTGCTTAGAATCTAATAATCAATAACCATGGGATGAATGAATGAGTGAGCAAATTAATAAATGAATGGATTTTGTTACATTCGTACTTTGATGTGAACCTCTAACATTCTAACAGCCCTGATTAAGAAATTTCTGGACTTTATTTTGAGATCTGACAGTTTCAGTTAAATTTGGTGAATTTTTGCTTTTTGATGACTTTATAACTTTATAAATATTTTTTGCTTTTTAAAATAATTTTACTTGGTTCCACTGGTGAAAGTGTTTACAAGATAGACTCTATCTTATAAATTCCATAATAAACAAATCCCCTCTATATACATACTGTTTTTATTTTATGGACTCTGCCAACTCTTGAAAAGGTTTGGTGATAATGTGATAAATATTTGTTTTTACTTTTCTGGCCTTTAGAATATAAATTAAGAAGCATAACATAGAAAGCAGAGACATTGTTTAAGTATACTGTTTTGTTCACTTATAAAGAAAAGTGAACAGATGCAAAAAAATGTACCCATGTTCGATTTCACAAATGGAACGCCTCTATGTAACCGGTACCCAGATCAAGAAAGAAAACATCACCAGTAGCCCCCCAGAATCTCTGCTGTGATCCTTTCCAGTCAGCATCCACTACCTCCCCCACTGCCCAAGCCAAACTAACCACTGTTCTGACTTCTACACCATAGATTAGTTTTGCCTCTTTTAGAATTTTATGTAAGTGGAATCATACAGCACATTATTTTTTGTGTGACTAGCTTCTTTTGCTTAATAATATGGTAACATTAATCTGTGTTGTATATAGTCATAGTTCATGTGTTCTCATTGCTGTGTAGTGTTTCTTTGTATGGATACACCTCAATTTATTGACCCCATTCTCCTTTGGCTGAGCCTTTGGTTTGTTTACAGTTGCAGTGCTGTTATCATGCTGCCATGAACATCCTTGTGCATGTCTTTTGGTAAACATGCTGGTGTTTTTGCTCAGTATATTCTGGGAGTGGAATTACTGGGTCATAGAGGATGTGTATGTCCAGCTTTAGTAAATCCTGCCAAACTGTTTTCCAGTCATTGTACCAATTCTGTGCCCTCTGGCAATATATGCATGGGCCAGTTACTCCACACTCCACAGACAATACTTAGTATTGTCTGTTTTTTTCTAACCGTTTTAATGAATGTGTAGTGGAATCACATTGTGGTTTTAATTTTCATTTTCTTCTTCTTATTTTTTTTTTTTGCGGTACGCGGGCCCCTCACCGCTGTGGCCTCTCCCGTTGAGGAGCACAGGCTCCG
>NC_041218.1:82373811-82410819 GCF_002837175.3 Physeter macrocephalus
CGTGGGCCTCTCACTGCTGTGGCCTCTCCCGTTGCGGAGCACAGGCTCCGGACGCGCAGGCTCAGCGGCCGTGGCTCATGGGCCCAGCTGCTCCGCGGTATGCGGGATCCTCCCGGACCGGGGCACGAACCCGTGTCCCCTGCATCGGCAGGCGGACTCTCAACCACTGCGCCACCAGGGAAGCCCTCATTTTCTTGATGACTAATAAAGTTGAGCACTTTCACATATTTATTGAGGCTTAGGATTTTTCAGTAACTCTTTAGTTGAAGTCTTCAGTGTGCTGTTTAAGAGCTGCTTGACATTTGCCAAATAGGTTTGCTGGGTGATTTGATGACAGAGCAAATGTAAAATGTCCAGTTCAGTGTTAGACATAGAGAAAATAGTTAAAAATAGTTCTTTTTATGACCCTTTTCCTTTTCCTTTTGAAACTGATAGAAAATTTAAAACAAGGGTCAAAAATACAATTGGGGGAAAATGGTGGAAGAGAACAGTTGGATTAAATATTAGAAGTGGGAGGAGGAAAAGAGGAACAGGTAAAGAGAATAAAACCAATATTTCCTGATTATGATATTGACATTCTTGGTAATCAAGGTAAATCCAGGAAAAAAGATGTGTTACATAGTTCTCATCAGGAAGGAAGAGTTTAGAGATTAATAATAAAAGCTTTGGAGTACTGGAGTTTTCATTTATATATATGTGTGTATATAGGTATGTATATAGATTATATATATGTATATATATATATATATATATAATTGAACATAAAATATTTTAAATATAAAAGTATAGTAAAAATCATATATAGCCCAATAGTGAAGTGGTACTTCAATAAAAATTAGCTATTTTTATTAACTTTTCCATCTTTGAGCTTTGAGATATAATTATGGCCTAATTCTTTATATAAGAGTGGATAGTGTCCATAATGTAAGTCCATTACTTAGAAAAGCACGGACTTTCTACATATGGACTTTTGTACCTCGTGCCAGAATCTTAATGTTACCATGGTGTATTACTTTCCACATTTATAATTCTATGGCAACCAGATGATTTATTTTCCTTCTCCGATGGCTATTGAGTAATGGTGGATGTTTTGTAATAGTTGCATTAGCCTGCTTTAGGTTGGAAATGATGTCAAATGGATTCACTTTTTAAATGCTCTCATGAAAGTATCTGAAGAAATTTTGAAAAAATATGCCTGAAGATGTTCAGTTCTCTAACTCTAAAGATACATTTGGCATTCATCGCAACAATGACTCTCAGGACAAAGCGTGCTAGCTTAGAACTTTCTTGTTTTCAAGAATATTTTCACTAAGACATTTGAACAACATTAGGTGATTAAGTAATATGTTGGCTCCTTACAACTAACTTGGATTTTATTAGTGGAGTCAAGTTAAATTAGTTATAAATTCAATCACATGCTATACTGCTAATTCATGGACATGAAACAGAGCACATGTACATAGAGTTAAATTTGGTAGCCTAATTAAAATATTGACAATTAAAATGACTTGCTTATTCCAGTCTGGCAAATTGAATTTTGTCAGGTTTTACTTTCCAAAGGGAAATTAAAACATATTTTAAAAAAGTAAGTAAACTCAACTTTACTCATTTATTGTGTTAACTTTTAAAAGTCTACATCGCTGTAGATGTATTTTCCAGAAAACTGTCTCTTCAGCATTTGCATAGGTGAAACATCTGGACAGAAAAAGGTAAGAAAGAGAAGAGAAGAAATTTGATAGGAATTCAGGATTCTTGATGTGTTGCTTATTACCATTATCTTCCTACAAGAAAATGAAGAAAAAAGTAATATAAGAGAGTAAAACAGAATGGAGCCCTTTTATTATCCTGATATTGGGTAAAATATCACTTGGCCACTGTGCCGCCTTTTTACTGATCTTACTATCTTCTTCAGCATTTCCTACACTAGGTACATCTTCAGTGTCATTGGAAAGCTTAGATGCCCCAATTTTTCTCTCTCTCTGCCTAAATAACTTTTCTGCTTAGCGTTTGGGTAAATAAGTTTCTGTGTCCACCTTTCCTCTTTTTCTCTAACAAAAGCCTTCCATCTTCTTCTAAGATTATAATGTTAAATAAGGTCTTATATGTCTATCCATATCCTCATATCTGAAACATTTGTCAGACTTTGGTAGTCAGTCTAGATTGATTGATCAGTATGTAGATTCAGTTTTATTTCTGGAATGAAATTCTGAGCAGTATTAACAAGCTCTAGTCTCATCCTATTTCAGTCTCCTCAGTCAAGTTTGTTTTCTCTCTAATCCCCCATTTTCCCTTTTGTAAAATGAGGTAAGAGGGCATCTTTTAGATCTAAAATTACTTATCAATGAAGTAATATTGTCTACCTCAGTCTTATTTGATGAATCAAAATTTCCCCCAAAGAATCTTAATAAATATAAGTACCACATATTGAGTACATACCAAGTGCCAGATGTTTTTGTTCATTTGCTTTAATGCTTATAACTTCCCATGAGGGAGGAATTACTGCTCTCATATAACAATGTGGAAATTGAAAAGAAATTAAGTGGCTTCTTCTTGTTGCCCAGTAAGTGGCAAATTTGGGCCACATGGTCCAAGGCTAAGTGTTGTCCATTATGCTGTGCTGCTTTCCTGAATGACCAACTATATTAAGGCATTTTGTAAACTGTGAAGTGCCATGAAAGAGTTTAATGATGATGGTAATAATTGTCTCTGCTCAGGCATCTTCTACGTGAATCTATGCCTTCCACAGCTTTTCCACACTTGATCTCAACTTGATCTTAACGATTAGCTGTCAGTGGACATGTTCCTATTTTCTCAATCCTTGAATCCCTCCAGATTTTACTCCCTTCTTGGCACAGTGGGGACCTCACTGCACTGATATTAATGAAACACAACAAACTACTTTGGTCTTTTTGTCTTCATCTTTGTGATTTACTAACCCTGCTCCCGAACTGCTGAATCGTACTAGAGACAATTAGAGAACTTTGGTTGTCACCATTACTATTCAGATGGACCCTTGTTCATATGGTCAATCATTCATAGTCCTCAATTAACAATCCTGGCATTGTCCAAGTCACTACTGTTCTGGAAGTGGGGTAGGGGCAAAATAATGCAGTGAAAATAATAGAGGCTTTGGGACCAGACTGATGAAATTTCAAGTCTAGGTTTTGCTACGTACTACCTGTGTGACTTTGGGTCAGTACTTCTGTGAACTTCAGTTTCTGTATTTTAATACCTAGTTTGACAGCTATATGGATTTTCTGAGATCATATGTGGGGAAGCAGCTGCCCTAGGAACTGGTACACGGTATTGCACACTTGATGTTAACAGTTTTCTCCTGTTAAACCTCCAATGCAGACTTCCTAGTTCTTAACTCTTGGCATTTGAAATGTCTTCCTAGTAAAAAGGCAAATGGAGGCCATAAAGTAAAAGTCTATAACCTCTCCTCTTTTCCACTTCTTAATTTATGTGTTTGATGCTGCCTTTTCCCTCTGTCTCATATGGAGACATTTCTGGACTCTTCCTTCCAAGATTACTTGTTCCACCTATGCCCTTTATCACATCTATTACCTTCTTCATTACCTGTTTCCATTCTCTTTTCTTCCAGCGCACAAAAATGTTTAGAATTCTCCATGTTTAGAGTTGTCTCTAAAATTAAAAATTATGGAACAAAACTTTAGCGTCAACTCTACTTGGCCACAGGCTTATCTCCTGACTTCTCTGGTTCTCACCCTTCCTATGACCACCTTGAAAGAAGAGTTGGTACTTCCCATCTTTCCTTCCTCAACTTCCATCTGCTTGTCAGCCTGGGGTGCACCTAGCCCTTTGCGAAAACTGCTCCCAGTTCTGTTACCCATGACTTTCTAGTTGCGAAATAAGTACCTCTTTAACTCCTCATCTTATACTACTTCTCTGCTGCATTTGATAGTATTTATAATTTTTGTAGAGATGCTTTCCTCTTTTAGTTTTCAGGATCATTATTTTTGTATAGTTTTACAATTCTGAATATTCTGCCTTCCCAGCCGTTTAAATTTTGGTGATTGCAGGAATTCCAACCTTGGTATGGATTTTCCTACACTGCATGCTTTCCTTGATGTTCTTATTAATTCACATGGCTTGATCTCTTATCTACTTGCTGACTCTGAGATTTTATCCCAGTCTTGACTTTTATTCAGTACTTTAAATCCACATTTCCTATGCCTGCAGGACATGTAGAAAATAATTTTCTGGAGACGTTGTAAGGAAAGAGTTTCTTTAATAATAAAACTCTGAGAATTCAGGTTGAGAAAGGAGGGAGCCCTGGTGGGAGGAGGAGGAAGACCGTACACGCCCTTCGTGACTCCCCTGATCCTATGAGACACATGAGGCAATGACAGCATTTTGTGCCATGTCTTAAAGATGTTGTGTTCTGTCACTTGCTTATGTTTTTCACTCATGCTGATTCCTTTACTTGAGGAACTGTTATCCTTATTCTCTGGAAAATCCTAACTCATCCTTCAAGATTCAGCCCATAACATCACCTCCTCTGTGATGCTTATCTTGACCTCCACCTGGTGAAGTTAATTACTTTTCCTTTGGATTTTCATTGTACTTAAGGCAAACCTTAGTTATGAATTACGATTTTTATATGAACGCCAGAGTGTCTCTAGGGAAGACACTGTCATTTCTATCTCAGTTTCTTCATGGCCCAACATAATCCTGGCAGTAGTCATTGAAATCATTCACTAAAAATATGTAATGAGCTTTAGAGATCATCATACTAAATGAAATAAGTCAGAGAAAGACATGAGGAGGGGTGAACTGGTTCCTTAAATGGGGTTAGGGTAGAGGCAGATCCATGGGTCAGGCAGGAGGGGTTGCTTAGGTGGTCTTCCCACCTCTTGGTGGTGCTGTGTGCAGGGATCGTGCACAGTACCCTGCTTTTGCTCCCAGCACCTCAGAAATAACAGTAGGTTTGTGCCCTTTTTGTATCTTATTGTTCATAATAGCCCCAACTATGCATGCATGCAGTTATTTTTAGTCCCTTATTATTTCTTTGTGTTCTCTTGCTCCAGGAGATGTTTGTCCAGATGCAAGCCCTCCAGTAAAGGGTCCCAGGACCCAGCCTGTCTAATACATATCAGGCTCATCATTTTACTTAACCTAATATTTATAACCTACTATTTGCCGGACCTTTAAATTTGTTGAATTGATATGAATCTATAAAAAATGTTTCTGAATAGAATTGAGTGTTGGATTGACTTTTTTAGAATCAAGATGAGTTATGATCAAACATTTGAACATTCAGTAATTCAAGAAGATCACATATATGCACGTGCATGTAGAAGCATATATAAATGTAAATGTATGTATGATGATTATTTTCAGCTTTCTGGACAATTGTTTTTTGAATGTTTCCTCTTCCATAATACTGAGTTCTTTTTTAAAAAAATTAATTAATTAATTAATTTTGGCTGCGTCGGGTCTTCGTTGCTGTGCGGGCTTTCTCTAGTTGCGGCGAGTGGGGGCTACTCTTAGTTGCAGTGCATGGGCTTCTCATTGCGGTGGCTTCTCTTGTTGCGGAGCACGGGCTCTGGGTGCACAGGCTTCAGTAGTTGCGGCTCACGGGCTCTAGGCACGTGGGCTCAGTAGTTGTGGCGCGCGGGCTTAGTTGCTCCATGGCATGTGGGATCTTCCCGGAACAGGGCTCAAACCTGTGTCCTCTGCATCGGCAGGAGGATTCTTAACCACTGCGCCACCAGGGAAGTCCCTCTTCCATACTACTAAGTTCTTAATCATCAGTTAGATTTTTACCTCTTATATAATACCTAGAGTGAACTACTTTGATTTCAGCTCCAATAATCTTCCTGTACCCTCAGATGGAATTAGTTGCAGGCTGTCTCTCCCTGATGCTGTGCAAGTAAACCTTGCTTAGCTCAAATTAGCAAAGTCATGATTAAGTAAGTCATAAGAGGCAACATCTAGTCTGTCTTGCTGTGGTACTGCTATGACCTATGCCAGTTCATATAATGGTGATGCTTTGGTTTTGTGATCACACTTTATACATTTCTTCTGTGATAAGTGGGCCTCCAGTGGGCTCTTTGGCTTGGGATTTTGCCTATGAACTATATAGTCCAGCCCCAGGGTCCTACTTTTAGTTTTGTCTCCTTCCTTACCCACTACCCTGCTTCCGTGTCTGCATGTGTTCCGCCCTCAGAGACACTACTACCCTGCTCTCTCTCCCTTCCTGAATTTACTACCGCTCTGGGCAGCAACTAGATGTTGCTTTGCTGTGTCAGCCTTACTCTTTTGTTTGCGTCTCATCTTAATTTTTCTGGCTTTACCATCATACACGGCCTCAGCCATGGGTTTCTGCTCTGACAATCTCATTTTCTGTAATTCCCTGCTGTTTCCCCAGTCCTTCACATGTACACCCTCACCACAGCTTCTTATTATTCATTATTGTCCTATGCTGTCTGTCCATCAGTTTCATCTTGATCTTTCAAAACAGCCAAACTTGGCTGTTTTCCAGGCTCAGGCAGATCAACTTAGCTTTCACTAGCACCCCAGGCTAGTGATGTTGGACCTACAAGTTTCCACTGGCTCTTTCTGCTTCAAAAACATGCATGCTCTGCCTCTGTGCTTTAAAAAAAAAAAAAAAAAAAAAGCTTCTCATAGTAAGCTGAATACTAAACTAACTTGATCAAAGAGGTAAATTATCAAGCATAAAAAGACTTACAAGAGCATACTTGTGATTAATTTATCTCCTCCTCAGCAGGGGAGGCAAAAGTCAACAAGAACAAAAAGCAAAAGGAATATTGATATGTTTGGGTTATATTGGGTAATTAAAAAAAAACTTGTGTATTAAAAAATTGTATCATAAATTGACTCAAAACACAAGTCACAGAATGAGAAAATATTTGTAACAGGTAACAAACATTAATATCCTAAACTCTGAGGAGTGTCTAATGCATTAAAAATATGCCAAGAACTTAATTAATAAATGGATATCAAGATAAATGTGCAGAAGAGTGAATGCATATGCTACTAAATACATGAAATGTGCAAGCTCATTTTAATTAAATCAAAACAAAATAGAGTTATTATGGTTTGTGAAAATTTTAAATATATTCAGTCAATTGTGGATGTCTGGACTGAGGAACACTTACATACGTTTTCCTGGTGGAAACATAAAAGTACACTGACTCTTTGCTGTTTCTTTTAAAGTATTATTATTATTTAATTTTGCATCCAATATAGTTCACTTTTATTCGATAAATGAATTCTAAATTTATTTTATGAATTTTGTCATGTGTATGGATTCTGGTAACTACCACCGCTGATAGGATTTACAGTCAAGCTTTCTGATCCCCTTCCCAGACCTTGGCAAATGCTGGCCTGTTATCTGGCTCAATAGTTTTGTAATTTTGAGAATGCCATTTAAATGGAATTGCACAGCAGGCAAACTTTGAGATTGGCTTCTATCACTTAGCATAAAGGGTTTGAGATGCATGGAGTCGTGTGTATATCAATAGTTTATTCCCTTGCATTGCAGAGGAGTATTGCATTGCATGGATGTATCACAGTTTGCTTATTCACTCACAGATTGAGGGGCATTTAGGTCATTTCCAGTTTGGGGTGATTATGAATAATGCAGTTTGTGGTGGGCGGATCCATGCTCTGTATAATCCCTTTCCCTTGAGTGGGCAGGACCTGGACCTATAACTTGCTTCTACCCAATAGAATATGACAAAAGTGATGTGATATCACTCTCCTAATTAGTTTATATTATGTGACAAAGGGCAATTACATTCTCGGGACATAATTCGTTAGTCCCTAATCATTCACCTTTAAGCTGGCAGTTGCTAAACTTTGTCAGTAGATGGCGCTGCAAGACGTTCCAGAAGGAAGAGGCCATCCTCATTGGTTCAGATTTGGCTTCTTCACCAGACTTCTGGAGAGTACACTTTTTTCTCCACTGCCCAGCCTCTTTGCTTTTCTTCAGTGTGAGGGTGCCCACAGGTCACAAGTTTCTCTAGCATCTGGCTGCAGCTCTCAATTCGGACAGAGGCAGCATGAGATGTGGGGCTGCCCCCAGCTTGTGCAGAAGTGCTGCTTCCCTGCATCCTTTCCTGCTCCCTGCCTGCGGGCCCATGGGGCTGGCCACCACCCGTTGGCATGCAGCCGTACATCTTTCAATGAGGTCCGAACCCCCTTCTCAGTTTGTCCTTCCTCAGCGTGCGATCCATCTTTATACTTAATCTCCTATCATCACTTAATGTTTGTTTATGTTAAATGTCCCCTGTTTAAACTTTGTGGGGTTTTGTCTCCTGATTGGGTCCAGGCAGATACAGGTAATAACCTACTCCCTCTACTTCTTAAGAACCGCCTTGTTGCTGATTTTCTACTGAAGTTACTAGAAGGATTCCATCAAAGGGCAGAACTTGCATCAGCATGCACTACTAAGGACGAGAGTGCTACCATATGCTGGAACGTCCAGGGACACTTTATTAGCTGTGATGCAGAACCAGATTGGAGGAAGGCACTTAGGGTCAAAGAGCGCGACTAGACAGAGCAGTGCCTCCTCATGGGAAGCAGAGAAGTTTCTGGCAAACTCTCAGGACCTTGCCAGCAACATCTGCAGAGGGGCTAGGTGACAACACATTACTTACATGCTGTACAGCCTTGCCTGAACGTAAAGTTGTATACAGAAAGGCTATAAAACAGAACAAAAAGATGCAAACAAAAATCTGACCCTCAGTCTAACACCTTTAGCAAACACAAGAAGGAAGAAAACAAAGCCTGCACAGTTGGTGTTTTCCTTTCAGGACTTTCTGTAGGGCTGCCATCCCCTTGCCTTCAGGTGGCTGAATCACTGTTGAGATGATAGAAAATTTACAGCAACTGAACGTGTGAGAGGCCAAAAGTAACAGGAGCCCAAAGGACACTGAGATCGGTAAATGGGGACTTGCTTATTACCTTGTTTCAAGACAAAACCAGGCTGGTAGACATCTCTTCACTCCAGTGATATCAAAATAAAAATCATCGAATGTTGGGGCTAAAGAAAAGGTTCTGCCCATAAAGTGTCACAGCATTGGAGACTGAAAAGTGTTTATTAAAGAAATGGAGACAGAATGTCTTATTACTTGTTTGACACCCAAGTAAAACTGGGTGTAACATGAGCTCTATGAAATAAGATGTCAAAGATGCTATAAAGACTGGAAAAAAATGTAACAGCTTCAACAGTGGTTCTCTTTAAATAGTACGACTATGAAAAATCATTATTTTCAGCCATTAGAGATTTATATTCTACATTTTTCTCCCTAGTGATATATTGATTTCATATGTAAGTAATGATATCGTTTCAGTCATTTAAAGTCATCCATGTCATTGCCTTCTCCTTTATGAGGGAGTCAAAGCACAGAGACACACTGAAAGTATTCCTTCAACATTTCCCCAATCTCAGCCCCTCCCCCAGACTAAATCACCACCAGCACTTTGGGTTGTGTCTTTCAGACCTCTCTCTCTCTCCGGAAGGCCACAAGCCAAACTGATGGTGGTGGTGCAGTGGTGATATTAATTACGTATATAGAATAATTCCATACCTCTAGCCTTAATCCCAGTCTTTTACTGACTGTGTAATAATTTAGGGCAAGTCACTGTTCTCTCCATGCCTCAGTGTTCTCTTCCATAAAATGGAGCCTATAATAGTACCTCAGATATAGGGTTGTTACGAGGATTGGATTAATATAAGTAAATCACCTTGACTAGGGCTTGACGGATAATAGATATTTTGTAATTGTCAGCTGTCATCAGCAGCAGCATCTTCAGTCTCATTCCTTTAACTTTTCCGGTGGCATCAACTATTCACGAATCTGAATTCCTAGTCCTAACACATCTTCTGACATCCCAGGTCAAGTTCCTATTATTGCCTGTCATCATTTAAAAAGTATCCAAATCAATAAATCAAACACATTCCTAATATGAAATTTATCATGTTTCCTAAAAACCTATTCTTTCATTCCTTTTTACTGGGCTGCTTATCATAGTTAAAAGATACTACTTTTTTTCTTTCCACTCATGCTTAAAACTCAACATTGTACTGTCAGCCTAGCTTTCCTTCAAGTTAAATCAGTAGCAAAACCCTTTCAGCTGCATCTTTAAACTATCTTTCCAATCCATTCCTCTTTCTGTTCCTCTGCCAGAACCATTGTCACCCTCCACTAGCTTTGCCCCAGTTTTCACTTGCTCTTCAATCTAGCCGTATCTCAATCAGCTGTCAAATTAACCATGCTTAACAGTAAGTCTTTTCAAAACATTTTTTCACGATTTCCCCTTGTGCATTGAGGGAAGGAAGTTCAAACACCTTATCTCAGCATCCTTCACAGTCTGGTTCTAATGTACTTTCTCAGCCCTCTCTCCTTCCCACTTATTAAACTTGCTCTGTACAAGTTTGATCATAGTCAGTCAGGGCTACTTGCTTCTTTCCTACCCATTCCTTCATCATGAAATGTTTTTTTCTTTTCTCCTAGAATGCCTCCTTTTAGGAGAGTGGTTGAAAGACTTTGGAATTAAATCTTCGTGTTACTAGCTATGTGAATTTGGATACATTTTTAAATAGCTTTGAGCCTTAGAAATTTTATTTGTAAAATGAGGGTGAAATTATCTGTCTCTTAAGGTTGTAGTAACAGTGAAATAAACAAATAAGCAATGTTCTTAGCACAATATTTGAGCCAGAGAGAGTGTTCGTAATATAAATCTTAATCAACTGTTTTTTTGTTTCCTTAGGAAAAACATCCCAGAATATTACCATTCCCTCCCTCAACCCAGACCACTCTACCCCCAGGACTAGAATTAAGTTCCCATTTTCTGTTCTCATAACACTACATTATAGGACTTTTGACACTGAGGCACTCATACTAATTGTATTTCCCTATCTAGAGCTCAGAAGACACAGTTCCTTCCTGTGATGTTCTTTGGAGGATCATTGTATTTGAGATAGGTTAGATATCTAAAAGATTTGTGATAAGCAATAAAGGAAGAATACCTAGGTAAAAGTGCTTTGTATCTTCGTAAGTGCTCTGCAGAAATGATTTATTATTAACTTTGCAGCACCTAGCACAGTGCCCTGCACAGAGTAGCGAAGTGCTCATGGAATTCAAGTGCACATTGAAATCATGTCCTCTGAAGTGTATGTTAGGCCCTGTGTTTATTGTCCATTCTGTGTTATCACTGATCATGGGGCCCTAGTGAAACATGCTGGTTGTCTCTTTTAATTGTACTCTATTTCTGTTCTGTTCTATTCTATATCTACATGCTTGAGCCTCCAGAATAATCACATAAAAAATATGCTCACATGCCTTTTATCTCTGTGTAATAAACTAATTTTTGTTGTTTGATAAAGGGAGGAATGAGATGCAAGAAGAAAGAGGGAACATATCCTCTCAGACTCAAGACTAGTTCGTGGAGCAGGTTTCCCCATTTCAAGCATACAGCAGATTAGAGTGTTTCCTGGGCATCATAAAATCAGAAAGGGTTTAATTATTACCAGCCTTGAAAATAATTTTGGAATTCTCTTCTGTAACTATGTAAGAATATTATAATGTAGATACATTTCCTCATGAGCATTTTTCCTCCTTCCATAAGAAAAAGCCAGTAATCCCTTAGCCTAGACTTCTCTGATAACCATGAAAGTCTTTACTCACTAAACCTATTTTCCAAAATTTCCTTTGTTGACACTTTTAACTCTGAGAGCTGTATGGTTCCAGCCAGAGCTGAATGACAAGTCACCTGTTATAGAAAGCGTCCCTTCCCTGCAGCTGTCCGGTGCTTACTGTGCAGCTGGTGGATTTCTTTTCCCTTTTACCAGCCATTCTTTTCTTTCTTCGCTACACAGGACTGTGATCCTTTGTGATCATGTATGAGTCAGTCATCAGTAGGAACACTCCTAGGATTGAGGGGTTTTCAGAAGTGTCCAAGTGAAAGGTAACAGGGATTCAGAAATGAGGAATGGCTCCGAAGGCTAGCTGCATACTAAAAAGGGACTATGACTTCCTTCCCGGGAAAAGTAGATAGTCATAGTTTGATCAAAAGCATCTTTGTGCTCAAAAGAGAACTTTGATTCTAGCTTCATTGTATGTGGTCCAAATAACAGTGAGAGTAGTCAAACCCAGAGAAGGTGGACAGGAAAAGCAATGCAGAAGAGAAATCCAGATCATTAAGCTGACTTGAGTCAAGATGGGTTTTCTCTTGACATGTGTAAAAGTCTAGATAATTATCTCCATCCTTCAGTTAACTTTTTGAAAGCATACATAACTGTTTATTCTTGATTCTGTCTAGCATTCTTCTATTTAATAGTTTAATATTAATAATCAATAGTAAGGAATATTTAATATTAATATCTCCTATTTATACTTTACATATTAAAATATATAATGCTTACATATGTTATCATATATGTAGATTATTCTATATACATATATATATAAATTATCAGATACCGTATATTTTATCTAAGAAATAGACACAGTTTAATCCACTTGCTTATTAGATATGCTATGCCAGTTATTTTATCATACAATGTGTAGAGAATATCAGAAGGTAAACACCTGTTTACACTGAACAAATATTTACTACCACTGTTTTTTCCTCCAAATTCACCCAGAAATGTCTATGCAGGACAGCACGTCCATAACTGCTCAAAAAATAGCCATAATTGCATTCACTAAATTTCTTGGCATTCTATTAAGCAGCAGCTAGTTTTCATAATCCAGACCATGATGTCAGTTACTGCAAAATTTTATTTTCTTCAGCCTTTTTACATATAGATATACCTGCTTTTAATATTGCATAATTTGTTTATGTAAAGAGATTCCAAGTAAGCTATTTGAGTAATTTGTTATAGAATGCTGTTTCATTCTCAGTGTGAGTTCAGAGTCAGTTCAATATGTAAATTCAATATGAATTCAATATGTAAATTCAAAGTCAGATTAACTGGGTAGTTCAGGCAGGGACTGACTAGACATATGTGATGGATTTTCTATCACATTAAATTTGACTTTTTCCAAAACCAAACACAGATGATCATAAGGTAAATGAATCAAATCAGAACCCATGATATCATTATAAGACTGGCTATGCTCATCTTTCAAATAATTAAAATACTAACTTTCCTAATCTTGGAACTACATATTTAATTATAATAGGACACTTACTAATGTGGCCTTATAAGATATTTCCAGCAAATATTGCCAATATTCAGCTTTTTAATATTCTTTGGCTGTTTAGGCTTATTTCAATCCGTTGCAGTTATTATTCTTATTGATCAATGAATTATCCCATATTTGTCCAGTAGATACCTCTTTAAGTTGACATCTAAGTCTTTATAACCCTAATAGTTTTGATAGCTTTCTTTTCTTTCTGGAATGAAAAGGTATTCCATGCCTACTTTGTACATCTATGACCCCAGACCATTTTTTAAAATTAATTTTGTGATCTTTTATTGATTTGTATAAGTTTATTATATATTAAGGCAAAAATAAAGGTCTTGTTTTTTATTTGAGTGAAAAAAAATGTTTTTTTTTCCATATAGGATTTTTAAAAAAATTTTAGTCATATTATTTATCAGTCTTTCTTTTAAGTCTTCTCAATTTTGTGTCTTATTTTAAAAGGCCTTTCCCTGAATCAAAGGTTATATTCAAAATTTTTGTCTTTTTCTATTCCCTGTATAATCCTATTTCTTATGTTTAAATTGTTGATCAGTCTGGAATTTGACTACAGGGCTATAGGACATGAGGTAGTAATCAAACTTTATTTTTTTCCAGATGGCAGTCCAGTTGTCCAAACACCATTTATTGAATAATCCATCACTTATCCGCAGTGCTTTGAAATACTATCCATATTAATGTGCATTCTTACACCACATTGGCTTCTTATAATATAGAACAAGGTTTTAAAATTCACTGTAGAACAACAAAAACAAAAACAAAATGCTGAATGAAATCAGCATTATGCACCATTGGGTTTGATATAAAATATTTGGTTGCAAACCCTTGGATTTGTAAGAGATCAGTTTTCTTTTCATGTATGGTTATGTCACATATTTATATGTTCTACTTCTTATGGTTTCTCAGTGGCCTTTTATACCCATTCCTTCCTCTGATTGTCACAACAGTCATAGAAGATAGCAGCATAGAATTATCATTTCTTTTTTTACAAATAATGAGTTACAAGTAATTGAGGTAGAAAGACGTTATGGGACTTGAGGAAGAGCAAATCAGAACCTTTCTTGTCTCCACTTTGAATTAACTCTGTGTGAAGCATCCTGACTCTTATTCTAGTTCTTATTCCTGTTCCTCTTCTCCTTCTCCTTCTTCCTCTTCCTTTATTTCTTTTCACTCATTTATGAGAAGAAAGTATCAGAGACTTTATTTCTGCCATTGAAATGATGTATTTGTCTAATATGATTCATTGAAGTTCAGTTAATATATTGATTAATGAAAAAATTTTATCCTATTATATATTACTTGCAGTCACCTGTTCATTTTGGTTTGCCATTTGTTAAATTGACGATTATTATTTTAAATTTTTAGATTTAACTTGTTTAAGCTAAAAAAATAAAAGTTCACCCATGTCTCCTACCCCCCACTCCCTGCTTCTGACAAGCACCAGTTTGTTCTCTGTAGCTCTGAGCTTGTTTTTTGTTTTTTTTTAGATTCCACATATAAGGGAGAGCATATGATACTTGTCTTTCTCTTATTTCACTTAGCATAATGCCCTCAAGGTGCATTCATGTTGTCACAAATGGCAAGATTTCATTCTTTTTTATGACTGAATAATACTATTTTCCACATATATATACCACAATTTTGTTATCCATTCATCTATCAAAGGACAGCTAGGTTGTTGCCATATCTTGGCTGTTGTTAATAATACTGCAGTGAACGTGGGAGTACATATATATTTTTGATTTAGTGTTTTCATTTTCTTTGGATAAATACCCAGAAGTAGGAGGGTGGGAGGGAGGGAGACGCAAGAGGGAAGAGATATGGGAACATATGTATATGTATAACTGATTCACTTTGTTGTAAAGCAGAAACTAACACACCATTGTAAAGCAATTATACTCCAATAAAGATGTTAAAAAAAAATACCCAGAAGTAGAATTGCTGGATGTATGGTAGTTATATTTTTAATTTTTTGAGGAACCTCCGTACTATTTTTCACAGTAGATGCACCAGTTTACATTCCCACCAACAATGCATAAGGGTTCCCTTTGCTCCACATCCTTGCCAAAACTTTTTTCTACACTTTCTGATATTAGCCATTCTAACAGGTATGAGGTGATATCTTATTGTGGTTTTGATTTGCATTTCCCTAGTAATTAATGATGTAGAGAATCTTTTCACATACCTATTAGCCATCATATGTCCTCTTTGGAAGAATGTCTATTCACATCTGCCCATTTTTAAATCAGATTGTTTGTTTTGTTTGTTTTTTTCCTATTGAGTTGTATGAGTTCTTTTATATTCTGGATATATATATAAAATACATAGTCAGATGCTTCTTCTGAATCTGTTTAGATGATCATATGACTTTTATTCCTCATTTTGTTTGTTTTGTTAATGTGGTGCATCACATTGTCTGATTTGCGAATGCTGGAGCTTTCTTGTATTCCTGGAATAAATCCCACTTGATCATGGTGTGTGATCCTTTTAATGTATTGTTGAATTCAATTTGCTAATATTTTGTTGAAGATTTTTGCATCTAAGTTCATCAGTCATATTGGTCTATAATTTACTTTTCTTCTAGCATATTTGTCTGATTTTGGTATCAAGGTAATAATGGCCTCATAAGATGAATTTAGAAGAGTTCCCATCTCTTCTATTTTTTGGAATAGTTTGAGAAGGATTGGTATTAATTCTTTGAATGTTTGGTAGAATTCACCAGTGAAGCCATCTGGTCCTGGACTTTTGTTTGTTGGGAGGTTTTTGATTATGTATTCAATCTCCTTACTAATAATTTGTCTGTTCAGATTTTTTATTTCATGATGATTCAGTCTTGGTAGGTCATATGTTTCTAGGAATTTATCCATTTTTTTCTAGGTTGTCCAATTTGTTGGTGTGTAATTGTTCATAAGTAGTCTCTTATGATCCTTTGTATTTCTGTGGTATCAGCTGTAATATCATTTCTTTCATTTATGATTTTATTTCTTTGAGTCCTTTTTTTTTCTTTTGGTGAGTCTAATTAAAGGTTTGTCAATTTGGTTTCTCTTTTCTCAGAACCAGCTCTTAGTTTCATTGATATTTTTGGTTGTCTTTTTGGTCTCTATTTCATTTATTCCTGCTTTGATCTTTGTTATTTCCTTCCTTCTACTAACTTTGGGTTTTGTTTGTTCTTTTCCTAGTTCCTTGAGGTGTAAAATTAGGTTATTTATTTGAGACTTTTCTCATTTCTTGAGGTAGGCATTTGTCACTGTGAACTTCCCTCGAATATTCCCTGACAATTAGGCTACTTTGCTTAATTTTATGGTGTTTAATAAAAGGAATAGCATGCATCATGCTTCCTAAATTCAATATTGTCTGAATGATTGGAATATAGTAGGCTTCTTAAATGTTTGTTGAACTGCCCAGATGTATATCACCACAATGCAGTGAGAATAATGCTACAAGAGACTCATAACCATGGGAGAAGTTTTGCTTGGTGAAGTCTTGGAGAATATCAGTGAAGTCATTTTTCAATATCATTTTATCATTAGTAGGAGTTAATATTGTAGAGAAAAGGAAGACTCAAATTCTCTTTTCCCAAAGGGAAAGTGTAATCAGAGCTATGGGTGTTATGATGCAGAAAATTTTAAAGATAGCTTATGCTGCTGGAATTTTTATTGGATGGTGGAAATCATAAGGGATAAAGCATGAGGTCAAACCGTGAAGGTCCTAAACTGCCATTCTAGAAGTTAGACTTTATTCAGTAATCATGAGGAAGCACCAAAGATTTTTCAGAGGGACAGTGACATGATTACTTTTAAGAGGATGGTGAGGAAGAGGTAAGAAGCAAGGTTGATGCTGTTTTCTAGTAAAAGCAGGCTTCAGGACAACATTCTAATTACAGTTTGAAGAATAGTTGCTTCCAGTATTCTTAGTATACCCTGGCATACATATCCAGTAGACAGAACTATCAGTGTGGAATTTAAGAGAATATTGGTATATGATGAGGGCACTTGGGGTGAGGAATCCTGAAGTAATAATTAAAACAAAAGAGAGGGAAAGATGATTTTGCCATCAAATAAAGGTTAAAGCAAATATTTATTTAAAAATTCAGCACAAGACATTTGAGTTAGAATTTTACTTAGCTGTAGTATAAGCTTTTAAAAAATTTTAGTAGCCTCTGCAAGCTATTCCGATAATATTTAAGGAAATAAAACATTTGAACATATAATTTAAAAAATACATTAAATAATAATAAAATACTTTTCTTCTTTAAAAAAATCTTAATATACATTTTTGAACCTTGATTATACATTAAGTACCTTATAGAGGACTCATCCATGCCTAGCAACACAAATATATCCATCCTCTCCTTTATAATGGCAAGTAGGGTAATACTGTAAAATAATGTGGAACTAGAAGACACTCTTGGAGACTAGCAAACCCTCATTCTACCTGTGATTCCTCACCTGTAAAGAGAAAGTAATATTGTGAACAATATTATTGACCCTGTCTTACTTTACAGACTTATTTTGAGGATGAAACAAGATAACATATGCAAGAATACTTCCTAAATTTTAAAGTATTATACAAATATAATGTATCATTTTTGGAGAAAAATGTAAAAAAAGAAAAAAGCAATTAAAATGCAAAACTATTAGCCTTGAAGTCAAAACATTTACTTACAACTTCACTCCCTTTTTGCATTTTTTTCCACTTTGTTTATTTAGCCTTTGGGAAATGTTTCACATATTCTTTAATAAATGATTTTTTTGCTTGGCAGAAGAAAGGGAAAAAATAAATGATACAGTGAATCACATTCAAAATTAATTTGTGATACAGACAATTGAATAGCTTTTTTTGTGTGTGAAGAATTAAAGTGCATATTATGGTTATTTATTCTAGGCATTTTTATACCCAAGCCACCTTTGTTGATAGACACAGGGCTGTGAGCCCGTGTATTTTACTTTTTTCCTGTTAGAAATAGCTAATAAAATAAGTGATTACTTGTTTTATCCTGTTGTATTTGTAATGTTCCAATTTACTTTTGACATCTTTCAGAATATCTCAGTGGTACTGAGGGCAAGAATAGTATTAGTTCACAAAGCTGATTTATTAATGGGAAGCTCATTTCATTTAATAGGCATCATGTTTAACAACTCACGCCTATTGACAGTAGCTTACAGCAGGCTTTCTGGGTTTTGAGGGCTCTCCTCAAGACCTAAATGAGAAAATTCTTCTGGGAAGATGTACCATTTATTCTTTACAAACGTTTTTCGGAAGAGCACATGCACCTCCTCACATACGTGAGCTAGATGTCCTGCTTTTTCTCAAGCACATGCGGATCTATTGAAAAACGTCTCTGTGTCACACTGAAACAGAAAGTGCAGCCCACATTGTTAATACTAGCGATGTCTTGTAAATTTAAGCCACATTACTCAGGCAGAAATTCCAGCTGTTAAAACACAGATAATGGAAAACTAGTCTAAGTAGTGACCAACATTCTCAAAAGGGTTAAACACCAGCATTACACATTACTTGAACCATAAACTCGATTGCTTTGGGGTCATTGACAAGGTCATTATGACTCAAGTTTTCTGGTTGGTTTGGTTGCTGAATTCTACTTCATGGAAGAAAATTATATTACTTGCTTTTTAGTATTTTATTGGATTGTGCACTAAATTAAACACTGCATTTAAGACCACAGTGAACTCTCCAAATAATGTGAAAAACTTCATTCTTAAATTTGTAGTTAGTTTTGAAGTTAGCTTGACCTATGCAAAACAAAGCAATAAAAGTTTGGAATTTGCCTGTTTTCTATCATCATATCAATACTATTCTGTGTATGGTAAATTTTCTTCCTTTAAAATTTCTACATCTCAGCTGTATACAGTTGCAAAAATAACATATTCAATCCTGAGGAATTAAGATGACTTGGATCAGTGTATTTTTTTGTCATATGCAGCTTAACAAGACAAAGGAAGCCTCTGCTTTAAAATCATGGCACAAAAGACCAATTAGTATGTTAAAAACTAGTGTCAAGTTGGTTGTTTGATAAAAATTAAGAACTCAGTCTTTATTGCCCATTCAGTTTTGAAATTTCCTGACAATACACAACAGTGTCAAGAGAATACTTTTTCCTCATTAAAAAAAAAAAAAAAAAAAAAAGTCATGCGGGAAAGGGAAGCCTTAACTAACAAATAAGTGTACGTCCATGTCACACCTCGATATTACTTCAGATTACATGCTGTCATTAATAAGGTCTTTGGGGATAAAATAAGTCATCTCTATAATTCTTCAGTATTTGATTTTCTTTTTAACGACTGCCATGTGATATTATGTTCTATTCATCCTAACCGTTAATATATCAAACCTCGCAAGAGTTCATCATAAATTGTCAAAGTGTCTATGAAAATATATTATCTTCAATAAATAGCTGGGGAAATTAAGAACACATTTATTTTTCCTTTAGTTGTTACTAAAGCCAATGGCAATCAAAGTATAGAAAAAATAGAACTGTGATATTGCTGTATGGGTAGCCCCAGCAAAGCATGTACAACAAAGAATAGCATAATAACTTGTACATGTTGTCTAGTTTTAAATCAACATACCTATCCACAGCTCTGTTTTGTGAGTTGTTTTAGATCTGTGAGAAAGTAGGCAAAGACCACACAACAAAGGAGATAAAACTATTTATTCGAACAATAAAAACAGCTGTGCATTTATTATATATCAGGTATTTTATTTGATACAGGGGATCAAAGATAAATGTCACATAGGCAGTTTCCTCAAGGAAGCCTCACAAACCAGTAGGGAATAGTGTCAAACAGACAGTTATAATACAGAGGAGTAAATGATGTAAAAGGGGGATTTATATGATGCTTCAGGAGGACCCAGAATCCATATTAGGGCAGGCAGATGGGTCAGATCAGGATTCCTAGAAGTGATAAGGTCTGTGCTGAATTTTTAATACTGTGTGGGCATTATTATCCTAAACACTTCAATAAGCCCAAGTAAGATTAAAAAATCTACAAGCAGTCAGAATGGTTGGTACTCAAACTGTAAGAGCAGCATTATGTAAATACCCTAAGGACTTTAGACTTTGTTTTCTGGAGTCTATGGGAAGTCAATGAAAGATTTTAAGTAGGGAGGTGATAAGAGGAAATTCACATTTCAGAAAGAAGTCTTTGGCAGCAGAGTAAAGAATTAGTGGCTGGGGAGACTGCTCAGGAGGCTGGTTAAAATTAAGGTGATAAGTGGTAAAGGATTGAATTAAATAAGTGCCATGGTGCAGGCAACAGCATTGAATATTGCAGATAGATACAGTAAAAAAAAAAAAAAATCTATTGGGGGTAATTTTATGAGAATAATAGAGTCATAAGGCTTGGAGTTTTGTTTGCTACTATGTTTCCTGTTCCAGGGCCAGGACCTGACAAGTGGAAACTGATTTTTTTTTTTCTGAATAACTACATAAATAATGGAAACTGATTTTCTCCATCAAATGTAAGGTGTGAGGCTGTCTACTGAATGTCAAGAGAGATCATGAGTTAGGGTGTTGGAGCACCTAGCTGCTCTTTTGAGCAGCTAATCAAACCATTTTTAGGTTTGATTAGCTTTCACCACAGGCAGATCTTTTGTTTTTACCATGTCATAGGTAAAAAGGACATAACCAGGGAAACATACATTCCTTGGAAATTTTGAGGGCTGAGCTAAAAAGCACTGGTTGTTAGTGATTGCTTTATATTTTTGAATGGTTTGCTTTAGCATCATCACTATCCTAGGTTTAGAAATGGCGAAGGTAGACATGTGGATAAGAGAATAAGGGGCAAAGTGAGGGCTGACTAAGGGGGAGAAGATGGGAAGGGACCTTTGTATTTTGAAAAAAATAAAAGGGTCTCAACTCTGGAGGTTTTGTATTGGGTCAAAAATATTTATAATTTTATGATTAATCATGTAAAAGAGCTGGAAGTGTGAGAAGCTGTGTGGAACAATATCCTCATAGGAGCTACATTCATTTTTTAAGGCTGCTGTAACAAATTACCACCAATTTAGTGGCTTAGAATGAAACAAATGTTTTATCTAATAATTCTGTAGGTGAGAAGTCTAAAATGATTCTCACTGGAATAAAATCAAGATGTCAATAGGAATGCATTCCTTCCAGAAGATCTCGGGGAAGAATCCATGTCATTCTTTTTTCCAGCTTCTAGAGAACCACCCACATTCCTTGGCTCATGGCCCCATTCTTCCATCATCAGAGCCAGCAATGAATGGCGGGTCTAGTCTTACCCACACTGCATTGCTTTGGTTGATTCTTGGCTGTCATCATCACATCTTCTCTGGCTATTTTTAGGACTCGTGTGATTACATTGGGCTCACCTAGATAATTCAGGGTAATATCCCCATCTGAATGTCCTTAATCACGTCTGAAAAGTCCCTTTTGCTATGCAAAGTGAGTTATTCATAGGTTCCAGGCGTTAGGACATGAACATTTTTTTTTTATTTTTTATTTTTGCGGTACGCGGGCCTCACTGTTGTGGCCTCTCCCTTCGCGGAGCACAGGCTCCGGACGCGCAGGCCCAGTGGCCATGGCTCACGGGCCCAGTCGCTCCGCGGCATGTGGGATCTTCCCGGACCGGGGCACGAACCCGTGTCCCCTGCATCGGCAGGCGGACTCTCAACCACTGCGCCACCAGGGAAGCCCAGGACATGAACATTTTGAGGCTCCATAATTATGCCTAGTATGGGAGCTATGACTCAATTAAGGCAAGGAGGTATTGAAGCCTGTTGTAAATTGAGTGTGGTTTTAGGGATTCACTTACCATGAAATAAGGATTTCAAAAGGCATGGTAGAAAGGTTTTAGAGAAGAAATAAAATTAGATCAGAAACATGGTTGTAGTAGTCAGTCATCTTATCTCCAATAGAAGTTGCCTTTCTGACCTTGTTTATCTTTCATGATTTGTTCAGTGGAAATATCATACTTGTTATCAACAAAGATTGATGGGTTAAAAAGAGGAGTTTTGAGTACATTCGTAAAAGAGGCAGACTTGGGCTTCCCTGGTGGCACAGTGGTTAAGAATCCACCTGCCAATGCAGGGGACATGGGTTCAAGCCCTAGTCCGGGAAGATCCCACATGCCGTGGAGCAACTGAGTCCGCGAGCCACAACTACTGAAGCCCGTGCACCTAGAGCCGGTGCTCTGCAACAAAGAGAAGCTACCGCAGTGAGAAGGCCGCACACAGCAACGAAGACCTAATGCAGCCCAAAATAAACAATTTTTTTTTAAAAAAAGAGGCAAACCATTTTTAGGTTTGATTAGCTTTCACCACAGGCAGATCTTTTGTTTTTTATTTATTTTTTATTTTTTTTTAGATCTTTTGTTTTTACCATGTCATAAAACATTGATTAGGTGTAAGATAACTTTATCTTCTTACTTTTTCTGGCCTTGCTTCTTTTGTTTAACTTCTCTAAGTGTCATCTAATTATGTGTTAAGGTTTTGACTGCACATAATGTGCTCAGATAAAATTTATTGAGGCCACTCACTGATTTATCACAGGAAAATGAACAGTTGTGATAAAGCTATACCTTGTATCAGCAAACGAGGCTGAGTTCAAAATAATAGGAATATAAAGTTACGTGTAATCATAGCCATACTTAGACTCTCAAGTCACTCACGTAAAAAATGTCAACCATTTACTGGCTTTTATTATCAAATGTTATTTTAGTCATAACATCATAATAGCCTTTACTAAAAACCAGGCAACATATTTTTGTTAACAATTTCATTTAACTTAGTAATTCAGAAATAAAGTAAAAAGCAGGGAGACAATATTACTGTTTTTAAGGCATCCAGTGATTTAAATAAGGAATATTGACAGCACCTATATTATACTTCTGCAGAAAGGTATGTTCTGATTAATAAAAATAAATATAGAGCTTCTTGTTCTATGTAGTGACATTTTAATTTAATAATGGAAATGGTCATTTAAGAACTAGTCAGGTTTGGGAACAGGGTCAAAGAAGACTATGTGAAATGATGAGATACAATTTATAGAACTTTCAAGCGTTCAGAGCACCTCTTCATTATTTTGTTAGAAATAGCGTAGTCTTCAAATTTAAGAAGTACATAGCACAATTTACAATCCAGCTTAACATTGTCATCCATTTTGGTATTATCTGACTTCTGCAGTATTATTAACCAAGGGTTATGTATGCATGAAATGATTGTATCCTCTACAGATTTGGACCTTTCTTCTTTTTATAAAGATAATGGTGCTTGTCTAAAGCAGGGATGTTCTAATAGTTTATCTTTTTTTTAATCATTAGTGGGCTGAAAACCTGCAAATTGCAGAATACACGTATTTTTTCCAGCTTTATTGAGTTCTAATTGAAAAATAAAATTGTAAGATATTTAAAGTGTACATCGTGATAATTTGATATAAGTGTACATTGAGAACACATGCATTTAAAAAATTAAAATGATAGGTATGTCTATCCTTTAAGCTATTCAAAAATGTGGATTTTTAATCCTGATGTGAAAAGCAGGCAAAAAGGCTTAATTTATTCATTATTTCAAAAGACTATTTGTTGAGGCAGTTTTAGCCATTAATCGAATTAATGAGAGAGAGATATTTGAAGTCTTCTGGAGAAAGGTGGGAAGGGTTCAGTCAAGGTACATCTGAGTCTGGACTTGAGGCATAGATCTCTGAGAATATATAAGTACTTAGTATTCAGTATTCAGTTGTCAAATTTGAAGTTTCATGAAAGAGTTCATCCTTTTACAGACTCAAACAGATTTTACATATTGCACAGAGTTGTGCTTCATACATCCTGGGTTCCACTTATTGGTTCTCAAAGTGTTAGGGTTATAGGCTTTTGTGAATATAGTTTCCAGTTGATTCAATTTACTTCTCTTGAAAGTTGGAGACACTGCTCTGTCCGATACTTGATATCTCAGAAAAATGCTGAAATTCACAAATCAACAGTACTAGCCTTACGAACCTAGATCATGATTTATATTTACAAAAACCTGTGACTTTTCTAAGAAATTGTAACTTCATTTCCTTCATCTAACTTTGTGGTTCTTCAAAATCTGAGATTCTCTTGGTCTTAGCATTCTTACAGTTTGCATTTTCTGTTTCACCCACTTGACAGTTTAAATTTAAATGAATATATTATATTCCTTGAATCAATAAGCAATATACTTGTTTTTCTCTTGAAGTTTCAATTTTAGTGTTTACGGTTTCTAATTATATCTGTTAGATAAATCAACTTCATCCATCATTAGAGACAAAAAGTTGAGTATCACAGAATGTTGAAGCTATCAAAAGTCTTGATTTAGAAAATAGTTCAGTATATTTCTTCAACTGCTTTCTATGAGCAAACATTTGGACATTTGATTGTATTAGAGCAAGTATAGTATGTATACCCTACCTATTTTTACCGAATATTTTATAAAGCGACAGTGACTAAAGGGGTAAACAAGTATTTCATTCATAGACTTGATCATCTCCTCCTCCATGCAGCACTATGGATATGTTTGGCAAATTTCGATGAAACCCTTTCTGCTTAAGTATTAGCTGGGTAGACCAGTCATTCTAGCTCATTTCAACAAACATTTTCTTTTCGTGTCATTGCAAATCTGTTGTCTGTGGGAAGCGAACACAAAAATGTTTCAAATTATTTACTGGCATTGTTTCAAATTATTTACTGGCATTCTTTCTCTGTACTGATTCGTGTGAAGTGTATAAATAAAGTTTTTTTTTTCTGCCTTAAAATATCAGTTTAGCCACAGCTCTGGATTCAGAGGCCACATTTGTTCTCTAGGCTATGGTTCAGTTCCAAGAACAAGACTGGAGTTTTATAAGAGTCAGGTGAACTCTGCACTTACCAGAAAGGTCTTGAAATGGCAGGATCAAAATGGTGATTTTAGAATATCACAGAGAGAAAGAGGAATGTGTGTTGGATAAGAATGGCAAGAAAAGGATGGCATAGATAATGTGGGGTAAATAGGCTGTCTAGGAAAGTCAAGATCAAGTTCTAGAAAAGTGCATGCAACCCTTAGAGGTTCCTCAGGACTTTGGATTGTTTACAGGTTCATTATTCACAGGTGGGCGGGACTACTTACAGATGCCACAGTGGGCAGTATTGACAATATTCTATTGCAAAGTGGGGTTTTTTTTTCAACAAAATTTTCTATATTGATTTTTATTGTCACTTTTCCAGGCTACTTTTTTTTTTTTAACTGAAACCATTTATAACACACTTAATGGAGATTACTTGTAAAAATATCCATTAATGAGAATTTTGCAACCTGGGAACATTCCGAAAAAGTTCTGTGGTTATGTGATTGCAATAGGAACCAATAAAGTAGTAGTTTTTCATGGAAATGTTTATTTTCAAAATCTCATTTGTGCGAATCCATACTGAAATATTGTTCATAATATGGCATAAACTTCTACATGTATATCCCAGTAATTATTTATGCAGTAATCATTCTCTAAATTATTAAATATTAGATGTCTATACAAAGAATATGTGATGAAGAATAAAAGTGATTGGAAATAAATATTCCAAATTATTGATAGAAACTTTTATCATTTTCTTTTAGAGATTATTCAAAAAATCAATAATGGCCTTTGTGGAATAAATGCCTATTTCCATGTTTATCAGAGTCTCCTTTTTACTAACCTTTTGCTTTTTTTTTTCAGCAAGTCTCCATTCATTTGGAATATTTAACTGACACATCTCAGAATAACTAATACTGGCTGATCAAGTGATAAAAACTGCAAATTTCTTTCATTTCAGCACCTGCATCCTTTTTGAGAGAAGTGAGAAAACCCACATGGGCCTGAAAACCCACGTGTTTATTTATAAAATCCAGTTTGTTCCTAAATAACTTGATGTTTCTCACTGGTGCCCTATTTACAATACCTGTTTTGTAAATAATCAAGGTTGAATGTATTTTTTCTGAGAAATTAAATTCTTATTAAAGTTGGCAAATACATAATGGCTTTTCTGGTTTTCTTTAAAGGATCCCCTTTTTCACCTGGAATCGCACAGATCTGAGAGAGGAAGGGGCAGATGTCCTTTTGATGCCAGCTCCTCATTCATCTCCACTTTAATTGGTAATTATCATGGCTGCAGACATCAGGTGGTAGTCATATTGATTTTGAAACTTCAGGCAGATTCTTTGGTGTTTCTTCATATACATTGCTGTGTCATATCTATTTATTGGTGCTGAGAGCATGGATATTAAATTTCAAGCCATGCTTACCTGAGCCAATTTTACTCTAAAATAAGTGCAGCTGCTATGAAGTATGGATGTCTCATCCAGAAAACACAAATTGTCCCTTAATACCTGATAGAAGGTATTTTGTATTATGTCATTTATTGGTCACAAAATGCAATTATGTAAATACTTTATAAAAATGTAGCTAGAGAAACTAAACTATTTTAACATATGTTAATTCTTTATGTATTAATTACTCTGTGACTTTAAGGGAACTTCTAATATTCTCTTCTTGGTGCCTTTCTCTGTGTCAGTAGAATTCAGCAGAGAGTCATCTCAATTTGGAACTTCAAAGTCATTTATTTAAATTCCTGTTAATTTAAAATGTAAGCTGTAGAGGTTGACTGGCTCAAACTATGTCCACGTTGGAATAATAGAATAAGCTGGCCATGTCTGATCTGGATTTCAATTAAATTAGACGAGATACATGAAAATCTCAGAAAAATACTTTTTCTTTAATACAGTTTGGTATTGAAAATGGCACACCCTTATCAAATGCTCCAGCACTGCTGTGGTACAGACAGCTGATGGAGTTGCCAAGTATAAAAGTGAAGAGAGCAATCCCTGACACCTCACATAGGTGCTGTTAGGAATCATTCTGTTTTCTCAGTGTTGAGAGGTTCTGATGGATATATGGTACAGATGTACAAGCCTCTGTTTTTACCTTTGCAGCACTTAGAGTTATCTGCTAATATTGGGTCATCCTGTTTACAGAAAATGAAAACATGTAACATAACATGTAGAGATTTCCTATCCTAATTAAGTGGGTGAAACTTAAAACTCCCCACTCATGAGTAATCAACATATCTTATGCTGGATTTAGAGTTGATGCAGATGTTCCTGTATATTCTAGAGGCAACACGTTCCCTGAACTTTTTCCAGACAGTTGATTCTGATGAGCCTTCCATCCCAGTCCCCAGAGTACCCCGTCGCAGTAATGGTACTCAGGTCCAAATAAGTAGAGCTTTTATATATACGTATATTTATTTGTAGAACAAAAATCTTACGTTAGCTCTAAATAGTAGGGAAAGTTTGATTTACTTCAGCTTCATAATTTGAAAGTGCTTTAAGATGAGAATTTCACGTAGTGATTAGTTCTTTAGGAGCTTGAATTAAGAGATACTTTTAAAGAATATAAGATTTTAAAGAAAATACTATGATATCCTGAGTTCCTCTACTCAACTCGTGTATGTGTGTGTGTAAACACAATATGAGGAGGGGAGATTTTAAATATGGGAATTGAGTTGCTTAAGTCAGTTTGGACTTAGTAGGAATCAAAACCTTAAGAATGCCACTTTTGGAGAATGCTAGATTCATAAATGTTAGAAATTCGTGGTAGATTGGCAGCATATGAGTTAAAATACATGCATTTGATAGACGCATACAATTTTTTTCTAATGTTTTTAGTGATTTTTTTTTTTTTTTTTTTTGCGGTACGCGGGCCTCTCACTGTTGTGGCCTCTCCCGTTGCGGAGCACAGGCTCTGGACGCGCAGGCTCAGCGGCCATGGCTCACGGGCCCAGCCGCTGCGCGGCATGTGGGATCTTCGCGGACCGGGGCACGAACCCGTGTCCGCTGCATTGGCAGGCGGATTCTCACCCACTGCGCCACCAGGGAAGCCCTAGTGACTTTTGTAACTTCATAGGTTTAAGGTTTGAATATGTCTGGAAGAAAGAGACTGTCTTATCATCTTTCTTTTACCATACAATACATTGCACAGAAAAGGCCTCCTACAAATATCGACTGAATGAAATACTCACTGAACTTCCTAAACAAACCAAAAATAAATTTGGTGATAGTATTCACAAGAATATTATAAAAGGTATTGAAAGTCAAAAATTGCACAGTAAATGCTACTTCTCTAGTAAAATCCTAAGATTGGAAGAGAACACCATTTATTTTTGACATTTCTTTTAATGGTTAAAAGTAATTTTTTTTTAGCCACTCACCACTCAGCCTCCTTGGAGCTTGTTTTTGCATGAAACCAGGAATTTGAAACTGAATTTTTTTAAGAGGGGAAATATTACTGGAGGGACATTTCCAAGTGAATTTCATTGAACTTCCAAATCGAATTACACTATGCTAAAATGTGAAGTGCTTGCCATCTGGGTGACTGTTTCGCTTATTCAGAAAAGAAATCAAATCATAAGAGCCCTCCAAGCTAAACACAAAAGTTATAGAATAATCCCTGCAAAGAGAAGAAATAAAAATATAATTCTTCTCATTTATCCAGTAGCTTTCATCCCAAAGTACCTCTGAGAGATCATTCACTTACTGTGGATATGCAGCAGCCACTGGGATGGAAATCTGATAACCTATGTGAGCCAGCAACTCTTTAAAAGACAGGAAGTAGAAATAATTCACCCAATTGAAAAAGCAGCAGGAATTTGGACTGGAAAAAATGGAGCTACCTGAGTTGGAATTTGGCAGGCTTGGTGCAGCTTACTCTGACAGGAAAAGAATGCATTAATGTGGTATTTTATGACCGCACATGTTCTCTGCCGATGGGTTAGGACAGGACTCCAGCAAAAAGGTGACCATCTTTAGACCATTTCTGCTTCTTTGTTTCTTTGTTAATTATAGGTCACACTTAACTTTTAATACCTGTTCACATTAAGATTCACTTTCATCATTTAAAAAAAAAAAAAACCCCTCAAATTTGTAACAATACTCATAAAACTAACAAGGCCCCCAAAGAAAAAAACATGCTCACAAATCTGAGAATTTCTTATAATATCTTAACTTTAGATACAAGTTTCATTTTATTTAACTTAAATTCTGTTGACTTAAGATCACATGGAGTAAAAGCTTACTGAAAAACTAAGTAAGGAATAAATATTATTTGTTAGGTGAAAGACAGGTTAATTAACACTTTATTAAATTTATAGTCTAATTTAGAATGGAAATGATAGTAACTGGCAATGATTCTGAGTGAAACAAGATTTAAGGAGTAAAACAAGCTCTTTATTGAGCTCTGTTCTATATGTTCAAAAGCTAATCAAAATGAAATCATACATTAATTAGGTTTTCTCTTTAAATGTCACTTTGTATTAACAGAATTTACCTTGGTGGTGTATAAGTTCATATCACAGGTGCAATATTTCTATATGTTTAACCACACTTTACCTCTATGGTGATTACTAATATTACATTTAAAGTGGTCTTAAATAACTGGTTGAAGAAGGCAAGACATTATAATCGGGTTTTAAAAACAGTTTTTTGAAACAATAAATTACTTAGTAAAATGAATTGCTGCATTACTTGTCTGTACCTTTCAAGTCAACGAAAGATACTTCGGACTTATCTTGCCACTAAAAATTATTAGGTTTGGTGGCCGGCCAAATAAAAATTCAGGAAATATTTTCTTTATGTCATATGTCATTTTGGTGAGGAAGGAAAAGTATTAGCTGACTTTTTTGTATCAGTTTACATTTGATATAATATTACAGTATTCTTTTTATTAAGTTGATAACACCTTCAGTAACTTTGGGATTTCTTTGATACTTTGTCGACTCAATTCTATTGCTACCATTTTAAAACGTTTCATTCTGACCCAGACTTTTATTACCAGTTCTAGGTGTAATTTAATACATACCATACCTGAAGTACCTAAGGTATGCTAATGTACATGTTACTAGTGTTTAGGGGAAAACCACTCTGATTTGTCAGGTACCTTTTCACACTTTGCTTTTGAAAGTGCTAACTTTGTTGTTAGAATTTTTAGGATACTTTCAAGTTAAAGACTTACTGAATTTTATATCAAAAAATTACCATGAATGAGGTATTTCATGGTCACCAAAATTTTCTTTCTGCGCTTTTCATGTCTTATGTTACATTTTACAGCAAATAAAACTACAAAAGTTTACAGCTGCTGAAATTTTCTTCCTGCGCTTTTATTCATCATAATGAGACCTTTGTGAATATATCCCCTCATTACAAATTCTGTGAATTAAAGGTCAGTGTCAACTGAATGAAAGGGAAAATTTAAGTGATTATCTCAAGCTCTTAATACCATTAAAACTTTTTTTACAAATAAATGTTTCTATTTTATTAACTATATATTCAAGGCAGAATTACAAATGAATAGTTCTGGCACAAAATAGGACTTCATAAATATTAGAAAAATAAATGAAATCATCGAAATGAAGGTAAAATGTATGTCTTTGCAATTACAACCTCTATAAACATAAGTGAATGTGCTGGCTCGTTTCTTGAATTCGTCCCAACTGTGTAGAAACTTATTCCTTTAGCATGTTCCTGTGCCTAAAGAATATCTGTAATTTCTTATCCAGGTTAAGACTGCTGTGCTTTCTCATTTGGCAGAATGCCAAGTATCCACATGCTGACTGTTGCTTCTGGCCATTAACTGCTAGTTGCTAAAGAGCTATTTGAATACTTGCTTATGGTTTCCTCAAAACAAACAAACAAACAAATCAAAAAAAAGAAGAAAAAAAATGTCCTCTTCAATTCCGCATTGACATTCTTCCCCTTAGAAATCTGATTTGACCATGCTGGTAGCAATGTCACTGTTTTGCCAGCAGGGAAACTCACAGTACTGTCATGGATGCTAGCAAATGCAAATGAAGAGATTCAGAACGCAGTTTTCTTTTTTCCTTCATACGTCAGAAACCACCTTCTTGACATTGATAGCTAATGCTAGCTATTTGCCAAAGCAAAAACAAACAGAAAGTCCAAACAACTACATAACTAATAAAAGGACCTGCTTTTCCTGATTTCTTTCAGCATCCTACACAGACCGTGAGTGTGAACTGGGAGATTGGAACCTATGGACCATTCTTATCCATCCTCATCCTCCCAAGTGCATTTTGTTTCTCTTTGCAATTATGCATGTCATAGTCACTCTGTGAAATAGTGCAAAAGTAGAATGATTTTCTAACAAAATGATACAGTTCAGTTATAAAATGAGGTAGTTAAATCCATCTTTAGCCATGTCTTTTCCATGAGACGAATATGTTTCACATTATTCAGATTTGTAGCCATTTACAACATAAATAGGAGAAATGCTTCAGCAAGACTTAAGAAAATCAGAAGGGCATGAAAAACTGTGAATTTTTCTCACTAAATAATTAAAATCTGTATTTACAACATGGTGACTAAAAACTCTGATCGATTAATAATACCATCTATGAACTAAGCTCTTGATAAGGTTGATAAAATATTAAGGCAATGAAGTATGTTTCACTAAAAGGTCAACTGGAGTTTGTATTGTAAAAAAAGGAGTTGTGTAGAAAAGTATTTTACTTATGCATTTTAACTTAGAATTATTTACAATGGGTTTGTTTTTGTATCGCCAAGGTCAAATGATTGTTTTATTTTCTTTCCTACAAACTAGTTGAGAGTAGACACAGTCTTTTGGGGCTGAAACTGTTGGGGACAAATACTAGAAGAAGATAGAGTCCCTGTGTTCCTGGATTAAAATTATTAAATATAGGCTTCTTGAGGAACAAAAACTCAAAGAACTCTGCTATTCATATAAATGCCAACAGTTTTTTCTTTCTCTTGATATTTTCTCCCTGCAGCATTTTTGAAAAATCAGAATCTTATCCTGAGGTTTTTGTTTTTATTGCATTTCATAGTTTTTAAAAATTTGAACACTAAAAGTTTTAGATTTATTCACTTGTTAATTAATTCATTATGCCATTCTTTGATTCAACAAATGCTTATTGAGCATTTTCTGTATCCAGACACTCTACAAGATATTGGTGACCAAAGAATATAATAAGACACATCAAGAAGTCTGCATTCTAGTGAGGAATAATGTCAAACACAGGAGACAAACTATAGTAGGATGAGAAATATGATAGGCATGGGGGCTATGGTGGTACTAGGAGCTACTAAACTAACAAAAGTTTGGTCAGGGAAAGCTTCATGGAGAAAGTGGGCCGTGGCCAGGTAAATGGGAGGTGAAGTGGGAAGGGTGGGGGAGGTGCAGAATTCCAGGCAAAGAACATAGAAACCAAAAAAAGGGCAGCAGAGGGAACAGAAAAGCTTGGCAACCTCAGGAAATCACTTGTACACCTCTCTGATTCTCCAAATAACCGAGGCAGTGATATTCCGAACAGTTTTGCCACAAACAGTAGGTTTGGGGCTGGGGGCTTAGCCTGCCAGATTTCCAGTGCAGAATTGTTTCCACTCTTCTTGTATCTGTACACAGAGACTATTGTTGAACATGACAATGATAAGTTACATTCACCTGTCAAAATACCCTGCAGATGTGTTTTAGTTTTTAATTATAACCAACATTAACATAACATCAGTTACCATCAGAAGCCAGTGCTATAACAATGAAACATAATATATGGCATACAAGTCAAATTGGTTATTTATATTAAGAATATCAAAATAGATACCAGTAAACCTTATGACCAAGCTAATACATTTATTAAATATCATGTCTGCATAGACATAGAAAACTAAAAATTTGAGTAGTTCTTGTCATTGAAAATCTAAAACATATTTTACTATTTGTATGAAATTGTTTTTAATCTGTGAAAATATGAATTATCCAGATATTATTTTTTGCTCTATATAGTACCAAAATATTGATTCACAAATTGTCTCTATACCAGTTATAATTTTAAAGTTTTCAACTAGAAACTATGTATTTGCCATAAATAATATCAATTATAATAATGTTGATTATTTTTGCTCATTTAATTACTATTAGTTAACTTTGTGCCTAAAGCTTTATTCTCATGTATTATTTTTCATTAAAGTGTTTATTTTTTCTTAGGAAAGTATTTTACCAAATATCATTATTATCTGTTACTATAAATTTATTTTGTTCTTCACACTGATAATAAAATATGAAAGGAGAATCTTTCCCTTCTGAGGAAAATCTAATGTTTCCAACACGAACACATTTGGTTCAGTTTACATAGCATATAGTTTTTAGCACCTGTCAAGTAGCTTCTTTGAAGTTTAAGTCATACAGTTAATATTGTATTATTTGAATTTTTCACAAACCATTTTCTTTTATCTGGATACAAAAAGGGAAATTGGGTAAAATTGGTACTATATCATCTTTTCCTTTTTGCAGATAACCTGCCCTGGATGTATATTATTTGGTATCATATGGCTCCATCTAGTGGCTACAAGGGGAACTTTTTTGTTAAATTTGTAGAATTAATTTCAAGTAGAACTTGGAAACAGTGTTCAGATTGGGATAAGTGCAAGAAAATTGATGTGAACGAAAATAAAGATTATTTTTCCAAAGTAATATTTTCAGATATAAAAGTTCTGTAAATATTTTAGGAAATTGAATTACATTAAATATTAAAAACTTAAGAAATATAAAACTGTCATGATTTTAAAGAAATCTTTTTTTGTACCCATTATGAATTAAACATTCAGTTCAGTCCATATTAGAAAAATAAGTTCTGTTTAGGACAGCTTTACAAAATGGCCTTTTTATTTTATTACTGTATTTTATTGAAGTATAGTTGATTTACATATATATATTCCTTTTCAGATTCTTTTCCATTATAGGTTATTACAAGATACTGTTAATAGTTCCCTGTGCTGTACAGTAGATCCTTGTTGTTTATCCATTTTATGTATAGTAGTATGTATCTATTAACCCCAGATTCCCAATTTATTCTACCCCTCCCTTTCTCCTTTGGTAACCATAAGTTTGTTTTCTATGTCTGTGGGTCTATTTCTGTTTTGTAAATAAGTTCATTTGTATCATTTTTTTTTTAGATTCCACATGTAAGTGATAACATATGATATTTGTCTTTCTTTGTCTGACTTACTTCACTTAGCATGAAAATCTCTAGTTCCATCCATGTAAGATGGCCTTTATATTTTTATGGAAACTATAACCAAGTACGATAATTTTTTTAAATTGCAGAACAACCCTTGCTCTGGTGGTTGAATAGTCAACTAACTCTTTTGTGCGTGAACTCGTTCATTTTCTGCCATAGAGTTGATGATCTCCAAGGCCTTTTAATGAATTCAGCATGACTCTCTTTTATCTGTGTTCAAGTAGTACAGATTGAACCCCACATATGGTTCATATCCCTAACCACTGAATACATTTTATCCCGAAATACTCTTTTTCCACATGGATATAAAACTTCTGGTGAAGACAGCGCTGATTGAATTTGATACAAATTATGTTATTCTTCCCCCCTTCTAGTTTCAAAGAATATGCTTAAATAAGAGTTCTGATATAACTCTTCTCTACCAAATTTTATTTTCTTAAGTCCAGATATAAAGCATCTTTATTTTTTAGTTTTTGTTATTTTCCTTATCATATTTCTCATTCAGCATGCATTGAATATACAGGATGAACTCAAATACAGCTCCTTTTTTAATTTGTTGTCTTGAAAATTTTCAAATACAAAGAAAAATTGAAAGAGGAGTAAAAATTTATAGCATTTACCTTGGCCCACCAACTGTTAATATTCTACCACATTTGCCTCTGTCTCTCCTGTCTGTCTGTCTCTCTTTCTCACTTATATATATAGTTTAAAAGTGAATTCCTTTGCGAAAAACCTGGATTTTGTTTATTTGTATCTTGTATAGTTTTTAAATATCCATAGTGGGTTTTGTGAACCAAAAAAACCATTTATGGTTACTTGTCTTTTTGTAAATGAAGAATAGTTTATTATAGTAACATTTATCAACACTTAGTTTTCTTGTTTTTAAATTCAATTTATATCTCACTTTTCTTTTTCTAAATCTAACTCTAACAAAAGCAATCATCTTTACTTTTGAAAAATTGTTATCTCAACGTGGAAGTAAACTTCTTACAGTGATCCTATTTACAACTCGGTTGATTACTTTCTCAAATTTTAAACCATACAAATATATTTAGTCTATTCAAGTTTTTTAAAGTTTTAAAGACCTTACCTTAAAGAAAACCCCTCATAAATATTGAAACAATTTTTAAATCTAATCAATAAAATTTATAAATATGACACTCAAATTTTGTTTAATTCTGTTTAGATACTTGGTCAAATTTTTATACCTGTAACTTTAATAATTCTAATTCTAAAATTGAGTACACAGTTAAATTTATTAAATTGGAAATCCAATTAATTTGAATTCTCTTAAAAAAAAGCACTTTAAATACCAGTTGGACACATATGTACACATTCCAGATTTAACAGAAAGGCATTAATACTTTGAGTATACTTTTAGTATACTCCTCATGTCTATATTTTAAAACCTGACCACAGTTACATGACACTCATTAAGAAAATAATTTTGTCACCCTAAATTGAGGTTGCTATATCCAGTGATCTGTTGCTATCATCTGCTTCTTGGCCAGAGATTTTAGCCCAGGACAGGATTCGAGCCTCATATGCCCAGGACAAACCTTCTGGCCTCACTGAGGAGCACACCAGTTACCTTTTGTTGTCAGTGTGACAAAAGAGAACCCCAAGTTCCTGTGCTTGAGAGGTTTTGGTCTTTCTGGAGGTCAAGTTATATCATTATGTTATTTTTCTTTTTCTTTTTGTTAAGTATTTTTTCTCTTCTCGTGAGCAATTTTAATGTCTTTCTTTCTGGCTGGCCCCAAAGATATGTTGTCATGGCTTGAGATCCTGCATACGTTTGTATATTCCTTGGTCTGATTTAAGTCTGTGACCTTCACCTCATGTTGCAGCTAACTTCATTCATTCTGTTGACTGCCTGATTAAATTATGAGCTCTTTCTGTCGTTGCTGTCTAAATAAGCCACACACTTACAAATTAAATGATAACTAATTGGATTATATACAGCTTTGTCAGACTTTGTGGTTCCTGCATTAAAATCATGTCGATGGAAGCAATTTCTTATTACAAGAAGAATTTGAGTTAGCTGACTCACATATAATACCAGTACTAATACTAATACCAATACTAATACCCTGATGATATGAAGGTTAAAAGAAGTTTATTAAAATACCATAAAGCCAGGTTATTTATCGAATACTCATGTAGGCCTTAGTATACGCCAGCTACTCTTCTAAATGCTTTACCTTTAACAACACTTCTGAGTGCTGTTCCCCTATTTGTAAATGTGGAAACTGAGGCACAGAGAGGTTAAGCAATTTGCCCAAGTTCACACATCTAGTAAGTGGCAGAGTCACAATTCAAACCCTGGCCGTCTGACTGTACCATCTATGCTCTTAGCAGTAGTATCCGTTTCATTGGGCTGTATACACGGGAAACCTGGATATGTTTATTGTAATTGTGGTTTTATACATTGTCATCAGACCCAGAAACGAATACTGACTCATCTGATGTTTTCATGCAGGTAGTGAATTGTTTGCTGGACTCTACAGTGACTACTGGGGCAGAGACGCTGCCATTTTCAGGAGCCTGGGGCGACTGGCTCATATCCGCACTGAGCACGATGACGAGCGCCTGTTGAAAGGTAGGACTGAGGAGAGAAGCGTATGTAAATCAGAACCGAAAGCAAGTCCAGAGCTCATGGGAAACTTAACTTTTTTTTTTTTTTTTTTTTTTTTTTTTTTTTTTTTTTCGGTACGCGGGCCTCTCACTGTTGTGGCCTCTCCCGTTGCGGA